>NW_027287427.1:15315637-15598137 GCF_022747635.1 Hetaerina americana
TTGCTGCTATTCTCTCATTGAAAATTAATTCGCCTATTCAAACTAAATAGCTTTGTATTTTGCATTATTATCCTGTTAAACATTGTGGTATATTCATTCAAATGATTATTCTCCAGTCCGAGGACACCCCTTCCTAAAATCATGTCAATTCACTCTCGGTAAGAGAGAATGTCCAATGAAAAGTTAATATTAACACATTGCAGAGTTTTTTCTAAAGATAATAATTTTACAAAATGACATTTGTCTTGCATGCATGGCTTGTGCGTTGGAAAACGCAGTATTGACCTTTTGGTTAGTTTAGTTAAGTTTACGTATTCCCCAATCCTTTCTGTAGTTCGGCGCGGTTTTTTTCGCTTTTCCTGCAGTTTATGCAATCCATTCTGTCCCATTACGCTGGAATGTCCAAGCAACGTATATTCTCATCAAAGCCGTGTACTTTCATTTTTCATTTTTCGGCCACGTCGACGAAGGCTGTCGTAGGACAAGGCAGAGTCATAAACCGGTTAATTCAGGAAGAATGTGCATAGATGCGTCAGCATTTTTTCCCTTGTACATCTTTTACCTATGCAAGATTGCGAAAAACTTAAGACCCAAAGCTAAAATGGCGCAGGATTAGTTTAAAAATAAGCTATTGTTTGATATGATTCCAATGGAAATAGACAACCAAACAGAGGGCTATATAAAATTGAGGCCACTCAATCTTAGGATTTAAATAGTATTTTGCATTGTAATTGTGTTGTTAGTGGAAGTAATATTAATGTTTTATGTGATAATCAGGATGGAAAAGGATTTCGTTATTCGTCGTGCATATGAAACAATGACATCTAAGTAGAATGAATTCCATTGATATTAAACACCTTGTAGTTATTCAATGCTGGACATGGCTTTGGATATTTCCCGCTTTTAGCTACTTTCTGTGTTTTCTCTAGAAATCCATGTTAATTAGGATATGATTAAAGCTCATACCAACCTCGTGTCACGCATGCGCTCACTAGCGCATGTTTATAGACTGGCCCGCGTTTGAAGTGTTCGGTCGGCGCAGAAAACTTTTTTATGCGTCCGTGTAGAGAGCTCTATCCAGCACGGTTTGGCAGTTACGCTTTTCTTTATTTCTGACGGCCGCCACGCCTGGGCCTTTGATTAGCCCACTGTATACATATTGACTAACTTTCCGCGTCCTTTTATCCCTGCCGCGTAGTTCCGGAAACGCGGTGAGGCACAAAGAAGAGGGTTTTGAGATGGCTCGCATTTTGATTTTTTTATGCGTTCTTTCCCCTCTGCGCTCTTTCCTTCCCCTCTGCACCGCCCCCCGTAACCCGTTCATATCGGAAGGGTATTCAACCCTTTCCACAACCTTGTGAGTGCGTATACGTGCTCCCCTACTCCTTCCACCTTCAGTCCACAGCTCATCCCCACCACCCCTGTACATTGCCTGCCTCTCCGTCTGAACGATGCTGTTTAGAAGTGTTGCGGGACAGCAGCTTTTCTCTCCCGGATATAACGTCCCTTTTCCCCGGTTTATGACGGAGTCGGCGGGGGATGATTGCAAAGAATGGTGTCGTTTTGTGTTCCCCGTGTTGTACCGCGGGCGAGCGGATCCTCTTTCCTTCCCACTACTCTTTCCCGCTCCACGCCCACGGGCCCTTTGATGACAGCAGGTTTCGTTTTTTATCTTCACTCTCTCTCTCTCTGTCTCTCTTTTACTCTGTCTCTCTTTTACTCTGTCTCTCTCTAACTCGCTTTTTTGTCTCATGCTCTCGGGCATTCGGTTCCTCTAGTCTCTAAAATAAGGAAGAATTTTTTGATAACTTCCCATAATATACACGTACATTTACGAGTAAGTACGGGCGAAGTTTTTTTTTCATCTCTTTCATCCTCGCTCTGTTTATGTGAGTCAGTGTCATGTTGCTCACAACACATCGTTCTGGACTCCGTCTCATCTTTCTTTAACGTTTTCTGTAATTATTCAACCAGATATAATGACGAGGTTTGGTATATTATATCCGTACCTCTTTGCGTTTTGCTTAAACGTCTATTTCATGTCCAGAAATTTGGTATAAATAGAACTTAATGCAGTGCTTGTGAACTGCTAATATAATGATACTATCCCTTTATCTGGTGAGGTTGATAATTACGATCGATAGCTTTACGAAAGCATTATATATTTTTAAAGAGGATTGACCTGCGTTTTAACGGTTTTAATTATTAACGCCAACATAATACCCGTCCAGAATAAAAATCTTTTAATTTTTAACTTTTGTATTGCTAATAAATGCAAACTGTCCATCTGTGACAGTTTTGTAGAACTTAACTTCCCATCTGCTTGAATAAATTAGTAAAGCTACCAGTTTAACATTCATGGCATCCTGATATCGATAAAGCGAGACACACGTGTCATTCAAAGGTAACCCATCAATCACTTTCATGTAAGCTAATGTTTTTGAAAAATACATTTATCACATTTAAGCATAATTTTAAAGTTTAAATTCATGCGTTGTTTTCCTTTGTTTGAACCTTTAAATGGGAGAAGGATTTTGAATTTTTCTCGGGCAGCGTGGAGGTTTTCTTGAAAATATTTTGCATTCGCTACTCTGAGGTATGATGCAATAATTGTCATTCCAAGCATCAAATCAAATAAAATCATCGGTTAAGGATTTAAATCTGAAAATGCTGGCCTCTTAAAAATACCTATGCTAATTTTATTCTCCATATAAAAGGGAATTTATGTTTTCCTTACTCAACAGTAACTTTGCCAATTATGCCCGTATATCACTTTCATAAATTATATTCAAGGAAGATTAATTACTTTTTTACACATGGATTTGTTATAAGAACCTTTTCCATCGGAAATAGCTCCACGTGAAAAGTGATAAAAAACGTTTTCCGTTGTTAAATTCAAAAATTATTCATGATAATCAGGATAAAATTTATCAATGAAAACTAGGAATGCGGGAGCGTTTATTTGATACGTCTGATGGTCTTAGCGGTTTTTGTTCAATCTTTAATAAGGAGGCAATGGTTAGGCACTATACCCCAGTGAGATACTCAAAGCTATGAAAAACCAGCATTACCCACGGGAACCCCGAGAAGAGAGCTTCCTTGAGATTTCCTTCGGGTCAAAACCCCTCCTCTCTTCCGAAACACTTTCCTCCCTTCATTATTTATGGCTCCAACCATTCCTCCTCCACTCCCCTTACCCTTGTCCCACACTACAATCCCCCCTTGCCTTCGCCACTCTCTCCTCCGCAGTCTTCCCGCGAGTCATTTCGCTTAAACATTATGTTTCCCTGAGCAACACTCTCTCCTTTTCTCTTGCCTCTCCACCTTGTTACTTTCCCAATGTGCGTTCACTGCTTACGAACACATTCCGTTGCTTTGAATTGTGTCTTTTCTCGTTGTACTTGTTTTTCACTGGTACTCATACGATCATAATGTTTAGTCTATTAGTCTAAGTGTGCCTCGGGTACATTTGTGAGGGATTATTTTGGATTTTGCTTCATCCTTTCTGATGGACAGATCGATATCCGCCAAATATTAATAATTTTTATGCAGCTGAAACTGCTATGGGATAGATACAGCCCATTTCAGGCTACAGTCGCGTATATTGTCAGCTCAGGGTTTCAGTTTGTACACACTAAACAGAGGCAATGGCTAATTGCAAATACCCTAGAGTAATGTATATTTTTTCATGGTACCAACTGTTACGAGAGCGTAGTAGGTATGTCTAAAGGCAAAAAGACTCAATGATGGTTGAAATACTGAAGAACACTGATATAAAGGGGTGACATTGGAATTGACGCAGGGTTAAGCTAAGAAAGGGCATAGCTACAAGGATGGACGTTTAGTAGCTGAGGTGAGAACTATAGGCAGAAGGAACCCATAGGTTCCTGAGAAAATACTGGACCTAATAGTGGAGATAAAAAGGCCCAAAAACTCAAGGGCTAAAGAAGAATAGATGTACAACCTAAGGTTGAGAAATGGAATCAGTAGGAAAGCGAGAAGAGCTAGAGAAGATTTGAATAAGAAACAGTGAAAAATGAAAGAGATTCAGGGGATTTTTTCAGATAAATGTGGAAGCCGCAAGCAAAACTCTAGAATTCCATTTTATAATGAACGCAGAACAAATATCAGTGAAATTTGATGAAGATATGCTCACGTTTATTGCAAATACTGAGGAGTAAATTAATGAGATGATAAAAATGATAAATATTTTACGAATTACGGGATAGAGGTTAAGTAATTTACGATTTGCGAAATACGTAGCTGTACTTACAAATATACAATAAGACTATCAAGTGCGGAGAATGGGATGAAAAAATACAACATCAATGAAAAAAACATGAAAATTAAAACAAATGACCTGTAGTCGAAGTAAGGAACGTAATTTCCAAGTTTTACTAGGGAGAGTCATTGTAGAAGAGAAGACGTTTCCTCTTTAGGAAGCAAGACCAATAGTCATTTAGAGAAGATTAAGAAGGATTTAGTAAGCAGAATGGAAATGGTAAAAGAGGAAAGGCTTTTGATAGAAAAGGATTTCTGTCAGAACAATCAGCTCTTAGCATCAAAAGTTATTAGTCTAGACGTAAGAAAGCGAATCTTTAAGTATTATATATAGAACCTACTTTCTTAATAAGTGGGACTCAAACGATAGTGGTAGAGGATTAATAAAGATTGAATGAGATGGAAGTGTAGCGGTGAAGAGTATGATGACCAGAAATTCTTCGTTGGATGAATAGACAGAGTTAAAGTGATGCAGTACTTCGAAGAGTGCAGAAGTATTTGAAAGGAAGGTCTACAGTTGACTCCAAGAAGCAGGTGAAGGAATATATTGATTTAGCGGCTTTGAGGTAATGAAGCCATTGGCAATGAACAGGATAGTTTGGAGGGATGGAACAAACCAACCCTTGAGCTGGCAAGTCTTAGTGATAACTGGCTAATTCCGTATAATCATGTAAATTTACCAGACCCCATGAGTATTATTTTTATATAATGGTTTTATCTATTTCTACATCATACTTATGAATTTTTTATTGCAACTACCTGATAGAAATGTAAATACCTGACATATTAAACGAATTAAGTCTGCTATAAAAACATGCAATACTTGACAGTATAGCATATCGTTTGCTAAAATGATGCAACAGTGACAGCGATAGATTTAAAAGTATGTACATTTTTTCATGCATTTCAAGGAAACCTGAAACGTAAATTTTCAGTCTAGCAATTGCCATTTTCATAATTTATCACATTAAAAATCGGACTGCTTAAAGTGTTTTCAACTCTACATGATTTCAATGATGGATTGCGGTCCTCTTGTGCGTCACCAGACTTCTATAGTTTCATGCGCATTTATTTTTATACCCTGTCGTGGTAAAAAATAAGTAAAATATCCTTCCCATTTAAAGGCAGATATTTTTCTAACGCCATCCATCCAGCTTTTTCACATTTTCCCTCACGCTCAATCCCTCTCTTTTCACCTTCTTTTTCACCCCCTTATTTCTCACTGGAATTGTTCTCGAAATGGATGAGCAAACATCTCGGGATTCCAAAGAGGATCATCTTTCTCCGATCCCTATCACTCTACTCTCCCACAAACCTTCCCTTTCCCTCGCGTATCCCCAGTAACTAACTCACCATATTCCGACCATTCCGCGCTCCCAATCACTTGTCTGTCTTACCGACTCCGCCTGAGCCTTTATCGAGCATCCAACTTCCTCCCCGCGCGTTTCTCCCTCTCAAAAATTGCACCTTTCAGAAAATTCTTTATCCATCACAAATTTCTTCGAGCTCTCCGTCCGACCACTCCATCTTCCGCCTTCTACTCCTATTATCTTCAATTCCCTTTCATTCCTCAAATCTCCAATCTCTTCGGACGTATCCCTGCGTTTCGCACTGCGTGACTTGAGCATTATTTTTTACTACCCATCATCTAATATTTTATAGAGTATTTTGGTATGTGATAAGTGATTCACCTTTGGTTTATATTACCTACAATTTACATCATAAAAATATTTAATTTGGTTTTTATTAACAATATCTTTGGTTTCGAGTTTGTTCTCGATTACTCTCGAAATTTATAAGTGTACCTAATGGTGTTATTCATTTTCGTTTGAAATTGGGTTACAAATCCATTGAGAATCATGTATCTCGTATGTGCTGGAAAAAAGTTAATTTAGTCCTCCTCTAATTCTCGTATAGGAAAATGACAATAATTAGTCTGATTCTAATTTAGGGTATTTATAATAATGCCAATATTTAAGAACGAACTCTACCTATTCAATAATGGAGGACCAGGATTGGATTCCGGGTGTCCCTCTGGGCATCATCAGCTTTACGCAATCTATGTGATTGTTTAGGTACATAATCTTTTTTCTTGGGAAATCATAGACGGCATAGGGTAAGGAACAGGCCCTCATAACCTAAATTACAGTACCCTCAGAACTTAATACTGATAACCCAAGGAACCAAATATCGGTTTGATAAATGCGAATTACTCTATTTGCTGGAAACTAACTTTTTGCATCAAATCTGAATTCTTACTCGTGTAAGCGCAATATTCTAATCCCCCTACACTTTTCTTTATTTTTAATCTCAACTTGTTAATATTTTACTTTCAGCATTTTATTTTCAGTATATTTACTTTCAGATATTTTAGTTCAGCATTGCTTCATTATATAGCTTATTATATTATTTTAAATATCATCATGGAAGGAAGTGCACCATGCATTCTTCTGTCAGAAGATGGAATAATCTCAAAATCAACCCTCAGGCTCCCTCTTCTCTTTTTCTTCTCTATCCTGATCGATAATTAACTGTCTTCACGTTTCAATCACAACCACAAGAATACCTTTAGGATCGAGAGTTCACTAGAAATAATCGGTTATTTGCCGTGTTATGTTAGAGAACAATTATATGTTTCCATAATAGCGACGCCATCGGAATACATGCTCAGTTGAAAAAAAGCTGGTGCTCAAAATGTGCTCTTGATGGGGCTCGATGGAGAACGAAATATTTTATTAGTGATCGGTATGAATTTATGGAATGTCCATAAAAGAAAACCAGATATCCTGTTGGGGTTTAGAGTCCTTCGGTATTTTGCAAATATACAATTTAAATCGTTATACCTACTGCCCGAGATTGAGAGTGGAAGGTTTTGGTGGACCGTAGCCTGGCAAAAGAAGCGGAAAAGTTAAAGTTTTAAAGTTTTTCACCCTTCTGGTACTCTGGAATCATTTATGCAATTCATTTGATGAATTAATTCTTTTGAGAATTTAATTTGTAAGTATTACCTGGGTATTTTCAGCATTTTTGAAAAACGGAAAATTTCAATGAACTTCATTTCTAAATCCCTGAATATTCAAATGCAGGACACGTCGAAAACAAGAATGAATACATACACACACACACACACACATATATATATATATATATATATATATATATGTATGTATGCATGTGTATATATATATATAAATAATTATATATATATATATATATATATATATATATATATATACACAGGGTTCGTCCGGAAAATAAGTGTACTGAGCTCAGGAAAAAAAATTTATTACACTTATACAAATCTTAAGCTAATATTCCTCAAAATAGGACCCTTGTGAGTCGATACACTTGTTCCAGCGGCGTTCCCATTCCTGGAACGCTCCCGCGAAGGCATCATCGGGAACCTCTCGAAGACACGTCGTCACGGCCTCTTTGACGGCGTCCAAAGTCCCGTATCACGTTCCTTTCAAACTCCTCTTTATCTTCGGGAACAGAAAGAAGTCCGGTGGTGCCAAGTCCGGGCTGTAGGGCGGGTGCGGCAGCGTTGCCACGCCGTGCTTGGCCAAGAAGTCCGACACGACAAGCGCGGTGTGAGACGGCGCATTGTCGTGATGCAGCCGCCAGATGTTTTTGATCGCTGGCCGGACGCGGGCGACTCGTTTTCGAAGCCTGTCGAGCACATTACACTGCTCTGCTATCATCCGAACACTAAGACGACGATCAGAGTTCAGTACATCGCGAACTTTTCCCACATTTTCGTCGGTGAGTGTCGTTGATGGGCGTCCAGGCCGTGGTTCGTCGTCGACCTCTTCTCTGCCCTCCACGAACATCTTGTGCCACCGAAAGATCATGTTTCTGGACATGGCTGACTCCCCGTAAGCCTGGTTAATCATACCGACAGTTTCGGTAGACGATTTCCCAAGCTTTACCGCAAATTTGATGGAATAACGCTGCTCCAAAAACTTCGGCATCGCGTTCCGTGATGTGGGTGGAGCGTGGAGGTTCGCGTTAACAGAGCTCCTCACTACACCACAGCTCAGAGCCGACTGCCTTTTTCAGCGTCGCTTGCCAACATACTCCCCTTCAATCGCAGCCCGTCAGAGCGGTGCTGGGCGCGCCTGGAGCGGCGGGAAAAAATCAGTACACTTATTTTCCGGACGAACCCTGTATATATATATATATATATATATATATATATATATATATATATATATATATATATATATATATATATAAAATATATATAAATATAAATAAATAAATATATATATATATATATATATATATATATATATATATATATATATATATACATACACAAACCGCGCACAAAAAATCCATAGTGGCAGCGAGGGAAATGATATGACCCAGTGGCAGTCTTTTTCATTATGTCGCTATAAATAGTGGAAAAGAGAAGATCGCTTCAGAAAACAACTAAAGTTTATCGACCATGCTTATTAAAGCTTGGAGTTCAGAGTTACACACTGTTTTGCTCAAAACTTTTTAATACTCTGTAAAAGGAATTTTCTCCCAAATTTGCGCCGTTGTCCTCGAGTGCGGGGTGGGAAGGATTTGGGAAAAGGGAATCTCTTCTGACAATAAACTCGGGATGGAAATCGGATGGAAGAGGATGAGCAAGGGGAAGATTTGGGAAAAGGTTTAACGGACGGACAGGTGAAAAGGTGGACTAAGAAAGAGAGGTATGCGTAAGGAGATCGCCTCATAGATGTTATAATCGAGCAGAAATTTCATGTATGTGCATTTAATTACAGCTACAAAAATATAAAGTTTTACTGAAGTACAATGCAGAATTCATTCATTTTTGGTTTTACCTCTAATATTCATGACGGGTGTTGCTCTAACCGTATTCCTAGTGCACCTAACTGAGCGAAGTTTGCGGTAAAAAAATTGGTGGGTCGGTTTTCTCCCGTTTTTAGGTTAAATGTGTAATACGTGCTTCCAGTTTCTTATGCTGTAATTCCTCTTATTACTAACTCAGAGGTCCGAATAACAATTTACTCCAGAGTGAAACATTCCTCATAGGATGAATATTAACTCAATTTGTTATTAAATTGGTTCAACATCGAAATTTATTTAACATACTAGGATGAATTTGATGACGGAAGTAATTCTAATATTTCTGTAAATGTTTTATGTCTGTTTAAATGAACAGCATCCGATCGTTAGTTTCGTAACTGGCGTGAGTGCTTAAGCATTAAAAGAAACAAAAAAACTACTCGTCAAGGATGTAATTTGTGAAAGAATAAATAGCTATCCATAATTTGATATAATTTCACAGAATATTTACGGCATTATACAGGGTATAACTGTGGCTTCATGCTAAAGCTAATTGTAAATAATTGTAAAAATAATACCAGAAAAACACACATGAAAATATAAACATTAAATTGAAGGATTTATGAAATACAGAGGAGAACTTGGGAATATGAGATCACATGTGGCGTGGAATTTGGATCTAACTTTCAGGAGGGTACGCGTATAAGCCTCTGCATATGAAGAAATTTAGTCTGTCTAAAACTTGTTAATGAGGACATTTACTATGGCTATCTTAAATATTTATGCGATTTCCATTTTCATGTTCTTTTTTGACATTTACTACGAGGGTAGGCTGAAAAATAATGCACACATCCTTGTTTAGCGCGAAAATAAATAACAAGATCGTTCTAAAAGTGCTTTTACGTACAATTCTTTAGTTTCAAATCATATATTTATTTTTCAACATAGTCACCGTTAAGGCTAACACATATCTCCCAACGTGTAACAAGTTTTTTCATTCCGTCACTGAAAAACTCTTCCGACTTTTCTCGAATCCAGGACCTGGTAGCTGCCTTCACCTCATAATCTGAGGTGTTATGATTACTCTTGAGGTGTCTCTTGAGTTAACAAAAAATGGGGGGAATAAGGAGGATGTGGAATTTGTTCGAATTTCGGGCTTGGCAGAGCCTCTTTAGTTGCGCGCGAGGTGCGTGGACGAGCGTTGTCATGTTGCAATATTATTAGCACTGGACTGCCTTTAACAAGGCAAAAGTCTTCCTCTGATATTCCATTATGATTTTCAATACGTTTTTTAGTGATTCACAGGTCATTTGAATCAAATCTTTGATATATTTACTATGCTTATCGCCTGTGGCAATGATCGGACGTCCGCTGCGTGTTTCATCAACAATTATGGCTTTTCCAGGCTCGTAACCACGAAATTTTACTACCCATCGATTTACGATAGATGTGTCAACAGCATCGTCACCATAAACAGCATTTAAACGACAATGAATCTCAGTAGGAGTCACTTTTTCAACAGTTAAAATTTCGATAACAGCACGCTGTTTGACTCCCTTTGACATAGCACTAGAACACGTCTCTATACTTCCGCTTCTCAAAATACATCGGATGAATGAAACGACCTCAAACCCGCAGATGCGTGTTGGTGGGAATGTTACTTCCACATGTCACCAATAGTGCTTCTGATGATCATTTTTTTGTGGTTCACACGCATGTTTGCATTAGTGTTCAGCCTACCCTCGTACGAGGGTCATCCGGAAAGTAGTACCCGTTCGTGCCGCATGAAGTGCTGACGACGCGAGTAGCCGCTGGACGAGGTCAGATAGCTTCAGTGGCTTGTCTGCCTTCTCTGAGCCAAGTTGCGTGACGCTAGCATTGCCTGTGTTGTTTCTATGATTGTTTACAATGTTTAAAAAAATTGAGAACGCCGCCAGTTGTGAAGTGAGGGCAGTGATTAAATTCCTCAATGCAAGAAACGTTCGCCCATGTGATATTCATCGCCAATTAAAGGAGGTGTATGGAGACAATGTAATGGACGAGTCGTCTGTTCGGCGGTGGTGTCGCAACTTCAACATGGGGAGGGGGAACACACACGACGATGAGCGTTCGGAGAGACCGTCTGTCATTACAGACCAACTGGTGAGCTCAGTTGACGAATTCGTGAGGAACGATCGGCGCGTCACAATTGATGACATCTGTGAGCATTTTCCCAATGTTTCTCGAACAATTGTTCATGAAATTGTTAAACACCATCTGCATTATGCAAAAATTTGTGCAAGATGGGTCCCTCGCGTATCTCAATGAGCTGGCGGCGAAGGACTATGCAGCAGGAATACAGAAACTTGTCACACGTTATGACAAATGCCTTAATTTGCTTGGAGATTATGTTGAGAAGTAGTTTAAAGTATCCTCTTTCAAATAAAATTTTTTATGTTTGTTAATATCTACTTTTGTGTCTTTATTTCACGAACGGGTACTACTTTCCGGATGACCCTCGTATTTTGGAAATCATCTCGGTTTTCATATCATGAAAGAATTATTTCAATATTTGGAACAAAGCTCATCATAATTCTAACCCCTTCTTTAACAAGTTCTATAATGAAGTGCCAAAAGTTTCACTAACTCGGAGCTTCTTAAATTATAAAATCGCTCTCAACGAACGCATATTTTGAAAAGTATGTTTTCCCATACTACAAATAACTTTCCTACCGCTATATTAGCAGGCGTGGTAAATAATTTTATGCTAACTTATTAAGATGTACTTGAATATATTCCATGTTTTTTAATTTTTCATCCAATTTTAATTACTTTCATGAAAACTAACGTCCACTGTTTTACATACCCGCGAAAAATTGCCGAATAGTACTATCACATACGCAAGAAAAGTGTTGTCGGTGAATATAAAAGATTAAATAGTTTCAACCTGTCATGTATTTTTAATCATTTTCAAGTAAATATTATTATTGTATGTAATCATGATCGTCATAAAAAAATTATTACTTTCAATTAATATGTAAAATTATTGCTTGTTTTTTCGAAATGAAATAACAGAAGACTGTACAAGCCGAATTTTTGTGCTTCTCAATCCTCAGCAAAGTACGTGTATATCATTTTACAAATTGATTAATATAATAATTTTCAGATGAAAATTACCAATTTTGTTGATTATAAAATTACGCCTTAGCTTTCCATACGACGAACGTTAAATTTAAATCGGTCTTAAAAATAACATGAATTTAAATTTAGTACATGCCAATGATCATAATTATCCTACCACAGTTAAAAAGGCGTTATAAAAATCTTCAAGTGTTTATCAACTAACACTACACGGCCCTGAAGAAATCAGGTTCCATCCCGAACCCTGTTCTGGTTTACTATCAGTAGGTAGCCTTTAGCTTAAAGAATATAATTGGTCCTCTGTTAATACTTTTAAATGAACCTAAACTATTATGATATTTATCATTATTCATCGTTGCGCAAATTTATAAGCATGCGAGTTTATGGATATTTAAATAGGAAATACAATGCCTAACTAATTCAAATAAAAATAACCCTATGGGATTGATATCATTTTTACGTCCAAATGACGATAAACTTTTTTGAAAATGTTTTACGTTATTACCTTTATTTTAGCTATCTTTAAGTTGACAAAGTGAAAAAAATGGCATGTTCAAATATTTAATATGCAAGCATAAAGTTAATCTGCAGATGATCTACGTTCCGTCGTAGGGCGTTCCAAATATCAAGGAACATTATTTTTCTGAACCTGTTACGTTCCAAATAATGTAGATAAAACTCTTTTTACATTTAAAAAAGATGGATCGGTGACAGGAAATATCCTTTTTAGATCCACCATCTAACGAAACCCTCTTCCTTTCATAGTGTAGAAGAGTGCTCTTGAGAAGAGGGAATGTAAGAATGCCTTGAGAGAGGAATCGGAGAAAGGACGGAAGGCGAAAGACAAGAGGAAAACATCAGCGGAAACTTTAGATTGCGTTATTTTTTTTTAAGTGGAAGGTCGATGGGTGTCGGAGGAACAAAGTAAGAAAACCAAGATCTGCTTCATCCTCAGGAAGGGAGAAGGCCGTAAAAAACTTTACGGCCGGATATTGAAGGGGCGGAATTTTGGGGGAAAAGGTGACTGGTGTACCTTGAGTGGATGGGCCAAGTAGCCAAAAGGGGGTGTGATTATTCCGGCGTCATCAATGGTGCCGCAGTCCCGGGATGTGGCGTTTGCGGAGGAAGCATTATAAAAAAAAAGAAGGCCGGAAAAAGGTATCGACCGTGTCAAAGGAATTCGTGGAAAGAGGTTGAGACTAATTCAATAAGTATGGGAACTGATTTTTTTAAAGGTTTTCTTTTATCGAATCGGTTCATGCTCTCCTTTTTTTCTTTCTCCTTTTCAAGGGATGGGGGATCTTTTTAATGGCCACTTGCTATTTGACTGCTAATTAACGCTTCCTGTTCATTAACTCAGTTAATGAAGAGAACTTGAAATGAAGCATTCCAGCCTTACTTCCAGTGTATGAATTATTCCATGCTCTTTGAACCAATGGCGGTTTTTTTTGTTTTATGCAGTGCATTGTAGTTACTGAGTATATTTTATAATATGCTCGAAGTAAACTTTATGAAAAGAGGTTTGGGAGGTGGTTTACCTTTCTTCTTTGATTAACTATGCTGCAAATTATAATAGCTAAAGAAAGTAGACAGATTATACGAGGTTCAGCCGAACGAAGTAATTACTGGTGTTATGTGTATAAAACATATTAAACGTAAGTTATGCTTAAACATAGCGTATGAGTAATCTAAATAACTGAATAAATTATAGATAAATGTGATAAATTACAGTTTTTCGGAAAGCATTTTTTAAATGCCATAGTCTGCTATGTTTTTTTTACTATTTGGCAGTCATTTGCGATAAGTTATGCCATTAAATTTTTAAAAGCGGATATATAAGTATATCTGTGCTCCGCCAGTTAATTTTACGAATAATTATTAGTTAAATACGAATAATTCTGAATTATGAAAATGAATTTCAATAACCATGGCACTTTTGATACGATACATGAATGGTCATGTGATAATTGCTATCATAAGATGCGTTGTAAATTAGAATGAAATACTGAGAAAAAAAAGTATGATGTATATTCAATCTTTTACAGTCTAAGAATAAGCGCATATATTAAATAATAGAGTAGAAACATTATTAATGAGGATGTCGTACAGATCAAGATATAAGAAAATCCTAATGGGAGCTCATTTTAATTGCCTTCCCAAACTTTTGATGGAGTATTAATGAAGTGATATTAAATAAGGATATAGTGGCGTTATGATTCCGTTTTCTCGGCCTCTGCCACAACATAGTAATATGGTGGTCTTAAAATGTACAGCTCGTCGTTTTATTTGAATTGGGAAAATTGTTATTTTTCGAACTCACTTTCTTCAAGTACCTTTGGTAATTTAATCGAGAAATAAGTCGAAAAAATCCCTCATTGTATCTTATACTAATGTAAAAATCTAATTATCTTCATTTAAAATGAAGCTGTAAAATATATTTCACATGAAACTGTATTTGCTGATGTTAAATAAGTACGCATGTATAATAATTGATAGGATTATTTTAAATCATCTTTTTGCCGATAATAGAGTTAAATTGTTAAAAAGATTTACTGTATTATCTTTCAAATATGAATTATCTCAATCATTATTTTTTTGGTCAATGGTAAAAATGAATATATAGCGCGACCTCTATTCTTAGTATTTACAAAAAGAGTTGCCATGAATTCCCAATACGCTCATCAGACATTATCGAATGCCGGTTGGATTTGACGTTTAATGAGTATCACTTAAATCGAACAACATAATCTCTACTCTAAACTATCTAGAGTTGCAGGAGTAGTTAACGTTTTAGGATTTTCCAGGCTGAGAAATTTTTATCCTTTTTTTTAATGGCCAAATGTGCCTGAGAATTAAAGTGTTATCTTTGAATTGGTTCGCTAATATTTAAATTTCAAATAGTTAATTTATCTTCCAGTTATTTACATTTTAAGCATGCCAGCCTTACTGCCACGTTTGAATTAATCTGCATCTTTTGGTTTTTTGAATACTGAATCGAAAGTTCGAATGCGATTACAAATTCTCATTTCTCATCAGAAATATTCAATAAATGATCATATTAATAACGTAATAATCGAATCTGCCAGATTAAAATATTACCATGTAGTTAAATTCTGCGTCATGAATCCAAAGATTAGATTAATCCTCGATTCAAATTCTTATTCAACCATTCAGACCAGAGAACTCTCCTTCGCCGACTACATTAGCCAGGAGCACGTAATGAAATCGGAGTCGGAGGGAGTCGCGCCAGCGTATATACGGCGCAGTTTGGCCAAGTAACTCATGGCACACAGGGTCTGAAGCCGCTATGATGAAATTGAGCACCGGGGAATTCATGCATATTAAGATACTGGGTGGAAATTATTGGGCAATATAGAACTGTGATGGCGGAGTGTGGAGGGAAGAGCGTAGGGGTGCGCAGGGCGTTGGGTGTTGGTCGTGGCGGGCAGCGAATCTGGGGCTAAATCGGTTGGCACTCTTGAAACCCTTAATACGGGATGGGAGTAGTCTGGCCTCATGTGACATATGTCTGCAGCGAAGGAGGTCGATGGGAGCCGAAAGGAGATCCCCTCCATCTCCCGAGCGGCCTTTTCCATCTTGCATTGCCCCCGCTCGCCCCTCTCCGCCCCGTCCCAAACCGACTGCCCCAACCTCCTCCCTCCTACCCGCCGACATCTCCCTTGCCCCCCCTGCAACAGCTGTTGTCTCCCTTACAACCGGTCCACATCCTCAATCTCTCTCGTATTTCTTTCTCCATCTCTCTATCCCACCGTTTTCTCTCGGTGCGACTTCTTCTTCCGAACGTGCCACCGGTCCATCTCCTCGTACCAAAAGCTGTCTTTCAGTTTCTTTACATATTTGCCACTCTTTCAAGGAATGGAATATATCTTTCGTTCCCCTAAAAATGTCTGGATATGTGTCTCTATCCTTTACATTTTTTTTATATCCTTTTCCCTCTACTGTCGTTTTCCTGACGTCTATCCGAATCTTAGCCTCTTCTCTTGCTTTTCGCCGGGAGGAAAAACGAAAAGGAGGAAACAAGGAGGTTGGAATGGAGAGACGGTCTTTCGTTTTTTCATCATTTCATCTTTCTTAGTTTTGGTGAAAAGATGATGTTTACATTTTATTCCGATGGATCGGGGGCACTTTTATTTTCCGTTTTCCCATTTCTACGTTTCCCTTCCTTCCTCCGTCGTCCGGGACAAAAGCTAGGAATGGGAGATGAGTGCAGGAGAGGTCGAAGGAAGAAATGTGAGCTTTTTTTCATTTCTCATCGGACATTCCTCGACGAAATGTCGCGCAAGTGTTTGGGTTGCATGTAGAGCAAGAAATCCGATTTCGAAGTTTTCCGGGGGAACAACACGCTTCGAGAGTCAGCGGGATCGCGAGCATGCACGAAATTGAATAGCTGATGGGATATGTCTGGCAGGATTACCAGTCTCGAAAGGAAATGGAATTGACGTGAGTTTTCCACCGAGTTCAATGTAGAAAGCAATTTCTTAAAATATATTATTTGCAGGCCTCAGGTCGGATAACATGCCTTTGGTGTATCTGCTGCACTGCCCCTATATGCATAATAGTCATTTCACCTTCATTTCCTTAAATATTCATGAAAATTAGTTAAAATGTAATTGAAAGCACTCATGTAAGTGATTATACCTCATGTAAAAGGTTTGTTTTACATTTAAAGGAATATTATTCCTATCTGTTTCAACGCCTGAGAGTGAACATGGAAATAAAGAGAGTATTCGTTTAAGCCATTGACAATTATTTTTTTCCATATAAATTTTTTCATTCCGTTTTTCTTTCATATAAATCATTATTCCATATAATGGTTACTGTTTTAAGCACTCATTGAGCTAGTGATTGTGACCAGATGCTCCATACTATTTATTTGTTCAATATTTCAAATTGCACGAACCAAGTTTGCCAACGCAGTAAATCAGTAATATTCGGAAACGGATGTTATCATGCTATTTTCATTGAATGTTTCAAAGTAACTACTGCGTTATCATGAAAAATATACTCGTTACAGCAAAAAAATTCTGAATAGATGAAAGATAATCCTACCGTGGAAAGACTGAAACTCGATGTGTCGTTTATTTTGGTTCTTGATGCATGCAACGACTTAAGGTCTTGTCCCATCACTCATTGTAATTCACCATACCTTTGGAAAAATAACGTTCAATCCCCATACGGGTTTATAACACATCTGCACTTCTTGTCCAATTTCATTACTGTATGTTGGTAGTTCCATTTGCTGTTATTCGATCAAATTTTGGTCTTTCGGCAAGATAACATCGTCTCATCTTTTATTTTTTGTTGGTGTAAAATGTCGTCCCAGTGTCGTTCTCTATTGAAAGCATTGTAATGGTTTTAAGGGTAAAAGACACGAAGAGCGTCTGGAAGATGCTTCTATGACGCCTTTTCTCCTCCGTTATGGAAGATATTGATTTCAAATTTCGAGAAAAAGGCCATCTCAGAACTCACTATCGTGTTCCATCTCTACCTTTTGAATTATGTTTTGCTGAGCGACATCTAATCTTCTTTTCTTTTGGTAAAAACCTTGACTTTTTCGTGTATACATAGATCACAGTTCCAAATGATCTCAGGTTTTATGTGATACGTACAGTTTTTGTGTCTTACTAACGTGTTACTTATGTTAAGGCACTATAACACCTTTCCCATACACTTCTCGCCATATGCAGGTAGTACAGGGGAAAGTAATTTGAAATACTTAAGGTGGAAACGATGTTTCAAGTCTAATTTGAAATCTTTAGGTGGTTAGCAAATCGAAGTATGATAATTTCTATTTGGTGCGTTTAAATTTAAAGCAGAAGATCAACTGTGTACTTCTATTGCAAAAGGGAATCCACTTCAAATGTTCACCTTGGCCAGAATTCGAACCCGGGTCCTTCAGTGTCCGGCCGAGTGCTTTAGCCAGTTACGCTATCGAAACAGTCTCTTACATTCCGGACTTTGGAGGTCCTTGAAGGAAGAATATGGATCGTATTTGATGCCAATTTACTCAATTCTTGATACTTTCTCTGTTTTACGTCCTTCTTTATTTGTCCTACATAGCCACTAACAATCAGTAATACCTGCACCACACAAGCTGTCATCATCAACACACCAAATACTCAATTCCTAACTCTCACTCTACACGCCTTTGGGTCTTCCTTGCAAAATCTTCCCCTCTATTTTAACATCTATTATATCCCTTATCAATGCATTGTTCCTGAATGTGTGCCCAACCCATCTATTTCTTCTTTGCCGTTGAGTTCTCCTTACGGATCTGTCCTCTTTTGCTCTTCTATATACTTTCTCACTCCTTACTTTGTCCATCTATTTGACCTTCAGCATTCTCCTCCATCACCTTGTTTCAGAAGGCTCCTTTTCATCGCTAGTCCACTTTTCCAATGTTCCAAGTCTTGAAACCATAAGGCGCCATGCTCCACACAAAAGTCTTGACGAATGTCTTTCTTGTTTCCAGCCTTAGATTCTTTGAACATGGTAAAAACCTCCTCTTCATGAATGCGTTATTAGCTTGGGCTATTCTTCGCTTGATGTCGGTCGAACGTCTTCCATTCCATATTATGCTGCTGCTGCCCAGGTAGATGAAGGATTTCACTTGCTCTAAACTCACCCCTCGAATTATGAAATCTGAAATCAGCTTGCCTCTTCCGCACTCAAGGATTTTAGTTTACTTCTTGTTGATGTTCACATTATATTCCCCTGGTACTTAACCCATTGCACTTAGAGATATTTGCAGATCTTCTCGCGTTTCAGCAACTACTGCGATGTTATCTGCAAACTGGAGTGTGGTAATTCCTTTTCCATTTACCTTGACTCCTTCGACACCCAATGTTTTTGTTTCTTTTATTATATCTCTTCGGTATATATGTTGAATATTCTGGTGAGAGATTGCATCCTTGTCTCACTCCTTCGTTTATTTTAGCTGATATTTTTCTTCCATTTTTCTTCCATTCTTCCATTTTTCGTTTTCCCCTAATTGCATACGAAAAATGGAAGAATGGAAGGGTTCATCTCGGTTCATTTTAAATCCTCCATTCTTCTCCACACCCACATTTCAAAAGCTTCCAATCTACGTCTATCCTCCTGCTTCAATGACCACGTTTCCGCGCCGTACATAGCTACGCTCCATATCCAATTTTTCAACGCGTCTTTTCTTAATATCCTTGCTCAACGTCCCCGTCTTCAACTCCCTCCTCCTGGTGAAAGTCTCTTTGCCCAGCGCAATTCTTCTCCGTACGTCCCTACTACTTTGACCATGTTGGTCCAAAACACTTCCGAGATACGTAAACTGTTCTACCTGCTCTAGTTTTTGCCCACCTATTTTAATGTTTAGCTTAGCCTTTTACATTTTAGAAAATCGCATAGCCTTTGTTTTATTAACATTGATTTTCATTCCATACCTGTCGCACTGAATTTCCAATTCACTCTCAATGCTTCCAACCCTTGGCTGACTGACAAACTAAAGCTTGGTCATCAGCAAACCTAACTGATTTTACGAATTCCCCGCCCACTTTCATTCCTACCTCCAGTTCTTCCCATGCCTCTTTAATCATTTCCTCTGCATACAGGCTGAACAGCAACGGTAATAATGGGCAACCCTGCCTTACACCTCTTCCTAACACTGCCCATCCGGACTCCCCGTTCCCAACTCGCACCTTAGCAGTCTGATACATGTAAAGGTTACGGATCAGCCTCCTTACCCTCCAATCTATTCCTATTTTCTGTAATATACTCATTAGTGTTTCCTCTATTGACGCTATTTTGAAATCTACGAAACAGGAAAATACTTCCTGATTGTATATTACTCTCGATTAGTGATCTCATTACTGCAATAGCATCACGCGCGGGAATAACCGGCACATAGAAAGGATCTGGACCCTTTACCCTGCTGTGTTAATTTCACACGCCATCGGGTTTAGTACTGAGTTAACATAGCCATTAGCTAATAAATTTCACATATAATATATATTTTTCTATATTTCTATGTGTATGGGAATATGGTATTCCAGGGGTAAATCGTTGGACTACTGACCGTAAGACTCGGGTTGTTTTCCTGGGGACACCTCTGGCCACCCTCAGCGTCAGTTGTGTGATTTTTTTGGTGGCAGATCTTACTGGGAAACAATAGACTGTAATGGGAAAGAAACTGACCCCAACGGCATGTAAAATTCACGCGCCATTGGGCTAATTAATGGGTGAACTATACCCTCACCAATCATACTGACTTCCAGTTTGAAAAATATATGTATTTATAGTTTATTTAATACTTTAACATACATTTGTTGAAACAATGATGCGTAGTGGTAAGAGTAGAAGGATTTTTAATGGGATTCATATGAATTTTGCAAAACTGTTAGATATTCAAAACTTGACTATAAAAAATTAGAAATACGAGGAAAAGAAGTTACATTGCCACACCCTGTAAAATGATGATCCCCCATATAGGATAGGTGGCTTAAATCAATAAAAGGAATTTTCAATAGTGGAATAATTGATAAACATCGCCATAGGCCGATAAGTGCCGAAATAATCTAAGAGGCAAAATAAAGTTATCCAAATAGCTCTGTGCAAGAAGATATTATGCCAAAAGTTCACTAAATATGAACGATGAGAAAAATTTCAATTGAGCATATCTATGGGGCAACAAATTAAAATTCACCGTGAAAGATAATTTAAGAATTGAAGCAATGGAAAAATATTTTAGGGAAGGTTAAAATTTCAGAGTTAATAATGTAATTCAGTAAGGAGCATGTAAGAAAGACGATCACTGAATGCAGAAAAAAACGAAAGGCTAACGATGGTTAACATACAGGTATGTTGAGATATCATAAATTGTGATAGGCTTTTCGAAGGCTAAGTAAGTCCAAGGAGTTATAGGGGAATACTTTGTTGTAAGGATAGATATAGCTCATTGAATTAACCGAAAAAATAACAATGACCACTGGTTTAAATTTCTTAAATTTTGTGTACAATGGAGAATTTAATATTAGGTTACAAATCTTTGTTTCACTCTTAGGTAAAGCACGTAAATGCAAACAAAACTTTGGGCTGACGTTGACAAATTTGAAATTCGTTGAATACATTATTTAATACTGTAATGTCTCTTTTAACCCTTTGTACAGTGTTACGCCTTCAGATTAGAAAACAAATGAACTACGTTGCTTGCTCGGCAAAATTTTCTCTACGTGCCATTCTCCACAGTTTTGGCACACACAAACTGGAAAAGATTCTCAAACTCTTGATATGGAGAACGGACGAACGAACGTGAGAGAACGGGGGCATGGAGTAAGTGGGTTGGGATTAAAATGCCTTTGGGGAGGAGGAAAAGTTACTCGGGAACAAGACAAAGAGAGTTTTAAAGGATGGCGCAAAGAAGTTTTCCAGACGGCGGAAAGAGAGCTGGATATAAGTTTTGAGAGAGAAAGAGAAAAGGCCGAGGGAAGGATACGCAGCAGCAAAAAGGTGGACTCGTTCAGATCTACGGAGATCACTACCCGGGAGAGAGAGAGGGGGGAAGAGAGGCAGAGTCTCAATCCCGTCTCTCCACCTCTCCACTCCCTCCACCCTCCCTCGCTCGTATCCCAGCCTCTCTTCATCCCTCCCCCAGCCTCACCCACGATAAGTGAAATGGTAAAAGAGCGGAAAATTGAAGAATCAGGCCCCCAGCCCGCCTCGGACTCAATTTTCTTCATCGCCTACCTCTAACCCATCCTCCGCCGCCGTCATCTCCCGCGCGCGCCTTCCCCGCAGGCCCCTCGCCTTTCCCCCTTCACTCCCTTCCGGCCCTCCACCCACCCCCGGTCGGCCTCCAACGACGCCGCGACTCCCGCGCAAGACCCGAAAGCGGAGCCCTTTCCGTTTCCCCTCCCCTCATCCCGCCCTCCCATTCGCCGCCTCCTTATCCCTCCTCACCTTCCCGCTTCTTATCCCTCTCTCATCTCTCCCGACCAAACCCCGCTTCCCGTCCGCCCCCCCAACTGTTACCAACTCCACTCCACGCCGGCGAAAGCGCCACCTGTTCCAGTTCCCTAGCTCCGCTCAACTCTTCTTCCCCACCGCCTCTCTTCTCTCCATCGCAGCAAGTGCTTCCACTGGCCCTCCTTCTTTCTCTCGCTCGCTCTCCGGCTGAGGAACAATCCTCCCTCCCCTTGATTACGCCGTTCCACGGGCTATCCGCTTTGACTCACACGACTTAACCGTCTCTACCCCTACCCATCAACCTTCACCCCTCTCTCTCTGTTACCTCTTGGGTCCTCCTCCACTCTCGTCTTCTCACTCTGCCTCGTTGTTGGCTGGTTTCGCACCTCGTTTTTGGGAGGAGAGTTGACGCGAATGGGTTAGCTATGTAAGCGTTCGCACGTTTGTGCATTTTCCTTTCGTCCTTAATGTCCTAGCTGCAAACCCTGAAGGGACCGGATTTTCACTCACTGCAATTTTTTCTCCGCTCATTCCAAGCGTGCAAATTTCTCTATTTCCTCCGTAAGTTGTAACTTGTGTGAAACATCTGTTCGGACAGTAAAAAGAGCAATGGAAAGGCTAGGTTTATTTATGTCGATCTCGGTTCAGAAAGTAATTGTCTTCTTAAAAGTCCGCCTTCTTTAGTAATATAGGGTTTAATTGTATCTCTCTGAGATATCAAATCTTTTAGTCATATACCTGTAATCATGAAAAGTTTTCAATTGTACTTCGTATTTAGTGCGTATGTAGAACAGCTATCAACGTCATTCCTGTCTAGACATTCGTTCAGCTACAAAAGCATATCTTTCAAAGAAAACATGAGCGAAATGCCTTGGGAGAACCCCATTAGGAGAGATTTTTAATGTGCACACACCTCATTGATAGCGCATAATAAGTTTTCCCAAGTTGTCGGGAGGTAAGTAATCAAATTCTGTGGGTCGGCTTAAATCAATGACTCTGACTCATTATGAAACGGCCCATTTCGTTTCGCCTCGTATCATTGTAATTTTCCACCCATTTACCCTCGTTCCGGGGCAGTATTAGAATTCGAAAGCTAATCATTTTCCGCTTTTGCTTCGAAGAACCTGAATCAAAATTTTCTTTATTTATTTCCAATATTGCTCTGAATTGTTTATCAGTTAAACTACAGTTACTAAGTTAGAATACTAATTCTAAACCGATAAAATTACGTCTATATTTCTATTTAATATGGAAATATATGTAGGGTCGCTGTTTTTTTTATGGTCGATCGTGTCATCGACGCACGGTTTTCAATGAGCGTTTTATTAAGTTATGCTCTGTTGCTCCCACTTCGTATATTGATCAAGCCAGACCGTAAATTTTCGTTTATTAATTATTTTTAATAAATCAATAAAATTGGTATAGTTTTAAGAGAAAAACTTATGAAGATTCAAAAGAGTTGGCTACAACCTGTATTGGCTACTTTAAAGAAATGAAAAAATGTACGTAAGAAAACTTCAAAAATCAAGATTTAATCCTTGTAGTTGGTGTTATTAAATATATTTTATCAAATACTTCTGTTTCACATAAATTCTCATGAAATTTACAGAACATGAATTTCAAGTCAGCGTTGAGTCCAGTATTATTCAAACACAACCTCCGATTTCTAAAAATATCCGTTTGACTGAGGGTTCCTTCTATTCATTACATGTCATGGTGAGAGACGCATTAGCGAAGTCAAAGCGTAGAGACGTTGGTATATGAGAAGAAATGGAACACGAAGTAAGGAGGGAATAAAAACACGACGTTATGGCCAAACTTTTCGCGTTCTGTCGTCACAAGTCAATCATACCGAATTCTTGTTGGCCTTAAATGTGATGAATGTTTGGATTCACATCCAAAGTGCTTCTGCGGTTACACTTACTGCAAAGAACAAATTTTTAAGATGAAAAAGTTTGTTGCGAACATACATATCACGTATGTCACTAAAAATTGAGCGCATTAAATGCCCTAAGTTTCCGTCCACAAACGATGAATTAAGCATTACGCTACTAAATGAAACGCAGAGACCACTCCGTGAAAAGGATTATTTTCAATCACACTAATAGCAATAAAATATAAAAGCCCTTAAAAAATGTTATTTAAATTAAAAAATAATTTTTGAAAGCTTTTATAGGCATACTGTGTGGAATGTTTTTCAAATACTAATTTGAAAACCAACAAGTTCAATTTTGTAAAGTTAGTTATAATATGTAATCTTCTCTTTCTGATAATATTAAACTAGTATTAGCAGTCTTTATGCTTCAAATGCTTTGATGTGAATAACTGTAATATCCAACACGATAATACCAAAATTCAATTACTACTGGTCTCTGTTCTTTCACCTTACCTATTATTTAGTAAGTTTTTCAAAGATAACTTTGAATTGGCCATCATGGGTTACATAACCAATTATACTACTCAATATTAATAAAAAAAATTTATAAACCAAATATTGTTTATTTAATTCGTCGTTGTAGATGGAATACTTAAAATCTAGATTTCTGATGCCACTTAAATTTCTGAGGCCATATTTAATATTTCATTTCCTAATGGGTGAATATTTCTTTGTATTTTTCCAATTTTTCCCCAGGCTATCATTAAAAGTGAAATAATAGCATTTGTAACACAGAGTTCTGTGGCAATTTTGGTACAATGTTGTGAGTCATAGAATTGACGTAACTCGAATTTACGATTCAATTTCATCGATGTAGTTATTTTTACTAACGTTTTTTAGATTCTCCGTAGGTACTACAGTCCTAAGTTTGTTTTTAATGAAATATTCAACGTCAGAATTCAAATTCAAAATTATATCTTGACCATTTTCCGACCAAAATCTCTGTCTGGGAAGGATAAATAAAAAATCATTGACCTAAACAGGACGAAATTTTATATTTTTGACACGAGCAGATGAGATGATTAGCATTCAGCACCTTATGACCTCAGGTGATCGTCTCGACCTTTTATACTTTCTCCATATAGGAGATAAGAATTGTTTTCATGAAAAATGTCGACGGAAATACATGTTATCGCCTCTTCTGAACCCGTTTTGTTCATTATCAAGAATTATGTCTGTGGGAAGGGCATTGGAAAGGGTTATTGGTTCCTTCACTGCCTGGCTTCTGCCGAGAACAGACGTGCTCGAGCTCGCTCCCTAGAACCGGTTCGACCCTACCTGAGACTACCTGCGTGCCTGCTGTTACTTCTGTGTTTGTTCTTCCCTAGTGAAGTGTAGTTTAGTGTTAGCTTTAATTTTGTGAAATAGTTAGTTTATTTAGTTTTTGTGCTGTTTGTTATTAGTTTTTAATAGTTTGGTGGTATTCCTTGTGGGTACTCTTAGTGGCTTGCGGTGGTTTTTGTCCGTCGAATCTAATTGGTTATCGGTGAGTGTTTTATTTTCTTTACCATCTTTTTTCTTTCCTTTCTTTACTTACTTACAAAGCGTAACTTATTGATTGAGCTAAATTTAACTAACCCCTCTTAGAAATTTTAGCATAGTGTATACAGGTTAGCTTTTATTGGGAACTCAGTAGTTTAATTAGGATGGCTTCATCTAGGTCCCCTGTTGCCATGCTCGAAGGCACTGGCGAATGCGCGGCTTTAAGGGCCCGTATTGTCATGCTGGAGAGAATGGTGCGGGAGCTTCGATCGGTGATCGCTGGCCGGAGGACTCCCCTCAGGAGAGATGGTGCTCGGGGTGGGAATACGAAAACCCGCCACGCCCATATGGGTGCACGGATTCGTCCGAATGCTACACGTGGCTGGGCGATTAGAGACCTACCCCGTGTCCCATCTCCCAACGAGGGAGTGTCTCACGTCCGTAGGTCAGACGATTGGAGGGTTGTCTCTCGGGGCAAGGGGAAGGTAACGCTGCGGCGTGGATTGGACTCTGCGGAGGCAGATACCATCCCCGTCTCCAACAGGTACCAGGTGTTGTCGGATGACAGCACCACCGTACCTGCAGCCCCTACCCCTACTCCGAGGGCACTGCCTAGGGTAAGACGTCAGGGAACGGGAAGGGAGGGAATTGTAGTAATAGGTAGCTCGAATGTCCGTCGTGTAATGGTCCCATTGAGGGAGAGGGCGCGCCGCGTAGGCGCCGATCAACGGGTGACCGCCTGGTGTATACCAGGCGGAGGAGTCCCTCAGGTGACGAAGGCGATCGAGGCGGCGGTCAAAGGCACGAAGTGCTCTAGGCTGCAGGTCGTGGCCCATGTGGGCACCAACGACGTCACGGACCGTGGATCCGAGGAGGTCCTCCGTTCCCTTAGGGAACTGAGCTCCGAGGTGAAGCGCGTCCAGGGCGTCGAGGGGGTTCGGCTGGGACTAACGGTCTGCAGCATCGTTCCGAGGGAGGATCGCGGGTCTCTGGTTTGGAGCCGAGTGGAAGGCATAAACCAGAGACTATCGAGATTCTGCTCGGACATAGGAGCCTCCTTCGTCGACCTCAGACCAACCCTCCGATCTTGCAGGACTCCCCTTAACCGATCTGGGGTCCATTACACGGCGGAAGCGGCGAGTAAGGTAGCGGATAGGATACTCGACCACTGTAGGCCTTTTTTAGGATAGAGAGCAGGTCACTTAGTGGGTCAATAACATCTGGGGATAGCGCGTATAATATTATTAATAAAAATATAAAAGTCATTGACAACACTGGCAATGATTTAGAAAGACATGTGACACGCACTTCCCCACAAAGGCGTCCTAAATTACAGTCAGACACTAATAAGGACGTTATTCAACATCAAAATAATTTAACTATACTTGTTATAAATTGCAGAAGCCTCAAGAACAAATCAGCGGATCTAGAACACATAATCCAAACTCATTCCGCTGATATAGTATTAGGCACAGAGAGTTGGCTGTGCAATGATATTAATGACCAAGAAATTTTCCCAATAGATTTCAAAGTTTACCGACACGATAGAGATACAAGACCCGGAGGAGGGGTTTTCGTGGCAGTTAAAAGTCATTTTGAAAGCAGGCAAGTTTCATTTGAAAATAATAACATAGAAAGTGTTTGGTGCACCTTACTACGGACCAATCAACCCAACATAAATTTATGCTCTTTCTACAGACCTCCAGACTCAGATTTGAAAACACTTCACACCCTCAACGATCAAATTCACAAGTTTACACGTAAATATAATAACAGCATAAACATAATTGGTGGCGACTTTAACCTCCCTGGTATAGATTGGGACAGCAATATCGTTAAATCTGGGACCCGCGATCGCGAATCTTGCAATTCCATGATAAAATTGGTTCAAAGAAACTCCCTCCATCAAGCAGTACGCATGCCCACCCGTGGAAAAAACATATTGGATCTATTTCTTACAAACACGCCGGAACGTATTATTAGTGTATCAACTGATGAGGGCTTGAGTGACCATAAAGCAATTAATATCCATTTGGACATAGCAATAAAAAAGATTGTTAAACCAAAAAGAAAAATTTATAATTACCATAAAGCAGACTTTGAATCTTTTGCCAATCAATTAAACTCTTCACTACCCGAGTTCAAAACCCGCTTAAGTCATGCCAACGTGGAAGAAACTTGGACAGAATTTGTCAATATCATGCAAAAAGGAATCGTAGATTTCATACCTATAAAAAACGTTAAAGCAAATCGCGACCCCAGGTGGTACAATAAAGACGTTAGAAAAGCCCTTCGAAAGCAGAGAATGCTACACTCTAGGGTAAAGAGGGCAGGCGTGAACACATCATCTCCTGAGAATACACAATTATGGGACACATATAGATCCTCTAAAATTGAAACCAAAAAACAATTACGTAGCGCCTTACTGGAATTTAAACGCAAAGTACTTTGCGAGCACTTGGACACTGACCCCAAAGCTTTCTGGTCATATGTTAGGGAAGTAAATGGGAGTAAACAAACCGTGGCTTGCTTAAGGGATTGTAGCAATGTAATTCATACAGACAGCGAGGTTAAAGCTAACATCTTAAATTCATTCTTCCAAAGCGTTTTCTCGAATGATGTTGCCACCGCATATCTCCAAGAAACAATACATACTCCACCCATGGAAAAAATAACAGTGGACCAACAAGGAATTCTAAAATTACTTAATGAGATTAAACCCAACAAATCCCCGGGTCCCGAAAATATACCAGCTAGGGTGATAAAACATTTAGCTCCAAACATTGCCCCGTACCTTGAATTTATATTTAACAAATCCCTCACAGAGTGCAAAGTACCTAAGATTTGGAAAACCGCGCAAATAACGCCTATTTTTAAAAGTGGTGACAGGGAGGATCCCAGTAATTACAGACCTATATCTCTCACTTCTATCTGTTGTAAAATATTAGAGCACATAATTGTCAGTTCAATAATGAGACACCTTGACAACATTAACTTTTTAAGTGACAATCAACACGGATTCAGGAAAACCCGCTCCTGCGAAACCCAATTAGGATTATTTACACATGATTTACTTGTATCTGGTGAGAGAGGTAGGCAAGTGGATGCCATCTTCTTAGATTTTCAAAAGGCATTTGATAAGGTCCCACATGGTAAACTCATTCATAAATTAAAGGTCGCGGGTATAAACAAGGGCGCTATAAGTTGGGTTAAAGATTTTCTTTCAGAGCGGGAACAGAGGGTAGTCCTTGATGGCGCTAGTTCCGACAGCGTTCGAGTCACGTCGGGGGTACCTCAGGGAAGTGTGATCGGGCCGTTACTTTTCTTGATTTTTGTTAACGATTTGAACCGCGAAGTGAAAAGTAACATTAGGATGTTTGCGGATGACACGGTGATCTATCGGGAGATATCTGGGGATGAGGATCGTTTTATTCTAGCGCAGGATTTAGATTGCATTACTAAATGGTGTTCTAACTGGGGATTGACTCTAAATTATAATAAATGTTCAGTGGTAAATTTCTTTAAAAGATCAACGGGATTTGCTTACAAATTAGCTGGAGGTGACCTAGCAGTAGTTGATACGGTAAAATACCTAGGTGTCACATTCACTAAAGACTTAACTTGGGGGACTCACATACGTAAAGTCTGCGGTCAAGCAAATAAAAAATTGGGATTCATTAGACGCATTGTCGGCAAAAGTGACTCAAAGGTCAAGGAACGCTGTTACCACGCTCTTGTAAGGCCTCATTTAGAATACGCATGCAGCGTGTGGGACCCGAGTGAAAAAGGTCTCATTCGGGAAATTGAGAAGGTTCAACGCCGGGCAGCCCGTTTTGTAAAAAATTCCTACGATAAAACGCAAAGCGTTACCGGAATGCTCATGGATTTGGGGTGGGAATCATT
Organism: Hetaerina americana; assembly: GCF_022747635.1. Taxonomy (NCBI): domain Eukaryota; kingdom Metazoa; phylum Arthropoda; class Insecta; order Odonata; family Calopterygidae; genus Hetaerina; species Hetaerina americana. Next base: position 15,345,111 of record NW_027287427.1, read on the forward strand.
AGAAGAGAGACGATTCAATGCAAGACTGAAATTATTAAATAAATTCAGATCCGCATGTTTCAGCACCGAGGTCTCGCAGATTATTCGTACTCCTACATACATTGGTCGCTTGGATCATGCATATAAAATTCGGGAAATAGATGCCAGGACTAGCCGACTCAAGGACTCCTTCTTCCCACGGACAATACGGGATAGCAACTGTAGGATTATAGATAGTAAAAATTCCACTTGCCACCCTCAGTGTCTAAAAAATAATTAGTTCTACTTAAATGCATGCTCCTCCACTAACCTTATGTGTTTTGTTATAATAACCCATTCTTTCCGCATGATATCATTCGTGTTCTGTTCATCTGTTTTTAAGTTTCCCTTTCAGTCCCTCTTCCCTCCCGGCGGGGGGAAATTCCTGCTACCTGCAACGTTGGGTCGAATTCCCTTCCTTTTACTGTCTCTTTGGGGGGTTGAGTGTTTTGTGGTGCATTTTCATGTGGTAGTGATGTTTCACATTCTTGCTTGTTGTGTCCTGGCTTGCGTGTTTTAGGATGGCTTTCGTGCTGTATCCTGGGGTGCAGTTTTTTGTTGTTTTGCGGTGTATGTGTTTGCATGAGTATTGGATGGAGGGAGTTTTGCATGAGTGTGTGCGCTGCTGGGGTGTAATTTTCCGTGTTGTTTTTTGCATGTGGTATTTTTCGTTTTTACGGTTGGTGACCTAACACCCCCCGCCACACGCCCTTGCGGCGGCTTGCGGGGTATTATGTAGATGTAGATGTAGAAATATAAGCTAAAGAACTATTTCCTGTTTAGAAACCTCTTGAATGAATAAAATTGTCTGAGGCGTCACTTTGTGGAAGCGATTCATATCGGAAAAGAAAGAAATACTTAGTTGTTCCACATATATTTTATTAACACGACCTAGGTTTCGACTTACAAAGTCATCATCAGGTAAAGAACAGAAGACACAGGGCTTTATATAGTGGATAGAGAGCTGGAGAGGGGAGGTGTTTGAGAAGAGGGATGAGGGGAAAGAGAAAGGGAAATGGTGTGTAAGTTTGGGGGGAGGGGGAGAAGACGGTTGTGTATGGCGTCGGGGTGGGAGATTACGGTTGGGTACTGCTTCAGGGGGGGAGAGGGGCTGTGGAACAGAGGGAGGTCCAGGAGGGGGGAACGGGAGGAATAAGTTAGGTCATTAACTAGAATACCCTTAAGGTGACTATTCTTCGAAATTTCCAACCGTTCCAAGGCATCTAATCTTAAGCCTTTTTTCTCTACATGCAGAATTTTGGGGACAAAATCACTGGAGTGGTTGTTTTCTAAAAGGTGCTGGGCAAAATTGGATGACATATTTCCGTTTTTAAAACAAGCGTAATGTTCCTTGACACGATCACTGAATTTTCTCCCGGTTTGCCCAATGTAGAAGGCAGAGCACTCACAACACAATTGATAAACTCCACTCCTTTCCATTGCGGGAATTTTGTCGTTGCAGTTTGATAAAAGGTTCCCTAAGTTGGCTCTATTATAGAAGGCAGGTTTAATATTGTTTCCTGCAAGGGATCTGGTGACTTTACGGGAAATATTCCCCAGAAAGAGAATTCTTCTCCACTTCGAACCGTCTTCCTTGGGGATGGATCCGAATATTGATTTGACGGCTATTATCTCTAGTTTTCTCCGATACAAGTTATCGACTAATTGGGAGCAGAAACCGTTGTTTTCAGTTATTGTTTTAATGATTTTAAGTTCGTTTTGTGTATTTTGTGGCGATAGAGGGATGCTAGTCAGACGGTGGACCATAGAGTTGAAGGCCGCTAATTTTTGTGGGAAATGATGTCTTGACGTAGAATGAATGATATGATCCGTACAAGTGTCCTTCCGGAAAACACCTCCCCTCTCCAGCTCTCTATCCACTATATAAAGCCCTGTGTCTTCTGTTCTTTACCTGATGATGACTTTGTAAGTCGAAACCTAGGTCGTGTTAATAAAATATATGTGGAACAACTAAGTATTTCTTTCTTTTCCGATAGAAACCTCTTATTTCTTTTCTTTATTTACGTTCTTAAATGTATATCCTATTCTATATAAGTATATCCTAATTCCTTATTTTTTTGTGCCTGCATACAAGTATGTTTTCGGCCTAGGGAAGATGCTTGTCTTATCTAAGAAATTAAGTATAGGAATCCTCCTAGACGCAACACTATCACGGGCGAAAGTTAACTTTGGAATCGGTATGCGTATGATTATTTGTGTTTATGTATATATCTCCATAAACGCGGTTAAAATTGAAGACTGGCCAAGGGTGGGTAGGTTGAACATAGGGAACCGTAACGGTTTATTGCATTTCGTGACGCAATTTTTCGTGACGCCATTTTTTACCTTTACCTTATCCTCACTCCCCACTGCCACAATCTAATTTGGGATCTTTTTAATTGGATATTTCGTATATACCCGTTGAAAGGAATTTTAGAGCAATATGTAATTGGGATGAAATTTTTAGTAATTTACTAACAATGAAAATCAATTGTATTTTTTAATTCCTTTTGCGAGAATTCAGCTGTAGTAGGAATTGTAATTAGACTTAAGTTAAAATGTTGGTTTTTTAAATCAAGATATCTAAGCAAATTTAATGCTGATTGAAAATGCGAAATTTACTAGAATATGATACGCAGAGGCATTATAAATTACAATGTGCACCTACAATTTTGTAAATTTCTAATATTTAAAATTTTCTAGGCATTCATCACGTGAAAGAAAATAAAGTTTCAGAACAAGGAAACTATATGACTTATTTAATTTTCTGGTTTTTACATGAATTAAGCAATTGTAATGTGCTTATTCAGCATTGCTTTATGAAGAATTATAATCATATTTGGTATCATTGTCTTTATTGTTTCATTAAATTTCACCGAATTTAAGTTAACTATGATTGTATAATGTAACTGACACTAAATATCAACAAAATTTCAATTTTAGCGGAAAAAAATCAAAGACGCCACAGCAAAGGATTCATTAGGATTTTATTGGCTAAAATTTTCTGCCCATTTCCTCCGGATTTTGAATCCCAGGTGATACGTAGATACACCCGAGGGCTATCCCGTCTACAGTTCAAGTTATGGTATTTTCCTGAAATCAGATCATGCGAGAAACCACAGGCGGCAGAGTGAAAGGAATTGTTCCCTCTTCCCCGAGTGTGTGAATTCCATAAAACGGCTGTTAGCTCGAAGTTTGCGTCTATAACCAACTTTCGGGTTACTGCTATGGTTGGGTATTGTGTTAATCATCACAACGAAATTTATATGAAATGTTCCAATTTTAATATGCCTACATTTTACGCAACTCTAATTTTATCATGTTTCTGATCTACGTATTAATGGACTTATATTGGCTTATCTATTTTTTCCTAAAATTTCACAGTCTTCAATTTCGCTTACCGTCCTTACAGATATGGGATATGTAATCGCATGAAATCTCACACGATTCCAAAACTTGGCATTCAGCCTTATTTCGCCCACTGGAATTCATTTTAATAATAAGATCATTCTGCCATCCATTCCCTTTTATCTTTTTTATTTTTGCAGCAGACACTAATTATAAACGGAAATGTCTCTCTAAATTTGTTGATAAACTTTCGATTACAATTGTAATTATGGATATTTTTGTTTTTAGTTATCAGATAATACAAGGGCAAGAGACGGCAATTTATTTTTTTCCGGCTGTTATAAACACAAATCATTTTCATCAGAACGGACAGCGTAAGAGTAAATAATTTTAATTGAATTCAACGTAATAACTTTTATGTCAACAGTAACCTTTCAAAATATTCCATCACGCTTTATTCAATTCCACGGTCTGTATTTTCTCTCGACGAAAATTGATCCATTTTCACAGCCGTTCGGTCTGTCGATGAAAGAGGAGTTTTAATGAATGAGGGCTAACATTCAAACTTTTTAACTCGAATTTATTGCTTTTTAATGTGGCAATCCTGCAAAAATGTTTGGTCACAATTGGTCAATACTTTCTCTACAGGCACAAAATTTTAAATTACGAGTGTACATAAATGCGTGCATACCCGTTTGATATTTTCTCAACAAGAAGCTCACCAAATAAAACTAATATTTCGGCCGGAAATCTCACTTTTAGACACTGTTCCTACAGTATACCTTATCCTTGTTAATTATCGAAATGGTTATTTTGTACATGCCCAGAAGTATGTTATGAAGCAGCCAAAGCGTCTCTAATTTGGTAGCAAGAGAGTGCTCGCGGATAAAAGACCCAGTGTAAGATTAGGCCATTCAGCAGCACAATTCTCGCCAGTTAACCCGGTGTCATAATTCACGCCCATCCATTCAATTTATGCGCCTCGTGTTTATACGTCTCTGGCGTACTTATGAAAGATAAGCAGCGTGGTCTTAAAACCCTCCTTCTCCACTCAGCCGATTTCATCAGTCGGCCTCCCAAGGAACTTCCTCCTCATCTTCCATTTCATCAATGCGACCCCTCCCACTCTTCATCTTTCCAACGTGCCACTCCCCTAAATCTCGGAACTCCTGCTTTGCACTCATCCTCCGGTTTCAATTTCATCGTCTGCCGTGAATCTGCAAAATTCGGGTCGTTGCCGGTCATTATTACTTGTCCTGAATAGTGATGACAAACGCACCACCATATAAATCCTCAATGTCTCTTCACAAGAGTATTAACATATATCGAAAATTATTTCTCTGATAGGTCATCAGTTATAAGAATAGGGATAGCATTAATCAACAAGAACACAATATGTTTTTTTTGCTTCTTCAGCCAGACAGAAATAGTTTGGTTTTTTTTGCTCCATCAAACAGAAAATGTTTGATATTTTATCGATATACTTTCTAATTTGCAATTTTTAATGATACAAATATAATTCAGGTTAAAGAAAACTTACATCATAAACTTTTTATACCTGGTTTGAGTTTATGGACCACTATCTAATCGTGTGTGATTCGTAATTTCCCTTCGCCGATGAGTTTTCTTTCCAATTATTTGAGTATATTCCACTAAATGAATATTTAAGATTGAGTTGGTAGTAATACAATGAATGGATTAAAAGATGGTTTCAAAATTGTTGCGAAAGGCTTTTTTTCAATAGAATTTTATGGGGTCATATATTTTTAATATTCCTGTAGGTAACAGCGAACCCTCCTTTTTGACCAAACTTCGACGATCCCACCCCACACCCTCCTCCCCCACCTTCCCCATCTCCTTCCACCATCCAAGCTCAACGTCACATTTGCTACCATTTCCTCTCCGTCTCGCAATTTCCTCCTTATCGTCCCACCTCTCCCTTGTCCTATCCTTTCCGCGAATATTATAGCCTCTTCTCTATCTCTTCGTTCTCCCTTCCCTCCGTCATCTCCCGGTGCTAAATCCTTTTTCACCACCCCATTCACTACCCCGCATAACCTTCGCTATCCCATTTACCCCGTTTTTCCTCACCCCCCTCCCCCAACCCTTCCCCGCCAGCACGTTTGTGATACCCCTTACCGTCCCCCTTCCCGGACACCTTTTTGAACCATCCAACCCGAAGAGCCCTTTACCGGCCGACTTGCTCTTTCTTCCCCTATCTGATGGGTCTATGTGTACGTGTGTGCGGGTGCACGTATGTGTGTGTGTGTATGGGGCTGTTTAGAGGGTTGAGCGGGTGGGCGGACGGAAGAGGATTAAGGAGGTTGGTGGTGGTAGGGGTTTGGCACGGGGTATCCGGAAAGAGGTTTGGGACTGGGGGTTTCTAGAGTTTTCGTTTTCCACTGCCGAGGGGATGGTCTCCATCCACGCCATATTCCCACAACCCCGCCCCCATTTTACTCCCGACCCAATGCCGCGATATCTCTAAAACCATCGCCACCTCTCCTATCTTCTTCCCATATCTTTGAATTTATTCAGCACCCTTTTCCTACTCTTCCTCACGTTTTGGCGTGTTTCTTTCTCATTCTCTCCCATTCCATTTCCCATTGCATCGAGCATCGATATGAATGTAACATTCTCACCGCTCGATTCGCCGTCATTAAAAGTCCCTTCTCTTTTACTTCATCCCAAAGCGTGTTTATCATCTCGGAATTTCATCCCACATCGTCATTCAAGTCTCACGGCCTCTTCTGTGACACTTCGGTTGTATCTCGAGAATTATCTACCCATATTAAATCCTCCAGACACAAACTTATGTTTCCTTTGTTTGAGTGTTGATATATTTCTCCATTTTTGAACGTTATCCAGATACATTATTATTATTTCCGGGGTTCAACCATCATATTATCAAAGAGCGGATGCTCAAAATGTTCGTGATTGCATGTTACAATACATGAAAAATATTTTTGCATTCCATTTTTTTTTATAAGTGGAAAGTAGTCTTGGTAGGTGCACAAATGATTTTCTTTATTATACAATGTGCTTCAAAATTTGATAAAATCATTTTTATTCCCCGTTCTCAATCACAGTTCTTCCTTCCCTGCGTGTACGTTATATCGGCTTTAAATTCTCCCTCTCAAATCAACAGATACCCGTAATAGGCGTTAATAGCACTTTTAATTCAATTAAAAACTTCGTTTCACACGGAATTAATTATACCTAGAGTTTCCCTTTCGAAAACACCAATTTTCTGGGTCGTTAGCCGTCATGATATTCAAAACATTGAATTGACTTACGGAACTCCCCATGCGTAAGGTTGCGCTCGGGGAGGGAGATGAGTGGCTGGGACAATGAGAAAGAAATCCTTTGGTGAGAAGAGAGAGGATTGGACCAAGAAGGAAAGTCGAGGAAAGAGGGTGTGGATGTCGAATTAACAGAGGTTGGAGCAATAAATTAATGGTTAGGATTCAAGTGCTTTTTTTATCTGTGGAGTGGGATAAGATATGGTGAGAAAGATTTTGTGAGGGAAAAGCATAACCAAGAAAGCTTGGGCTATTACGAAATCAAAGAATTACGGGAATCCGATGGATCCCGGGGTTGAGTCCCGGTCAAAGCAAATTGTTTTTGCACTTTTAAATTTTTGCATTTCTTGTTATATTTGCTAAAGGAATAAATATATATATATATATATATATATATATATATATATATATATATATATATATAAATATTATATAATATATATATAAATAAATAAATAAATAAATATATATATATATATATATTTATAGATGATTTCGTCGACGTAACACGGAAGTTCCGAATAATAAATTGGACAACAACAAACAATATAAAAGCACATAAAAAGATCACTCACATTATGTATATATATACATATATATGTATACACCCACACTTAGTTATTTATATCAGAAAATAAACATCATTATTGAAGTATCGACAAGCCGATTTTAATTTACGTCAAATTAAAATGTTTCAATTGATATTTTTGCATTTAGAGGTTAATATGAATATTACGCGCACAAATGCAAATATTAATAAGACGCTAGACATTTTGTTAATACTTTGGTTACCATTACATTTCATATGAGTCCTGATTGTGTTCAAAATTTATGCAGAGTTTTATGTGGAATTAAAGAATATGCTCCACTTAAATCCTTAGACTAGAATAAATAAGGGTTCATTTACGCATTATGGGTCCTACTCCTTTACTTTAGTGTACGAATACTTTACTCTTTAAGTCAGTAGAATAGTGAGGAAAAAAGAATGCGGGGACAATTTCACACGCGTGGACTCTCTTGCTCGTTTCAATATATTTGTTTAAGTCGCCCACGAATCCCGCATTAACAATAAGTTAAGGTTTTCTGACAACTTTAACATTTTATTTGCGAAAAGCCGTCATTACAAATACTATGTTTCCGTTTGTCGGTAAAGGCTGAGAGTGTGATGCGTTTTATCTCCATTCAGCTTTAATAAAGCCGTTTCCCTTTATATTCCATTATCTTCTTTTCTCTTTTCTTTTATTCCGGCTTCTCTTCCTCCTTCCTTAGCCCCTTCCTCCACACGAGTCCCTCGCTCTACATGCTCTCCTTATCGCCCGCTCCACCCTCAATAAATCTGTCACCTCTCTTCTTCACCGCCCTCTCTTGTACTTTCCCCGAGAGCAGCCCTGCCGAGAGAAGGCCTCCAAAGTGCCTTGAGGGGTTTCTTGATCATCGTCATCACCATCACTGCGAGATCCCATCCTCCCAAAACCCCCGACGACCCTGATTTCCCATTCTCCCCCGTACGCAAAACCCTTTGCCCTCCCATTCCTCTATATCAAATTTTCCTCCTGTACCGCTCACCGTTCGCCTTGCTACCTCCTTGCCCTCCACTCTTTCCTACTCCCTCGTCTTCTCGCCTCCTACCTCCTCCTCACTGACTCCATGTCATTTCTTCACTCATTGTTATTAACGCCACTTTCGTATCAATCGCCATCCGCCTCGAACTATGTTAATCTTTGCATCTCTCCATCAATGTACCCTAATGGATGGTAGTTGGATGCTTGAATCATCTTTATCTCCTCCTCCCCTCACCCTCATAACCGGGTATCTTCTAGGTTCCTTTCTCAGTGAGCAGGACCGTATTTGGAATATCGTTCTGAACTAAGTCAACCTTTCATGGGGTGGTCTGAGTTCACATCCCTCCCAAAGTTTAGCTCTGAAGCTTTGTCAACCGCCTAATACCGACCTCAGACCAAATATCGTTGTAGGAATATGGTTCTCGCGTGCTACGAGCCGAATAGAAGTACTTGCGCGAATTTTTAAACGATCCTATTTAGGAAATTGAATTGGTAAGTCTTTGGCGCACTTCGGATTACCGAAAATTCATGAACGGAGAATACACTTAGAAAGATCTTTCTCTAAAAGAAGTGAATTTCGTTAATATAAACTTTAAAATCAGCGAGATATGTTAATTTTCGCTTTATTTTCAGTGTAAACGTCTTTTGAGCTACTAGTTTTCATTTCCTAAAAGATTATTATTTTCATAATGAAACAAATGGTGTGATCGGTTGTCGAAATGATCAAATTCGAATTTATGCAAATTTGCTAATGCAGCTTTCTCCAATTTCTTTTAGTGGTACTCAATGTGGTTTATTGTCCTTCAAAATAATTATTTAAAAGTATTTAGAATATTATAGGAATATAAAACTTAAAGACAACCTTTCACTATGAAGAAGTTTGGATTTTTCCGATGAAGTATTTGTATTCCAAAGTTGCCGTAATTTACGAAAAGTAGTTAATAATGCACACCAATCATCAATCCACTTAGAGTTATACATTTTTTTAACATGGAATTATTTTTGCATCATTCTTCATAGTAATCCATGATTATTTCATGAAATTAAATAAAATGGGCTAAGACGTCATCATATGAAATATTTCATATCCAAAGTAACAGCCCGTTTTATATTTCCCTGTAAACATTCTTTATTGATAGATTTACTTAGGCATGCGTCTTTTCATTCGAGTTATCCTCTTTTTCATGCAAATAAGTAGACTTTTGATGAAGAAAAAATCAGCAACGAACGTTCTAGCACAATATTCCAAATAAAAAGGTGATTCTGAATATATTTATGAAAACCGTTCCAAGAAAATTACCAACAAAAACGTTAACCCTTCAAGTGCACTAGTAATTTGATTTTCGCATTTTATTACTTTTGGATATTTGAAATGAAAGTGACGAAGTTAACCCGTCTGCACTAATAGTTAGCACTGCCGTCACCTTATTTCGTTGGTACGAGTGTGCATGTAATGTCCCTCGCGGTGGTACTTCCCTCGACGGTGCTTTGCGAGAAAGCTACTCCGTCTAAACTCTATATCTACATTCTAACTTCAGCTGTGCGCAGATGGTCTGATTTCACGCTTCGCTACGTGGAACTCATCGCCCCCTTGGTTCGACGTTTAACCTGCTGCCTGGGACGTCCACGGGTGTCTCCTATGCACATCACCCGCTCCTCCCCCTACCTATCTTCTTTCCTCAGTTGCGTTTATTGCCTCCCATTCACCTCCCCGGGGACAACCTGTGCCCCTCTTCTTCCCGCATCTCGATTCCCTTTGACCTCTTCCGCCCATCTTCTCCTCTTTCACTCCCGATTTCGCGGTTCATTACGCACGCCTGATATCTCTCTACGGATTTCCTCCTCTCCTGGGTTTATACCTTGATGATAGGACCACCACCCAAAATGTAGGTCCGGAGAGATCTTCGAATGTGTTCCACTTAGTTTTTTTAACGCCACTCTAGGTATCTAAAACCTTATTAATATTAAACAAGAAATTTAAATCACCAAACAGGGAATAAATGAGATAGAAGCCACTCTTCCAATCATTATTTTATAGTGTACACCTAAGGAGTAATTTACCATCAAATCATTAATTTTTTTAACTTCATGTTATTTCAAGCCCTTTTAAAGGCTAGGATTAAAGCAAGTACCTAATTAGGAGAAAACATGAATTTAGATTTTGTTAATTACATGAGGTAATTTCTTATTTCGGAGTGTATTAATGTGAAATGGTCTGCACATATTAGTCTTGAAATCGAATAGTTATTCAAGACGATAGATCAAATCACCCTAAATGATTTTATTCACTTTATATTCTTAAAAAATTCTAATTTTATTATCTGGGGTAACTTTGGTTTTTCTGTTAAAATGCTCATTATAATTTAATATTTTTTCCGGAAACCGTGAGTTCTTTTTTTTTCAAATAAAACCCATTTATACTTGCAATTCAGAGGATGTGGTAGTTCCAAGAATTTGTATGTTAATTAATTTTTGGATATCAATGGATTACTTTGGATATGGGGCGTGCAGAGTGGTTTTGTATGGCACGGAAACATGGTCTTTGAGGATTTTGAGATTTGGAGAAGGATGGAAAAGGTGATATATGCATAGAATAAAACAGATGAGGAAATGCTAGGGAAGTATGATGGAAGAAGAGAGGAGATTTTTAGTGTAAATCTAAAGCAGGTGGAAGGATGTATTGACAGCCTTCTGATTAGCGAGGCCAATTTGAATACTGAAAGGTAGAGAAGAGAATGTAAGACAAGTGAGGAAGGAATAGGAATTGGATACAGATATTGGGCGAAATGATAGGAGGAAGGATGTTTACGGTATTGAATAAAGACTTGTTGTACCGTTGTATGTCAGGTTGCGTTTTGTTGTAAATATTAAAATGAAGAGGTATCGTCGTACGGTTCTATGGATTTTCTGATTATAAACTTTTCTTAACTGGTAGAATACGTATTTATTTGTAAAATGCATTTATGGGCAGTCATAGATTACGGATCAGCTCGGTCAATGCCCTCAGTCTCCTGGAGTGGATGCGAACTCGGTTAACAATTTAGTAATTATAAGGTGCAGCGTCCGATTCAAAAAGATACGAGGAAGACGGGTTAGGAAATGGAATGTAGAAGCATTACTCGGTTCGAAAAAGAAGGAGTATTAGCTGAATATGAAGGAAATAATGAGTGAGAAGAGGAAGCTGGGTGCTAAAGAGGAACAATGGGAACACCCAAAAAAGGGATATTGAAAGCTGCTAAAGAAACTATAGAATAGTTGACAGGGAAAGGACAAAGAAACTATGGATTACATACGATACCATTAGAAATATGGTAGAGAGAGGGAATTGGAAGAATATATGTAGACATCAATGTTTGTAGAAGAAATTATAAAGAGATCAATGATAAACTGAGGTGCGAAAAATATATGGCAAAAGAAGCGCGGTCGAAGACAATGCGAGGGTATAGAAAGTTTACACAGAAAGGATGAAATGGGTGCAATCTATAGAAATATTAAGGGACCGTCTTAAAATAACTAGGGAAAATCATAGATAAATCAGGAAAAATACTATTTGAACCAAAGGAGAGTGTAGGGTTATTCAAACCAGGGAAGGTGCTTTTATTTGATATAGGAGAGAACCATCAGCATGAATAAATTGTGTAATTGAATTTTTGAGGGAGCTTATACGCATATATCGGTCATTATTTATGATTTAAATAATTAATGTGGTTGCTAAAACGATTTAAAGGCAACACGATGTTTATTTCATTTTATTTTTCCAAATTATGCATAGTTTCTGTGTCTTGAGTACTATAGGCATTAGCTTATAAAGAAGCGGCCGACTGCAATATTTGAATTTTTAAAATTCCCCACTCTTCGACTGGGTGTTTCTCCCAGTCATTTCTCTTTCTTTCCTATTCAATGCTCGAGCTATTCATTCCTCGTTTTTGATACAGGCTCCTGTACATTTTATCCTGTAACAAATGAACAGGTGCGTCTCCTCTTGAATTCTGGATGATGGTATCGGAAAATGTTCAGTGATTCTGAGACATGGAGAGTAAAAACTTTTACAATATGTTCTTTTGGAAGGTTCCTAAGCTCCTCCACTTTGTAACGAAATCATATCTTAACGCACGAAATTAAGCTATTGTGTTGGTTAATTAATTCGGTTGCAAGACTTCAAGGTGGGCGGGAAAATAAAATTTCGAAACTAACTGTCCTCAGCTGCACCAAAACTAGATTTGCCCTTCTTTAATATGAGAGTAGAATAGATAGATTGGAATGTATACAGCTGTCATCAGTGTCCAGTTCTATATATTCTGCAATGAATACAATTCAACCGGCTCCAAATTTCGTTTCCCACCCCCGCTTTGATTCTTAATTTCTGCCGTAACCTTGATTTACTCCACACCTCGTATAGCAGCTCTTCTTTTTCCCTCTCCGTGTAACTTATCTTCATCCCTTTATCCCTCTATTTTCCCCACAATCCTCGAATCAAGGAAAAATATGCCTTTTCCTCAAGCGCAGAAGTTTCAATCCCCTTCCATTTCTCTTCTCCCAGCCTCACTCCCTCCTCCCTCTACACACACACACTCGGGAAAAGCCTTCCTGCGCCCCCTATCTCCGATCTCTCAAGCCACCTGGTGTGAGGGGTCTCAGCAGGCAGCCAGGAGTGGGCATGGAGACATGCTCCTTCACTCGTCTGGAGCCCCTCTCTCCCTTTCCCATTTAACTCAGCATTTCGCTTCCTCCCCTCCCTCTTAAATCTTTCCTACTTCACTTGGTCTGCTTCCCTCTTGAGTCTCCACTTTGATTTCTTCTCCTTCCAGCCACTCTGCGGTAGAAATTGGAGGAGGCATTGATCATCATCGGACAACGAGAGCACTTTGCGGTAGAGGAGGGAACGAGATGCCCAAGTATGAATGAGTGAAAGTTAAAAGGTTCCAAAACGCAATAGCAGTAGCCTTCAACCGTATATAAATATTGAATGTGATGAAGTCGACTTCAGAGTTCGGAAGCAGTGGAATTCCTTGTTAAATGTTTTAGGAGTTGGGTTCCATGGCAACGTTCTTTAAAATGTTTTACCCTCGAGGAATTAGGATAACTGACTATTTGAAAGTGGCCCAAACAAAGGTAATTCTATCCACCCAGGATATGTGCGCATGCGTAAAGTCCTTTCCCAATAACATTTCCAATGACGCATCGAAGGGGAAATGAGTGCACAAGAGGGAAGGTTTGACGGGTGCTTGTAAGCTGGGCGTCATATCGCCAGCGGAATGTTATTGGTTCGGCTGAGCATTTTCTTAAGAAAGCTGCTGCGCCTCAAGGGGAAGGCATTTCATAGGCACATGCGCAGTCGGGTGGTATGGATGAAACTTGGGCCCTCTATTCTCCCCTTCATTTCGTCTATTTACTGGAGATTCGTGTAGTTAATTTTTGATTTTTGGACCCATTTGACCAATGGTTTCCTGGGTCCACTTTTATTTTCCTTCACAGTTAGATGGGGATTCCTTTGAATCTTAGTTCCCCTTTTTACAAACAATAATCAGACATAAAGAAACAACAGACATAACAAAACAGACAAAAAGACAAAAATAATCAGACGTAAGGAAAGTTCTAAAATTTTAACATCTACAGGTGCTTATATATGTTAGGAGTTAAAGTAATGATAAACAATTCAAGAAAAAAAATATCACTCAATAGACAAGTAGGAGAATACATTGCTAAATTTTACACAAAATATTTTCCAGTTAGTTCACTTGTTGTGGTTCACTATTTTCCGGTTTTCTTATTGCAAATTTTCCGAGCAGGTTATTGTTGTTCTTTAGGCAGAATGTAATCATTTCCCTAATGCTTGTTAGCTTCTCTTCCATACTGTTCCATAAGAGTTTTCGCTCTGTCTCATAGAATACACAATCCTCCACTCTATGTTCTGCTGTCCTCTTTTCCACAGTTCCACAGAGGGGTAAAACATTTCCCTATGAAGTGTAAGTAGGAGTTGAAGGAGATTCGTTTAAGAAGAATCCATGTTTGTTAAGTATCAGATTGTCGCAAATGGACTTCGACAATTTTTCTCACGCATGGGATCATGCTTTGGAATGGCCGTATAGAACCGAATTATTCAGGATATAGTTTATTTAGCAAACGAATTCTATTGTACCAGAGTCATATACCTGTGTCGTGTGCGATTATTTCAACCATGGCGTTAATTTCGACAAAGGACTATTGTTCGCTCATGTTTTTCTAAATTCTAGGTTTTAGATCTAAGTATGAATTGTAAAAATATGACATTTGGATTTCTTTGTTAAAAAAAATTATTTTCCCATCGTAACAGTTTTTTTTTATTGTTCTCATTTCAGCCGTGCCATCCTGACGAATCGGGACGTCCTCTCCACTACGCCTCTCTCTCAGCTCCTCTACAATGACTTCTGGGGTACGCCGTTGACGCATAGTGGGTCCCACAAATCATACAGACCCATAGCCGTCCTTTCGTTTCGCTTAAACCACGCCATCTCCGGGTTCAAACCCGGACCCTACCACTTAGCCAACGTCATCCTCCACGCCCTGGCCACGGCATTGTTCGTGAGGACCTGCAGGGTCCTCTTTTCCATCTCCTCCGCCTCGAGGAGGTCACACCTTTCATCGCCTCCCGCAAAACCATCCATCTTCTCTAGGTTTAGGAACGTTCTGCCTTCTTCGACGTCGGAGCCCCACTCATCGCCGGCCAGGTCCTACTTCCCCCCCTCATCTTCCTCCTCATCTGCTTATTCCTCGCTAGGCTCCTCCTCTTCCTCCTCCTCCTCCTCATCCTCCTCCTCGTCGTCCTCATGCTCGTCCCAGTGTAGTTGTTGCGACGGGGCCGCGCCCACAATCCTGGGCTGCGCGTCCCGCCTCCTGAGGAAGATACTCTCATGCCTGCGGCCGCTACCCTCTCCCCCTTCCCCCACAGGGAGGTTCTCCTCGTCAAGGGTCACCCACCAGCACGCCCAGTCGCCACCTCCGGCAGCGAGGAGAGACCGGGACCGGGCGCCGCCCTGGTTCCCGGTGGCTGTGGCCGGGCTCCTGTTCGCCACGCACCCGGTCCACTCGGAGGCGGTGGCTGGGCTGGTGGGCCGGGCGGATTTAGGCTCGGCTGTGTTCTTCCTGCTCTCCTTCCTCTGCTATGCGACGCACGTAAAGCTGCGGGACGCGCTAGACTTGGTGAGCAGCGAAGTGCCGGAGAAGTCGCACGTGGTGGCCAGGCCTTCGGCTGGCGGCGGCGTCGACCCCGTGAAGTATTCCAATGCGGTCAACGGCGGCGTCTTCCCGAGGTCAAATGGCGTCGTGACCAGGAACGGCGTCGCGGTCGGAAGCGGCAACAACTGCGCCGTTGTCGGCAGGGAGGCTAAGGCGACGGCGGCGGCTGGGGGACACTTCGTGGAGGATGCTCGCGGATCTTCGGAGCGTGAGTGGGAGGGGCCTTGTGTCGCGGCCGGTGGAAGTCCGGCGCTGTGGGGTAAAAAGTGGTTTTGGTTGGGTGCTAGCGTGTTTTTCGCGACCCTCTCTGTGTTCACTAAAGAGCAGGGCGTGACTGTGATCCCACTGTGTGCTGTGTACGACATTTTACTTCACATCAGAGGCTGCGGAGGAACAGGAGGAGTTGTGCACGCCCTGCTTCACTTTTTCACAAAGGTAAGAAGGCCATTCTTTTTTATTAATTCCCTTAAATTCAAAAATACTACCCATCATGCGTTATGTTGAATTATTATATCATTTGTGTTGATGCTTTTTGACTAACATTCCTGATCAAAGGCTCGCATATTTCCGAACAGACGTTTAAACGATAGAACTCACAAGATTTTTGCAGCATTCAATAGATTACAATTTAATACAAATTATATTTACTTTTTAATTTTCATATTCACTATGCGAATGGGTATGTGCTAACTAGCGTACAATTCTAAGGCATTTCCTGCCACTTGATTTCTTTACAACCAGATTGCCAAGCTGTGTACACCATGAAAGGGAAGTGCAGAGTGAGACAGCGTTTAAATTCGCCTCTCAGGGACCCAGTTCCTCTATGTATAGCACACATCAGCAAGCGCTATTCAGTACACAGTACTATGACCTGGTTCATTAAAACTTGAAATGGAAATAATCAGTGCATTACACAAACGCTGAAAAACACGTTTTATTAATATATTAAGAGTAGAACGATGCCGTTGATTGATTAGCACATCGCTTTTAGGTAATAAAACTACGTTAAAAAATGGATCAATTATTTACATATCACAGGCAATTTTTTGCTTGTGGCAGATAGGTTATATTTTTCAATCATATTTCTCAAACATTCATTCTATCTAACATCGTTTTCTGGTTAAATGCTGCGCTTTTCTTTCCCCATAACGAATTTTCAACACCACGAATAGTTTTCTCATCAATATTATTTCGATAAAATATAGACATATTGAAAAACTGATCGAAGCTCTTTTCCACGTGATAATTTTTTTTTAATTTTACGACCGAGTTCCAATGTATTACATCATCATCAGCTCAATGTAATACATCGAAACCCGGTCGTAAAATAAAAAAATGTTATCAAGAGGAAAAGTGCTTCGATCAGTTATTCATTATGTTCCACTTCTACCGCATCACGCCTGAAGCTACTCAAAATATAGACATTTAAATGCAAATGCCAATGTTTACCGAGCACACTGTTTTTCAGCTATTTATTTGGACATATCATTTGTTTATTGAGAATGAAATTGCAGTTTCGGAAATGATATACAAAATTTTAAGCGGAAATAAGTATATTTACTGATGTACAGATGTATTTAAGAAAGTGTTACGAAGATGAAATATGATAATAAATTACTACCGGTATTCTACCAGTATGGAAGGTTTTCTATGGACACAACGGTTCAAAACGTTACAACGTTCCACGAACTTGCCTCTTATAAAAAACACCACCTGACGTCCGACATTATTATAATCCTCTCGCCAATTCCGCATACTTTCATCCCCCTATCATTCCGTCAAATATGATTATCCCACTTCTACCCTTTCCTCGTTTGCCTAACGGTCTCCCCTCGTCAAAACGCTCTACATCCATCTTTCTACCTCATTTGGGTTTTCCTTAATGGTACATTCTCCTCCCTCACAATGCTTAGGACATCCTTGTCTGTTTTTATTTCTGTTCATTTCTACTTTTCCATTCTCCACACCTATATTCCCAAATACTCAAATTTACGGCTTTCATCCTGCTTAATGACCTTGTTTCCGTAGCGTGCACAACCACGAGCCATATAAAAATGTTGACAAGCCTTTTCTCAGCATCCTTACTCAACGTTCTTGTCATCAATTCTCTCCTCCTTGGGGAAGCTTCACAAGGAGAATAGTTGTGGGCATTTGGGTACCATATTTACGGCTCGGTGAACGTTTTAATGAAAAATTCTACAAAAACAACGGAATAAGTTGAGAAACTTGAAATATAACGTGTTTCATAATTAGCACAAATAATGTTTGGTTGCAGAAATGGAAAACATTTGCCAGAAAATGAGCTCGCCAATCTTCAAAATATAAATTATTATGTATAGTTATCATTGCAAAACTTGGTTTGTTAGATAAATATTTAGATCAACTAAAACAATTAGACCCAAGAGCCTGTTTTTATTTACACAACAGATTGGTAGGGCAAGTTCTTTCTCTATTCCATCTGCGATATATTCTACCGTAGGAATCATAGAGGTTGGGTGAAACTGTTCGTAGGTTACCAGAGAAGTCACCATGAATTAGATCCAGAACCTCCAAGCACAAAAATCCAACGCGCTACGATTTAAAATAAAAATATATCAATATTGGAACGTTGTTGTCAATATTGCGTTTAAAAATAACTTTATTTGAATACATAGTATTAATATGTTTAAAAACCTAGAGCAACGGTATTTGATTGGACACACAACCCATAGGAACCTACGCGTACAGTTAGTTCAGTCGACTAAATACGGCTCCCGTAACCGCAGGGTATATTTTAACATTATAAAACGTACCCAAACGTTTCTTAATTCTTCTGCAGTGTTAATTTTCCAGTCTGATGGAATGTATCTGAATACCATCTATCTTAGCACGCCATGAGATTTGATCATGGAACCATTACCTTCCTGAGTTTACTTCTTTTCGGCTTACACGGGCCCATCGTTTTAAACCCAAGTTGGAAATCCCCCACGAGGGCGTAAAAATAGAGTGTTCCGACTCTACGCTAGGACAGAACGGAGCTACAGCTCTGGAGTACTGGAAATAGAAGAGCCTTTTATCTTAAAACGGTAACTTCTCCTTTAAAATCCGGCATCAGCGGAATGAAAATCCCCTTTACCGTAACGGGAGTTTCACGTCGCAGGCAAATCAAATGACCACTCGAAATTTTCGCACAAACGGAACCTTGCAATGAAAATAACACATTTTTACACTCTAAGCAAATGAATTTATTTCGCTTAGAAAGAAAAAGAGTTTTTTTTAATAGTCGACCCGTATCGGATTTCGTGTAGCAGTCTCATCCTTTCGCTATTTACATCTGTATTCTCACGTTTCCTGCTTTCTTCTTGCAGTTGCTCTATCACCATGTTTTCTTATTATGTTGCAATGAGCTTTTATGTTTAAATGCGCATATATATATATATATATATATATATATATATACACATATTATATGTTTCTGTATATATGAGTATATATATATATATATATATATATATATATATATATATATATATATATATTTATTTATTTATTCGTACCGACATAGAGGCCTAAGTCAGTTAATGAGTCGTAAACGTTAACAGGACTAACTCAGGAGCCGTTATGAACATTCCATTAGCAACGATTGAAATATCCACCCCCCAGTGATTTTCATCTTTCGGGGCCCTAAAAAGTCATTTCGATTTGATATGATGATGTCGTAGTCCAAGAGGCTCCTCGTTGGCTTGCACAGCAAATAAAAGACTTCCTTGCTGCAGGCTATCAAGGACTTGTAACGAGAAGGGATGTGACTGAATGTACAAGGTGAGTATGAAGAAAGTGAAATAAACCTCAGGAAGTTACTTTGTTAAATCCTAGTAATCCCAGTAAATCAATCCTAGGGTTGATATACTGACGATATATATTTTTATTTTATTTGGTAATCTACAGGTTAAGGCAGGTTTTTGGATGGACATAATTACTAATTAAATAATTTGTGACCCCTGGTAAAACACAACATCCTACTTTACATCAGGTCCCTCTTCAGCTCTGAGTACTTTCTTCCTCCCTTCCTCCCGTCCACATTCCTATCCTTTTCCCACCCTTTCCTCGTTTGCCTAACATTGTCCCCTCAAGACGGTAATTGAGGGGAGAATGTTAGGCAAACGAGGAAAGGGATATATATATATATATATATATATATATATATATATATATATATATATATATATATATATATATATAAACACAGATGTAGATTTTTAGAATATAGAAACACAAAGAAAGGACACTCACAATTTGTTATTTGACGTTTCGACAGCACGGCTGTCGTCTTCAGAAGACGACATTCTAATTTCACACGCCGTTGGGCTTAGTACTGAATGAACTCTGCCATCACTTACCAACCCGACCTTCGGGTAAAAATCCTAGGATCCCAGTTATATGTGTAGTGTGTAGTATGCTAGATATATGTATGTGCTCACACGCAAGACACCGTACTTGCAAATACTTACAGGAACACAAAAATAAACTTTCTATATATTGCAAACATTCTTATGTACAGACTCAAGACTATTTGCATGGAAATCTTTCTTGCCTCCTCTTTGACCTCGACACTGTGAAGTATTTCTTCGTCTAGTGTGATGTTTTGGAACACCATCCCATTAAGAGAAAACCTTTCAGCACAATTTCAACCTATGACTCGAAGAGCCCGTGCGTATTTTTGGATCAACATGATGAATTTCCCGATTTTACGGTGAACTAAAAACTCATTTCATCTTAGAGAGAAGATTTTAGGTTTTCCCGAAGTCTTTCATAGAGCTTAGTGATTTTATTTTAATGGCGGTTTAAAAGGTTTTCACCGTTGTACTTTTGGCACATTAATTATCTCCTATGCTTTAGTTTAAGTATTAACACAAAGAGAAAAAATATTTGGGTTGAAAGTTAGAGGCATATATTTTTAACAATCATGGAAAATAAAAAAAAATAACTTAATTTGACAAAAAGTTTTTGAGGCCTAGTCTGAAAAAATTTTTTCCGTGGAAAGAAGTGGATAGATGCTGCGTATCTGTCGAATTATTGGACGTGTGTTTCTAGAAAATTAATGTTTTCATTTTTAAAATTTTTCTCAAAAATCTGAGTTAGTTTTCCACGATACATTTCTTTCAAAAAAGGAAACCTATTCGATGATACTCTTAAGTTCAAAAATGTTTGCCAAATTATGTAATTATTCCTTATTTTCCTTCTATTGAAAATTATTTATTGTAGCTATCATTTTCAATGCCACATGATACTATTTTCTTGACTTTTTAATTTGTCGTTTTAATAGCAACCAATTATAAAACTTCGTACTAAACCCTCTATAAAAATGTATTCATACAGCCAACTGAAAAGGAAAATCAGAAATTTGCTCGTTGCAAGTAACGTCAAGATTATCTATATTAATGTTCGGAAAATAGTGACATTTCTTAACATTACCAGAATATTTATTTACACGTCGGTGTTTTTTTAAACCAAAAAGTAAGCTGATCTCTTTTTGACCAGGGAAACTCGAAGATTCAATCAAAAGCCACAAAACGAATCTTATTTGCCGAGTCGCCTAATGCACCCGTTGCTGTTTTTCCTCACATTCGTATGTTACCGAAAGACCAACGAAAGAAATCCCCCACGGCTTTCGCCGTCGCGTTAGTTAAGTATTCAGGACCAAGTCCCGTGGTGAGGAGAATGTTTGAAAGAAGGTTACCTGGGAAGGGGCAACAGACCCAACGTATGCACACCTGCGTCTTTTCCATTTATTCCTTTTATAATACCTTCCCTCCTGTGACCACCTTTTCAGACCTCGGACACCGCGGAAACAAATTTCAGATTAAATCCGAAGGTTTGAGTCCAATCCAATCATCCCGCTCACTTGCCTTCCAACGTTCCGCTTTTCGGGCGACTCGAACCGAATGGATCCTGCCGCGACCATTCGTCCCTCCGGTTCTCCTCCCCTCCCCTGCACTTCTCCTCCCTCTCCTCACCGCAGATCGGGGAGCACAGCCAAGCAACCCCTCCGCGTGTCTCCACTAATTTCGAAGCCAGAGGTGAGCATTCCGAGTCTCTTCCCCCTTCTTCCCTTCTTTCCTCCGTCCCTCAAAATCCCCACCCGCATCTCCATCGGGCACTCGATTCGGTTCCGCCACCCCCAAATCTTCGAACCTCTTGCTTCGTTCTACCGAGTCCGCTTGAACTCTAGCCTCCTTACTTCTCTTCCTCTTCTTCCAGCCGCCACTCTGGCTGGATAGCTCTCTCTCTCTCTGCCAAATCCCAACCTCCTGCGCCACCGCTTCCTTACAGCAATCGCCTCGACAACCCCTACCGCCTCAAACCCCTCCTCCCTCTGCATCACTCCCGATCCGCGCCCCCCCCTTCCAAAATCATGGGGAAACCGGATGGGGTAGGGGGGAGGGGAGAGGGGGGTGATTGAGGGTAGGTGGATGTGGGGGGGCGCACTCTAGAGACGCGTGCGCCCCAGGGGTGCTTTTAATGCGCTTGAAGGTGAGCTTGGTCTCGAAAAGGCGACATCGATTTGGAGGCCACGGGGTGGTCCTCTTTAAACTGTGTCGGCTCTGTGCTGCCGGGTTTTTCGGGGCGCGGGAGGTTGGGGGAGAGGAGCGGGGGCCCTGGGGAGGGGGAATAAGGGGGGGAGGGGGGTGGGAGAAACAGCTGGGGATATTCGGAGGGAGAGGCTGGAAAGAGTGCCTAGCGCGCGCGGGCTGTGGTCACAGGACCGTTCAGTGAAGTATTTCTTCTGCATCCCTTAACATTTCTCATTTATCCATTGCTTACGCCGGAGAAAGATGTTGAACCAGCGTGATGTCTGCCTGCTTTTTTTTTGAGCGTGGGAATCTGCACACCTGCAGCATATTCTGTGAATAGTCACGTAGATCCAGGCGTGTGGCAGGAAGTGATAGTTTCACTATTCTTTCTTTATGTAACTTTAGGTAACCCTGAGGTTTAAATGAAAAGAATTAACTGTTAACCCGTTTATTTATACTAAGAGTGTAGAAATTTCATCAATATGTGAGGGCCGAAGAGTAACTTAAATTCACACAAAAGAGTGGGAAGCTATTTTGCTGATATATTACCATCCATATGGTCAAATCTGCAGGAAAACTGGCATATATTGGTTAATTCAACGACACGAGAAAAAAAGGAGGGTGCTTCCTGCATCACATAAATTCTGATTCCAACTTGTTGTGCTCATAACTGAAGGACATCAAAAATTTGTTAACTCCATCACTGCTCTCTTTCAACTCGTAACAACTTAAAATTTTCTTGGATAATTATTTGGCAGGAATAGGCTCGGAAGGTCAATTCATGAAAACCAATTAATCACATAATTAAGATGTAATCCTCTCTACCAATCAGTAGTCGTACCTTATAGATTCCAGTTCAAGTACTGAAGTCAGACATACTGCATGATGGATAAATAAAAGAAATTTTACTGTAGTAACCAAGTTGACAAAAGGTTTTCAATGACCCTTGATTTTATCTGCAAAGATATAGTCATTTACTTATATGGTAGCAGTAGATGAATATGCATACTTTAAGAATCCATGCTTTAATGTAAATCAATAATGACAAATAAACATTGTGGAAATATATGAAAACATATTTAGAAAATGTGTTGCGCTATTTTCAACTTAAGGCAGCAATGCGATGCTAACATCTTCATAAACCTGAAGAGTACACGGTTATGTAAGGTTATTGGTTCGTTTATTGGAAAACAGAAAATGAGGCGTAATCCAGTGTTATTGAGTTTATTTTCATTTGCTTGGCGTAACGTTCAGTCTAGATGTGATTCAGCCTATTGATGTATCAGTACCTATGTAATTCTCGGCGTGGGTCATGTTAATATTTACGTTCGGTTAAAGTCATGTTTAGGCAAGGGCTAATATCTTCTCATAGCAGAATTCCCTAGTGTTATGGTGCGGGTATTGGATGAGAAATGTTTAATTTTCAAGTAGGAAGGGGGCTTGGTAAGTTTATAAATTGGTGAGAATGGATGGAGACGAAGGCGGAATAGGATGCGTATGCGAAGGAAATTTGATTAAACGATGGATAACTATGTCAACTGTACTTATCTCTGAACCCGGACTTAATATTAGAAATTTAGTTTCAAAAAAGAAGAACAATTTATAGTTTTTAATTTGCCATTCAAACTCGCCAAAACGGGTTTTAAATGCGTCACATTCTTTTTAAATAGTAGACGTTGATTTTGAAAGCTGAAATTTTATAAGTACTATAAACGACTGAATATTAATTCCTAAAAAGTAAATTATTTTTATGCAATGCCAATAATGCATAGAATTTATCTAGAATTACGTGTGCATCGCATGAAGTCATTAAGGAGAAATTTCTGTTGATGAGATTTTGACCCGCAAATTTCATGACCACAATGTTGTGACTCAATACGCTTTAGGATTTGTTGACCTAAGTAGATATTGCATTCGCATTCCACGGAAAGCGTCTAATTTTTTATGCTTAAGGGGAAAGAAATGTTAATTTTTCTGCCTCCAATAGTTAATAATTAATTTTTTCACCTGGCACTAAATAGAAATAGTGAACTGTTATGAACCCAATGCTGGTTCGATGCCTTGTTTTCACGGTGGGTCGTTGGAGCAACACAATTGGCGTAAATCAAAGGCTTTTGGCAAGTGGGCGTGGAGAAGGCTAAAATATAAAATTTGGATAGAAAGGAAAACAAACGAAGAAGCGCTAGGCATAGTAAAGGAAGGGGAGGAGAGTAGTTTGTTTGGAGAAATCCAAAGAAGGAAGGAAAATTGAAGGCAAGGCATTTTAATTGGCGATGGTAGGCTGAAGACAAATAAGAGGAGAGGACGTTAGGCAGAAGAGGTAGTGGATTGAAAAGGATTAGAATGATGAACACAATGAAAGGAGAATGAAATTAATCAAAATCAAATAAGAGTTTATCTAGTGTTGAGCGTCAGATTGTGTCCTATTAGACAAAGCTAAGAAATTTAGGGATAGCTAGTCTTGTGTTCATGGAAATCTACCTGTAGTAGTAGACTGTCGATGATTAAATGAACAACCAAATGCTTTTATAGCCCATTCACGCATATTATATGAGAAATAAAACAATTGCTTCTGTATTTAATATGAATTAGGGACTCAATATGTTGATGGTAAGTTTCGTTGGACGATCATTATCCATTTTATAGCAGGGTAAGATGAAAATCACTCGGCCTAACATTGAATGACTGCAATTTTCAGTTAAAAATGATTTTGTTTTCTACATAACTTACACTGACTTTGACAAACTACGTCCAGCTTTTCTCCGACATCAGCATTCTTTCCCGGATGTCAGTGTCTGGAAGGCTATGAAAACATCCGTCTACGGCCCTACCAACGTCTTTATTGGACGCGGAGCGCTTTCCAGAAACAAATTTCTTAAAGTTGGGGAACAGATGGAAGTCTATGGGTGCTAAATTAGGAGAATAGGGGGAATGGCCAAGCATATCGAACCTCCAAATCCCGCAGTTTGCCCACCGCCAACGCATCTTTGTGGGAATATGTGTTGTCCTGGAGAAAGATGATTTTTTTCTTCTTCAAGCCAGGCCTTTTCTCACAAAATTTGGCATCCAGCTGGTCAAGGTGGTTGGAGTAATATTCGAATTTATTTGTACTGCCTTTTTAATGGTAAAAATTAACAGGATCCCTTTCGCATTCCAAAACACAATGGCCATGACCTTTCCGGCAGATGCGATCGACTTCGTTTTCTTTGGCACTGAACCACAGGCTTTGACCCACTGATTCGGCTGATCTTTCGTTTCTGCTGTGTAGTAATGGACCCATGCTTCATCCATGATGACAAAAAGCCGCACAAACTCTCTCGGCTCACTCTTAAAATGGTCCAAACATTGCTGCGAAAATCGTTTGCGCATTTGCTTTTGATCGGCATTCAGCAAATTTGGCACCTACCCTGCGCAGAGCTTTCACATCCCTAATTATTTGTGCAAGATGTTTCGCACCCTTTCTTCCGATATCCCCACGGCCTTAGCTATCTCTCTAACCTTCACTCGCTCATTGCCCAACTCGATATCGTGCACTTTTCGATGGTTTCCGATGTAGTTGCAGTTTTTGGCCGTCCTTCACGTGGGCCATCTTCGTGGGACATGCGATCACGTTCAAATTCAGCTGCCCACTTTTTAATGGTTGACCTAGGCAGAACAGAGTCCCCGTGCACTTCTGTCAACTTCTAGTGAACTTCCTTCGTGGTTATGCCATCCAAGACGAATAATTTTATGACTGCACGAAATTCTTTTCGAAACGAAGTATTTTCATGTTAACGGAAAACACGGAAGACGTCCAATGTAACAACACGTCTAAACAAACCACTTGAGAGAACCAGTTGAAATTTGTCATACAAACTAATGCAACGTGCGCCCAGGCATTTATTATAACTATTGCTGATTGGAACGCCAACTATAAGTCAGGCCGAGAATAGTTCACTCTACCCTCGTACATTCTACTGAATGCTGGTGTAGTTTCCCGTACGACATTCGTTGAAACGGTAATGTTGCAAATCAACGCATGAGTATTTATTAGTGAAAGGTTTAAAATCTACTTTGTTTGCATGCAAATTATTTAAGAATTAATAAATCTTCCTTTAAAAGCAATAAACATGAAAATATAAGCTGCAATTTTAATGAAATCGATCAAAATAATCGTTAAATTTTAACATTAAATATTTGTAATCAAAACTCACGAGAAGCTTTTGATGGACCACCACTTCCTTCTTCTTCACCTACTTCCTACGATTTTAAATCAGCTAAATGATTTTAAGCGAAGCCTAAACAATTTCATGAACGTACAATATGTATGACAAAATATAAAACTTATATTATGTGTAAGAATAGCTTTGAAAGTGCTAAATTGCGTAATTTTAAAATATTTGAATTACCCGATCTTACCAATAAAATTAGACGATACCAGTAATTGAAGAAATTCGCTAACCTTTCCGTGGGCTTACTAAAAAAGGACTATAAATATAATAATACTAGTCCAGATGGAATGAAATTGGTAAAAAGAGCAGTGAATTCCAAAGATTGGGAAAAATAGGGAATCCAACGAAATACTAAGTGACTACTCTTTAAGAATGAGAAGAATGAAGAACCTGTTTGCTTGGGGAATTGGTGGGACAGCCTTGAGACGTGGCTGGAAAGGTAGAAACTAAAGTTAGCAGAAGAAAACAGTAAAAATTCTTGGTAGCGTAGAGAAAATCGAAGATCTGTATTTGGAAGTCGAATGGCAAATTCTGTAAGGATTAAGGAAGGAAAGCAATAAAAGGGAGTCTGTGAGATCAAGAGGTGAGGTGGAGGAGAAGGCGGAAATAATAGATGAGGAGATGTAGGAAGGGCGAGGGGGATTGGTATAAACGAAGGGATGCCAGTGGAAGAGCCGAGAGTCTGAAAGGAAAAAAGTTTCTGCACGGTGAAGGGGGTTCGTGCGGCAGTTGGAATGCCCCGAATGCGTTGCAGAGCAATCAGAAATACTCGGTGCTGTGATGATGGACAAAAAATGACTCTGCAATTTCATATTCAGGGCAGGCCAGCAACGGAAACCGGGTCATGAAATGTCAAGTTGCGAGGTTACAGATATTTTTTCTCTGGCAGTACAAGTATATTTTATCCCCAAATGCTCAATCACAAGTATCCAATTGCATATTGTAATTCTCGCCAGGTTTTTAAGGGAAATTAAAAGATAGTTGGGGGTCATCCATCAATTATTTATTGAATATTCAACGGGGAAAAAATACTAAATGTGAAGCCTTATCAAGGTCAACATTTTCAGTTTTTGGTCGTTTACATCAATTTAATGAAATAATAGATTTTTTCTAATATATTCAAATGTAAAGTGAAAATTTTATGGAATATGTGCGCATCAACCTTACTGTTTGTTCATTGGCGAATTATAAAACATGAAATCTATTTATTCTTTATGGAATTCATAGGAATCATGATTGCCAAAGTTGTTCGCGAATACTTTTAGCATATATTACGCCTGTTATTTTAAAGTGTGTAAGTAGTAGTCTACGGATTAGGATAGGTTTTTGAGGGATCTGGATGATACGCACTATTGTACTCATAAGCCATAACTATGTGGCACAAAATGTTCGTATGCCCTTTAATTCGTGTTACAATTACTCAACCTTAAGCCCTTCTTAATATAAATCTTCCTTATTTCCCTCCAAAATTCCTATTATTTTTCTCTCGGTACAATGCTTAGCCACCAACTTCTAAATCCACTTGTCTTGCCGTTTTCGAATTTCTCCCAAGAACCTATCTTATTCCCATTCCTTATTACTCCATCGTTTGTTTTTCATTCCATCTATTTCCTGTTTCCATACCTCTCAATACCAAAATTTTAAAGACTTCAAATCTGTTCTTCTTCTTCCCCAATGACCTTGTCTTCCTAACAAACACAATATCTCCACATTAAAGTTTTTAGCAGTTTTTCAGAAGGTTTTATTTCCCCACCACTCTGCCAGTCATCATTCAAAATTATTTTTAATTTGTGATTTTTACCATGCAAACCACCGCCAGGATGTGTGGCAGGGGGTGAATACACTCCAAAATAACTTAACCAGGACATGACCCTACCGCGGTCGAATAATGTTATTGTGTCCCCTATCGTTCTTGGAAAATATGACGTCTTAAATCTGTTTTACACTTAATCTCTCTCTAATTTTACTAACATAATCTCTCCTATTGTGGTAAGATCGGGGTAATAATACAATTTCAGCATCATTGCTAAAGGAGATCTTCCAATTCACGCAAGAACTTCAATCTGCAATTCAACCTTTGCTCCGTGAGTGATTCTCAGCCTAGCTGCTCTAATATTTTGGATACGCTACTAAGTTTATCATATTTAGAATCTAGCTCCAATAAAGAGCCAATTTTAATTTAGAAAAAAAAACGTAATACTAGAATGGTTCTCTGATATTTACATTTGAGTCGTAATTTTACCTTTTTGATTCTTCAATCATGTATAATATTAGTTACTGGAAGAAAATTCAATGCAATAACGCCGTGTATATATTAATTGATTTACTTCATTGATAGCCAAAATTTTGAGAGAAAAGTCTCAATGCAAGAAGATAAAGAAGTATCCCTTACTGTTTCTGTACAGTTTCAAGTGCTAATGAACGCTAGCCAA
The DNA here is from genome assembly GCF_022747635.1 of Hetaerina americana. NCBI lineage: Eukaryota > Metazoa > Arthropoda > Insecta > Odonata > Calopterygidae > Hetaerina > Hetaerina americana. The sequence goes on from NW_027287427.1 coordinate 15,373,753, forward strand.
AGAGTGACTCCACACAACGTCATTTGTTTTTTCCTGGCTGCATTTTTAGACTAGCCTAGCGATTGTCTGCGAAGACAATGTATTTCTTCCATGTCCTTCGTATGACTGATGCTCTCTCGGTTACAGTTCGATGTCCAACCAAGCACTTCGATTGCACATTCCATTGTTATCTCCCACTGTGATACAAGGTTATAATTTCAGTTTTTCCCAACAAAAGGGAAACCAACGTCGGCTTTCAGCCCGCTTCCCTTTCCCAGAGCTGACCCGGAAAACTCTTGCACTGGGAGTCTTCTAGGTCTCCTTGGTCATTTCCTCACTCTTTTATCTTGCTCCAACCGGTTTTCTCCTTGATTATCTCTGCGCTTACCACTCACATGCTTCCTTTCTTTGCGGTTTCTCACACCTTCAATTTCTCTCCACCGATTTCATCGTACGAACTTCGTTATCAGGTCATTTGCTTCGACTTGCCCATTGGCTCTTGGTTCTTTGAAATCCCCAACCATGTCTTGTGATGAAAGTGGATAAGGTTAAACGTTCCGAAGCTATGACTACTCCGATGCGGTGTGCCGTTGGTTGCACTAGGGTTGAGGGATTAGAAACACCAGCCATGAACCAAGAAATCTGTCTAACTTCGTGAAATTGGAATTAAATTTCATTTTATCATACATAATATGGTTGAAGCTTCAAACAGTTCTTGAATCTACGTATTTCTACCTCATCGGCCAAAAATCGTCGCTGAAAATACTTGATGCATACTTAGTTTAAAGATGATTTCATCTTATTTGTCGATCACAGTTATGAAAAATGGGTGGAAACCTTGGAAAAACCGTGATACATTTTAGTGCGACTTGAATTCATTGAGCTGTCAGTGTTCCATGATGTAATGGCTGAGGAGAAAGTTCAGTGTGTGTACCAGTTATTTTAATTATGTACTCGGATACTTAACCTTTTAAAATGTATTTTAATTTAAAGAAAATTTGTAGCATGCAGTAACTTTAGCGTATTGATCATGTAAAATTCGAATGCATTAATGGGAAAGGAATAATATATTTTTATCAGTATAGATTTATGTTGTAATCTCCGTTCCCCTATTCATGTCTTTGAAGTATGTAAAATATTTATGGACTCTGCAGTTTGTCTCCAGGGATATTTAGTAAAAATATCCATTTAACTTGAAATGTTTTTGATGCAATAGATATTTTTAGTGATTGGAGTAATGAAAACAGATGCGGAACTTTTTTGACGATTTTTTAGTGCAAAATAGCATTAAGTTTACCTATGCTGACGTGCAGGAATTTTTATATTATCCGACTACTTTAATACTTTAAGGTTATTCAATAACATATTAATGTAGGGTGATTTATTTTCATGGCAAATAAAACCTTTTCAAGTTCACAGCCATGGCCTTTAAGGCCTACTAAGTTTTTTCTGTGGTGAGAGGAAAAAATATTTCTTCGGTTAACCAAATTTGAGGAGAAATTATCGTGAATAAATTAAAATTCTCTCGCCCTAATTGTAAAGAATTTTGAAAAAGGGTTGCACAAGCGGAATGCTTCGCGGGGGGAAGATTTGAATAGAGAGATGGCATAGGCGATGCGAAGGTGTGTCTCAGCTGTAGGCTGGCAGAGGGAGATGGGTCAAGGGATGTGAATGTGGCTTTTTTCTTCTTTTTTTATAAAAGGGGATAAGGTTTGGTATGGGATGGGAAGAGGGTAGAAGAGAGGTCGAGGGGGTTGAGAAGGGTACGGGAGAACCAGACCACGTGCGGCAGATGTTTTCCTCTGCTGCCCCATTGCAGAGATTGCTTCTCAGTTTCAGATTGGTATTCCCTGCGTCGGAGGAGTCCGCAGGAAATGGTCACCCGCACTTATTTTCCTGACCATTCCAGACCCTCAAACCCTTCGCCCCTTCCTACCCTCACGCCCACCGCGTCTCTTCGGGTCTCTTCATCAGCGTTATTCACTCTTCCCGCCAGACGTCCCTCCCTTGCTCTCCTTCCACGTGATTGCATGCATAAGCGAACCCGCACATCGACTGAAAACATTTCGTGCCTCATTTTTTTCAGCTCTATAGGGTGCCATTCTCTTCTCCGGCCATCTTCCCCTAAAATGAATTATCGATGTCCCTCGGTCGTATGGAATAAAGTTACTCGGACCCTAGGCCTCTTTTACATTCATAAATTTGTCCTCGGAGAATCTGATTCCTATCGACGAATTTTTTTCGAGGAGTGGTACGTTAAGTTATTCCCTTGGGTGAATCGCCATAATTTTCTCTATTGTTGCTGCCAAAGAGTTGCCTGAGAACTATTTTTTCATTGAAATTTTCTTTTGAGAAAATGTTATGATTTAATTTGCTGACAATTTGCGTTAAAAATTAAGCATTCGTTTTCATTAGTGACGTAGTTTGAAATTAAAAGCTTTTCTTTTATGCTGTTCTAATTCTGCGGAATTACTGGATTGGAAATTTTATTTTCTATGACGATGCTTCAACAACTTGGAATCACCGCCCAAAACACTTCCAAATAATTTTGAGAGCCAAAGTCGTTTTTCATTTTTACTCCTGATTTACATCAAGCTTAATCATTATTTGGTTGCCTTCTGCATTGATGAGTTTTATTTTGTTCCCTGTTTACTTTTTTGCATGCGGCAAAGCCGTTTCTTATTCGTATTTACTTATTGAATATACAAATGAAATAACATGTTCACATATCATTATAGTATACATGGTAATTTTGCTGGGTATTATACGAATACCTTTACCGCTATATTAAATACAAATAGCATGAAATATTTATGTTCAATTATCCATATCGATTAAAACTAAATTGATAAGGCTTTGTTTGTGATATTAGTGATTTTTAAATTTTTGTAGCAACATAATTTAATATTATATATCGTAATTGTAAATAATTTAGAAAATTTACAATAGTCGGGAAATTGGATGGTAATCTTGCTACTTGCTATTTAATGTGCCATTTGTAGAGTTAGTTTTATGCTTTACTTTTTACAAGAATAAATATTAATTATAAAAAACTTTTTAATAGATGCACGTTTATCTTAAAGTCAATTAATATATGCCTTGCTGACGCATAGAGTTATAACTACTAGTGAGTAGTACAGTCAAACTACCGTTCATTAACTTAATATTTCGAGTAAATGTAGCATGCCGAATGGAATTAAGGGCGAGTTTTGTTAGGCTTAACTTATTTGGCGGTATATTTGCTACAAGCAACAATTTGCTGCATGTGTTTCAAACTCACTCCTATGGGCAATGATTTACTCAATTAGACATCCGTCCCACTGACCATAAACGGTCAACCGGTTTTAGAGGAGACCATTGCTCATATTAGAATTCATGTGTGTGAGGGAGGAAACCATTATTTTGCTGTCCGTTGTCGTTTAGGAACCGCAAGCAATTGTTTTCTCTCAAACACTCCTCCCCGAAGGATATCCACAAGCGCGGCTGGAATTGCTTTATGAGCACTATGCAATAATTACGCGGTAGTTCTGCAGAGTGAAGCGTTGTGCATTTGGCGAACCCTGTTTCTGTTTAACTTCCTATCAAACTGCAGTGTCCAAATCGAAAACCGCGGCTGTCAGCCAGTTTGACGTGGCGTTTATTTAGTTCCGAGCGCTGTGTTTGTTTTTTTTTTATGTCTAGTAGCGCCTCACGCGATAGTGTTTTCGCGTTTGAAGGCACGCTCCGCGTGCACAGCGGTGCATAGCCTGCACCCCATGTATTACGAGAGTTGTAATATGGTCAGAAGCTTTAAAATAAAAACAAGGAAATACTTCGCACTAACATGTAGCTTTCGCGGAGCCGGTTAAGGGATGAATGGATGAAGAAGGATAGACCTTTGGCTATGATGGAACCGATGCCCTAGGATACAGACCTCGCTCGGTGGGGTGGATTAAGTGCGTGAAAACTTAATATCCCTAGATTGGCATAAAATTTCACATTGAAATCTAGTATGGTTACTACTTTCATACCCCCTTTGCTATTTGGCCCTTTTGCCACGATAATGAGGTCATTGTACGCCATTTCGTGGACCTGAATGAGCAATTATCAAATTACATCGATATTGGCGGAGGAATTTCGGAACAAGCGCCTCGGCCAAGTTGTGCGTCCTCGTTAAATCACGTGTTTGCTCAGAGAAAATTGCGGTTGAGGACGGGAATGTGATTTATACCAAGTTGCAATCTTCACAATGCCCTTAAGTTGGAAGAAATTTTATTTATGTGTTGTCTGACATCGGTTGGGCGTAACGAGATCATCGAGTTAAATGATTTGTATTTTTGTTTACGCAGCTGAATAATCTGACTAATATAAATGGTATATATTTTTACCTGTTGGAGCGTTGGAGTAGAATTTTTGCCAAACTTATAATATTTAATGATACGGATTTCCAAATTTGGTAAATGAATAGCTGAGGAGTAAACCGGTCCACACTGGTCGGTGGAAAAAATTTTGCAATAATTGGAATCCTAAAATTATCCTTTTTTTATTAACCTCACCACTTAAAAGCGTCATTATTATTATAAAGAGAAAATAATGCTGACAATCAGAAATAAATTTTTCACGATTTCACTAAGAAATAGAAATGTAAACACAATGCTATTATTTTATTGTCACTCAAAATAAAAGTCATCAAAACCACTATTGAGCCTACTCTAGCTCTCCTAACAGATCCAATGTACATGCCTATGTTAATTGAAGTTAGAATACTCTAATATGTTATTTCTAATTCAATTTAGAATTTATCAACGCTGCCTTAAAAATATTTTATGGACTCATATTTGATAAATTATTGAAGTCTGTGGTCACATTCCTGTCATTCTCCATCTGCTTTCTCTTGGCTCTTTAATTTTTTAATGGGAAGTCTTAAATAAAACCACTATTGTCTATGAATAGCCTGTAGCATTATAGTTTTTGAAGGGATAACGCCATTTTACTTGTAGGTAAATATTTTGAGTAACAAAGTTTTTCTATAATTTTGGATTAATTATAATTATCATTTCCGAAAGGATGGTGATATGTCTTCTATATCTGTCCCAATTCATAAATACCACAGTAATAAGCCTATTCATATGCTCTCTTCTGGACGTCTAGTAGCTTAATTAGTAGATGACGCCGCTACGAAATAAATGGATTTGTTGCGATTCTGGTGGACTTTGGCTGGCTTCACTCGTCCTGTGCAATTTTTTGAATAACAGAAATTTTCGGAAAACCCAAGAAGACACACACGGTGGACACTGCCAATACCCTTAGTCTTGCCAATATTTTGCACATTTCACCTGCCATATGACAGGGTCACTAGGGTATAAACTAAATCTGCTCCTATCAAAACATCCGTTGTGTTATTTCTCTGATTATGCATGTTTTATTCTATTTCCAATTTTAAAGTTTCTAATTCCTGACGGTGAGAAATATTTCGTACATCTTGGGTGAATGTAATTTTTGCTTTACAAGATACTTGTTCTCTGCGAGGGCAATTCAAGCATTGCTACTGGAGATGAATCTTAAATTCACTGGAAAGTTTACATTATTCGTGATAATTATGCGCATTTAACAATAAGACATTATTAAAAAGATAAAGGTACTCGTGGAATTTATAAATGAGTAACTCGAATGTTGTTAGGATAAAATGAAAATACTGTCACGGAACACGATACCAGAATAGAGACATATTCTGTTACGTAATGATAGATATTATTATGGAATATTTCTTATTAAAGAGGTATTGCTGAAGGGCTTGAACCTCAAGCTATCTACTTTTTGTGGAGCAAATAAAAGGTATTATTTTCCCTGTATAACTTCATATACATAAAGCAAAAAAATTATTTAGGGTACTCTAATTTGAAAAAATATTTTACTTGTTTATCATTTATCACTGTTTTATCACATTAAGTTTGGGTATTTAATGAAAATTTCGGGTAAAGTACTATTTATATTTTATATTTAGGAAAAGATTTTTATTCCACTGGGAAAAAAGCTGATAAATGCATAATCTTAATCAAAATTAAGTCTATTTAACATAATTGCAAAAAATGAGGAGAAATATGAGGTTGCGAAAGTGGCTAATAATTAATATTGTAACAAAAGGTAGAAATTATTGAGTTAACAGGGGAAATTAAAGAATGTTAAGATAGAGCATTGGCATGAAAATTAGGATATAAAAATGGCTGGATTATCTAGAACTGGTGATACTTTACAGACTAGGAGAAGTTGACGCGACTAACAGGAATGCGCTAAATTTAAATAAATATGTAGTTATGAAATGTTGGAATGAAACTATTTTTCTTTCAAACACTTTCTGCATCAAAAATACCTAAATAGCAAGAGTAAACTCGATAAATACTTGTGAATCACTCACTCGGGTGAAACATGTTCGTGGAATATGTGGACTAAAGAGCCGAGACCGTATATTTCATTGCAACAGGGTCCGGGGGTAGGTAAAAAAACAAGGGGACAAGTCAGAGAAAAATGGAAAACACGCACTCGATCATTTGGGTGTGGACGAATGGAGGAAACATTAAGATGTATTAGGGTGTTAATATCTGAGCTAGAATTTAGATAGTTAAAAGGAAAAAGAAAAGAGAAAATATTTGGTGACATAAAGAGATAAAAAATTAAAAACGGAACAGGAATAGAGTAATTTTAGAGAAGTGCTTTATGATTTTTAAACTATATGTGTGTGTGTGTGTGTGTGTGTGTGTGTGTCTGTGTATGTGTATATATATATATGCTAACAGATACTCATTGAAAAGTAAAATTACATAGAATAAAAAATCAACATTTAAAAATAAATTTTTCCAATAGACTATCTGCCCATAAACAATTCTGCGTTGACAAATATTTCCAATGTATCTAGCCTCTAAAATTAGGTGTATCTCATAGGTATGACATAATATGAAGGTATTTATTTATTTTCACGTTCCATAATGATTTTGTTAAATTCTCAATCGACCAATCGGTGAATAGATTTATTTATCGAGATCCCCATTGAGATATTGTTTCTTTTAGGGCGGATTTCAGTGCAGGACAACTCCTCTGGTTGAATGGCGAGCACAGTGGGACTCAAATGTGTGAAGGAAGCGGAGGGCATGGAGTTCGCGTGTGGAAGTCGTCGGCAGAGGGCAGGGGGAATGATGGCAATGGGGAGAGAGGATAGGAAGTGAGATAACAACCGCTGCTTTGCTTCTGATACCTCATTTTATTACCGTGGTTATGGCCCCAAGTCGCTGCCCCCAGGCTCTCTTCCTGTGACAGTCAACCAACGCATAATTTCAGCACCTAATGAATTACGCATAAAGGAGTAATGAAAGTGGTCGCCCACGCTAGTTGGCAAACGCGAGGCGCTTCGGGGTGATTTCGAAATGGTGGTCGAGGGACAAGACTCTTTCCCCCACTCCGCAAACATTCTACCCCCTCCCGTATAATCCATCCCTCTCCTCCTCCTCCACGTTCATGAGGTTGATGAATGGACGCACGAAAAACGTCCAACGAGTACTTAATCTCTGTTTGGAAATTTTCTAATTTACTGCGAGAAATATTGCGACGTAGCAGACGGCGTGACCTCATTACTCTGCGCTTTGTTTCGCTCGCGCCTGTTAGTCTACAGTGCACTCTGATCAAATCGAATTATGTCGTTCGATTCATGTAAAGCTTTCATTGTGCATGTTAATATCTACTGTTTGCCAGTCGGAGTAATATTTCCATACCCTTTTGCAATGTCTTTCGCTTTATATAAGCCTACAGCAGCGACACAAATGTTGGCACAAATGAATCATATTTAACACGTTTTTCGCCGTTATCGAGTAATAAAATTTCACCGTACGGATAGTAATGAAGTTTCACCTTTCGAAGTACCTCAGGGTTCTTAATATGATGAATACAGGTATGGGTGCAGCAGAATAAAATTGTGGTTTAATGGACTTCTACAGTTAACTTAAGAAGTTTTATTTGTCTGAATTAATGATGGGTATGCGTTATTTAATTGTGTTCCATTACAATATACATTAATAATGCACTCCTCGACTATCATTTTGGTGGACACAAACGCCAGGTAAATATGTGTCATAAGATTTCAAACATTGTAAACACTTTAATTTAATCAGTCTTCGGAAAATTATGAAAGATTTCATCTGACCAGTTTTCTCCTAGTCGATGCTGGTGTACAGCTATTTTACGGTATCTTCTTTTCATTTCTACAATGAATATTAATATGATTTCCCAACTGTTTTTAAAATAGAGAAATAAATACACACATATATATGTATATATATTTATTTATATATATGCAGACTTTAAAACATCTCCGACGTCTCGTTTGTCGTGGTAAAGACAGCCTGGCCCCAATAATCTTGCAACATGACAACGCTCGTCCACACACCGCACACTAGTGAGGCCTAAATTCGAGTAAAGTCGGAAGAGTTTTTCAGTGACGAAATGAAAAACTTGTTACAAGTTGGGAGAAAACGGTTAGTCTGAATGGTGACTATGTTGAAAATTGAAGATATGATGTTTAAACTTAAGAATGAGAATTGTAATTTTTGCCCGATCTAGCTATTTGTTATTGTTAGCGCTTAACAAGCATGTGTGCATTACTTTTCAGCCTACCATCGCACACAAACATTTATATAAATGTAAATAAATAAATAAATAAATATATATATATATATATATATATACATACATATATATATATATATATACACATATATATATATATATATATATATATATATATATATATATATACACATATATATATATATATATATATATATATATATATATATATATATATGTGTGTACGCACACATACATATACACACACATACATATACACACACACATGCATGGTTAAATAAGTACATAATGTACTTTTTTATGTGTGTTGTTGGGTAGGTGTGTATGCTAATGATTTCAATGGAAATAATGAATAATGTAGAATGCATGCGTTGATTTAGGGACGCTTTTCGTAGTAACGAAAATATGTAATATACTGTGTAATATGCTGTCACCATATTTTTTCTAAGAATATGGGTTTGATGTGCAAACGCCATTGTACCCTTATATTTGTCTCATTCATGTGTGTTATAAAATGGTAAACAATGTATCTAATGTTCGTCCATCAGGGTTATATTGTCTTGGCCTTAGTCTTTCTTACACTACATTGGGTACATTCATCGATCGCTTGGATGACCGATGGAGTAAACACTGCCTGGTTTTATCATTATTATTTGATTGAATTCATTGCACGTCGTTTAGATTACACGCATCCGAGGAAGTAAATTCGCATTAATTGATTTTGGAAAAAAGGTATGGTATGAAAAGACGAGGGTGGATAAGTCGTTTTGGAAAGGAGAGCGAGGGTGAGAGAAAGGGAGAGAGGTAGATGGGGTGGGAAAGGATTTGAGGTGAAGGGAGCGTAGGTGGGGCTCGGTGTACCAGAAGGGAAGCGCCCTGGAGGGAGGGCGAGAAGAAGAGAAAAGGTTTTGAGGGAAAGGGTTGGGCATCGTGGTGATTGCGCGAGGGTGTGTTTGGGTGGGGTGGGGGGAAACGAGCGCGGGAGTGTTTTATGGTTGAAAGCTTCGAGTCTCGAAGTGGGGGCGGAGGTGTTGGTTGGGAGGGTTGTTCGGGGAGGGCAGGGGATGGGATTGGGGGGCAGGCGGATGGAGATAGGGCACGGACGAAAAGCGAGAGTGAATTGATGGGGGATGTGGACGGGGTGGGGTGGTTGAGAGACGCCGTAGGTGCAAATGAATGGGCAATGCCTTGGGGGACAGGGAAAGGAGAATAGAGAGTTGTAGAAAAAGGTGGCTGATGCTTCGGAGAAGGAACTCTGAGGAGGAGGAGGAGGATGTGGGGAGATTTGGAAGGCAAGGGTTTTTCGGGGGGAATTCTGCTCAGGATGAGGAAGAGGAAGACGCACGTTTCCAGCGGAAGGTCGTTACCGATAAGAGTGGTGGCTATATTTATGCGAGGAATGTACCCACTCCCTGGGGAAAACTCTCACCGATTTCAAATTTTAACACGATTTGGCATTCCCCCTTATCCGACTCGTAAAAATTAAACAGCTGATACATTTTCATTGGGCCAAATTACGTCCCCTTTTATCAATGTAATCCTTTAAAAAAAGTTATGAAAGTCATATAAAAACACATCCTAGCCCATATAATCTCTTTGAGCACTCTCTTCATGCGGCTATTTATGTAAACTAATTTTATTGCGTGCCTCACGTCGATTGCAGTAATAAAATTATTTCCTTCATAAAAGAATCTTATCGAATTTAACAATGCACCACTGTGCCATAATTATATTTACCTTGCATATTGCCATAGCAAACAACACTCCGCTAACTAGATGTCATTTCTGAAATACCCATTTCATCTCTAATACAAAGAACTTTAGAACCTCATTGTCTATTAATAATGAGCAAAAATGTGGAGAATTTTGAAATTTGAATGTTTGTAATCATGGATTAAGTAAAACATGTTTGTATCATGGAACCAGATGCACGTATTTAGTAAAACTTTTATTTCTTTCCCTTATAAATTTTAGAAGACACTTTATGATTAAATGATTAAATTGGAATCATGTTTGAATGATCTACTTTACGAAATAAGTAAAGTTACATTGGCTAATTTGTTCTATAATGACGGCATACTTCAATTAAACCGTTTGTTTATATATATATATATATATATATATATATATATATATATATATATATATATATATATATATATATTAAGGAGAGTTTTAATGTGGATTTTTCCACTGTATGGTTCGGAGACCTTGACCTTTGAGTCAGTTTTATGACCAAAGATTTATTGGCCCGTGATATGCAAGGATGGGGAAGAACGAAGAAACGCAGTTGTTTAGCGAGCAATAATAAAGACGTGGTTTTAAGTATGAACAGAAAAGAGAAAGGTACTGACTGATATCAAAAGCAGGCAGAAAAGATTTAGAAGAGGTTTAGATGATGTAGAAAGAGATTTAGAGCAAGCGGAAAAAGGACCAAAGTAGACTTTTTAGGATTTATGGATTAAAATACAATGCATATGAAGAAATGAAGAAGGTAATAATATAGACCCAACGATTATAGGCTTTAGGAAAAATGCGACACAAGATGGTAAAACAGTTAATATATGCCGTCCAAATACTACTGTCAATAGCTGGACTGCCGGTGATGAAAATGAGTGAAATAAACTATAAAAAAGGCAGTACATAAATAAAAAACCTTTTAGGATTTATGGATTTAAATACAATGCATATGAAGAAATGAAGGGGGTAATAATGTAGACCCAACGATTATAGGCTTTAGGAAAAATGCGACACAAGATGGTAAAACAGTTAATATATGCCGTCCAAATCCTACTGTCAATAGCTGGACTGCCGGTGATGAAAATTAGTGAAATAAACTATAAAAAAGGCAGTACATAAATAAAAAACCTTTTAGGATTTATGGATTTAAATACAATGCATATGAAGAAATGAAGGGGGTAATAATGTAGACCCAACGATTATAGGCTTTAGGAAAAATGCGACACAAGATGGTAAAACAGTTAATATATGCCGTCCAAATCCTACTGTCAATAGCTGGACTGCCGGTGATGAAAAGTAGTGAAATAAACTATAAAAAAGGCAGTACATAAATAAAAAAACTTAATCTTACAATTTATAAATTGAGTTACTACTTTGATACCTGTTAATGGACCTTCGAAATTTTAAAATATTTTCTCGGTGATATTCCTAGTAAGACGATATCATTTCAACATACAGACGAAACCATTTATTTAAGAGTTATTGATACAGAAATGATTAAACACATGATAAGTAAACTGAAATATTAACTTGATGAATAAAATATTTTAAGCAACATTCATTGCCGTTGCTGTGTTTTTTGCATTCTTTATATTTTTACTTAGCCTCCGATAATCCATAAGGTGTTAATTCGCGCGCTCTCACATACTATGTGCATACGCACATCATTAGTCTTAATTATTTTGGAAACGTTCAGCCGCTCTTTCTCCAGGTGATGTTCTTCATCCAAACTCCCGTGTAAGGTTACCTGTACTACTATGCTCCAGTTCCGTTTCTTTCCTCATCTTACTTCTGCCCTCCCCATTTTGTTCCTTATAACTCCTTGAATTCCACTCCCATTATCTTGCTCCCAACCCACAATCCCTATAATGTCTAACCGGTATGAAGACTTAACGGAAAACCAGGCTTTTTATCCCCTAGCTGACTCAACCATGATCTCTTTTTTATAATAAAAAATGGCTCCAGAGGAAGAGACCATGGCCCGGAGCCGTTAATTCCAGTCAACCTTCTCCTCCTATTCCGACCCAGCTCCACATTCCTTCTGCCCATATTCTCTTTAAAGAGGTCCTTTTTTTACCTCCGTGATAGTACTATTCCCGGTGGTGGTCCACGATCCCAATTCCAATTTTTTTTCATCTCAGACTCGAACACTCGTGTTAAAATGAGGTTCGAGGTTAATACGAGGTACCATATTATGAGTCGTAGGGAGCACACGAGGAATGAGAAAAAATCCAGCTGCCCTGCTACATGATTAGGTATGTTTGGTTAGCTCAGAAATGGTAGGTTCCGTTTAGAGAAAACTAGCGATATAGCTGATTAGTACATCAACAAGAGCTCTCTTCTCTATGCACATTCTTTATTTACCTTAACTAAAAAGCTAACGGAGGTGACGGAATAAACGCCATTTTATTAGCTTAATGTCCTGTGGGAGTGTAAAAACGAAGGCCATGTACCCGGTCCAACTTTATTATTGTGAAACCCAGTGAGATTTAGAATTGGTAAAACAGTAATTGTTTATTTTTCTTCGTGATTAATACCCCAGATAAAGGAATTATCTCATTCCATGAAATAAGTATTGCAGAATTTAATAGCAAAATGATAAAAATAAATTGATGATTCATTTCAAATCGTATTCTCAAATCTATATTGCTGCGTTGATTGATAAGTTTGTACGATGCCAATTATGCTATGATCAGTATTCATTCATCTTTCTTAGACTGAATTGTTTCAACAACAGACACGTGAATTATCTATTTGGAAATTAAATTTATTGATAAAAATTAGCTGTTATCGATGTTTCATGAAAGAAAAATGAAAATAATTGGATAAATTATTTATTAATTAATAAAATGGATTGATTGTTTTGTTTTCAAATCATTTTTCTTTTAACATGGTCGTAGGAGGAATTTTACAGTTTCATTCTAGTAAGATAGAGGATAATAAAATTAACTTAGAGAAGAATACTGATGGAGAGGCAAATAATTTAATAAAATAGTAGTTTTTAAATTATGTATCTTGAAGGTGACCCACTGGTTTTTATTGTCTTTGCAGTTCAGTTTAGAGATTCATAAGCCAGTGTGATAGAAATTCAAAACTTGTGATAATTTATATGATAAATATAATATATAATTAATAAATACCTAGTTGTAAATAATTTTAAAGGTATATTTCAGTCTTTTTATTTAATAATGAAAATTATTCATGATGATTTGTGTATATCTATCGTATGATGTGCATCGAGATTTAATTTAATTAGCTTGATATAGCTATATTTATGGGGATCAGATTTTTTTTTGGCTAGATTTACAACAATGATGGAGATTTTACGCTTTTAGCCAACAAAAATAACTTTTCAATTGGTAAATACAGAATTATTCTCCCTGGAAGGCCCACTGTCATTCCAGTCTTCACACTAAAGAATTGGTTGAAAATTGATAAAATTTTGCCCAAGAACAAATTTCGAATAAAGTTAATTTAGTGGAACAAGACTACTATCAGTAATTCCTACCCTTTTTATCCCGCATTCACTGGCAGATATACTATACAGGAAAGAGCACGACCTTGAATCAACTGTGAGAATCAGGAGTAACGAAAGAATTTACTCTATCTCCTTTGTGAGAAAAGTAAAATTCTCCAATCAAGATTTCCGCGTAGGTCCGGTAAAAATTCCGGTCACATAATTATTAGCATTATCATTTTTTTAAATATTCCTCCTTCTCATTTTCGGAGAAATGTAAAAAGAAATAGTTAATGGACTCGCGAATGATTAACCTGATTTCTTTGTCACCTAAATGAAAAGCCAGGACTCCGATGATTCCATGGCCTCTCTACTAACATTCGAAGAGACGTAAGAACGAGTAAAAATAAATTAGCCAAGTTTAATTGCCAATATTAAGCTTTAGCAATATCGTTACATATAAACCTTTTTGCACCCTTCCATTCAGAGAAAATATCAATTGAGTTATTTAAAAAATATATTTAACATATGGAACAGATTCAAAGCCTGGAAGTTTTGGAACACAACGGAAGCCACCAAAGTCAGTGGACAAGAATTAGCAACCAAAAAGAGAGGTAGGAAGCTATTGAGAGTTCGTAGGAAGTCGATGACATGAGCGGTGTACCTTTGCGCGATGTAACAAGTATTAGTGCAAAGGGATAAAAGCCCTTAAAGGGACAATAAACACACCGTTCAGGTTGAGGGAAAGAGTGGAATTGGAGAATGTGAAAAGGGGCCAATAGAATAGCAGGTTAAGGATGGGAGTGAGGGGAAAGGGGTGTCACTTGTATGGATGCGTGATACGAGCGAAGGGTAAAAAAGAAGACATTCAATTCATTTGGTCCTTCCCCCGCCCTCTCTCCTCTACACACGCACGCGTCCCTGCTCACGCCCCTCCCTTTTTTCACCGCGACAATGGTCAAATCCCAGCCGCGATGTCCTGCCTGCCGTCCCAACCCCACCTCAATCGACCTCTGTCTCTCTCTCTCAACTCCTCACGTCCCTCCTTCCCACCCCCCTCTCTTCCACCCGGATCGGTCCTCTCCCTCCCTCCCTCTCATTTTACTCCAACGGCCACCACCACCATCCCCCCCAAAAATAACGCCGTCCCTCCACCATGACGCCGGTCAATGTAATTTAGGGGCTTCCCTCTTTGTAGCAGACCACTTCCTCGTTTGCTTTTCCAATCAATCGGGCCCGGCGGGGATATTGGGAAATGGTATACCCACAGGACACGTGTGTGACAGGCGGGGGAGGGCGGCGGGAGTTCTGAGAGAAAGGGTGAGAGTAGTGAAGGGGATTGGGCTTTTATTTTTTTTAAGGGGGAATGAAGCTGCGAAGGGGGTACCCGAGGGCTTGGTAAATTTAAAGGGAAGGCTGGAGGGTCTGGGGGCTTTGTACAAATGCCTGGTTGAGGAAGAAATGCCGGTGCGAAAGAGGCATCTGGGGGAGTTTCGTGTTTTGGAGCTAGGGACATTAACAAGTGAAAGGAGGAATATTTTATATCTCTATCCAAGTTACGGGCGAACGCTATCCAAACACTTTTCAATGGAAAATTGAAGAAAAGTCACGCGTAATCAATGTGAATTTTTATGCACTTAACACGCATTACCCAACAATAGACAGCGTCGTAAACAAGAATATATGCATTGAGTATCGTTTAGGATAAAATTATATTGTAACTTATTATATTTTATCCAACTTATACAAAAGTGAAATTAATAAATATAATTAAAAACTGATGCATTTGGATATCTCGCAACATCTAGAGAATACTATTTATCGCAGCACGTTTTTCTTAAAATTTCTGTTATTTAACTCAGGATAAATGCATCAATATTGCGTTGAATATATCACTTCTTATTCGGTATATTCTAGGTTGTAATAGTATGGTTATTGGGTATTTTAAATTTATATTTTTGACACCGCATTCCTGGATACGTTGAATTTTTAAAAAATCATCCTTTTTTTGAATTCTTTAAAACTCGTGAATTTATGTCAGAGTAACTAATATAAATATAAATGTTGTATATTTCTGTCTCCTATCGGTATAACTTATATCATTGTCTCATCAATGTAAATGGTATTATATTTCTCTAACTCTATCATGCGAAGCACCGATGTTTGTCTCATAAATGAATAATATGTAATCCACGACCCCGAGCGCGGAGAAAGCAAAAATTATTCTCGTTTTCAAGATGAATGATTTTTATGGCGTTTTGAATGCGCTAAATAAATATTTATTAACTTACCACAGTATTTACTCTCAGCTTTTGCTTGCCCAAATCCACGGGAAAGGTTTGCAAGAATTTACTTTTATTTTAGGTTAGGTGCGTATATGAATTCGATTATTTTAGGTTAGGTGTATAAATGACCAACCACAAGGGGAATTAAAAAATCGAGTAGAGACATGTTTACAGGTGAGTTTTCAAAAAAGAGTGTTTTGGTTGGTTGGATACACCATTGAATATTCATTCTTAAAAACCATCACTTGATTCGTTTCCTGGGTGGGTAAACAAATTCATCTGCGGTATCTCTGTTGCCCTTCCAATTTCGATTTTGCAAAAGCCGTGTGCTCTAGTCTTTACCTTACGCAAGTTTATTCGAACGACCTTGCGCAAGACGATAGTTTTCAGTCTAATAGAGAAAATTTTGCAAATAAAATGCCATGTGCTTAATCTTACTTTTAAAATGACATATATTATTTTTTATTTTATGATTTTAAGAAAGTGTAAGGCCCATGAACACGGTTTTGCTTTGAGATAGCTTATTAGCAGCACTGACGTAGATATAGTCAATGTTTGATAAAATATTGAGGCAGCTCATTTCAAATAGATCTCTCATTCTGTACGTAGAGAGCATATAATTTTTTTTTGAGAGCTAATCATGATTTCCTTGACAGCCAACTGTTCTTTGTAAATTAAACACTTCGAAACACTCCTAAAGTAAAATTCCTGGCATTTTTTGAACCTTAGAATCTAAGATACATATCAAACTGGAAACCTTGGTGTACGTATGCCTTGATGTTCATCCCGTGATAGTGCAGTTGTGTTTGAAACTGACACTTTTAAATAAAAACAAAATAAATCATTGTGTAATGATGTCTAAACACTGGTCGATAATAGAATCAATAAGTATATTTATCCATGCAGGTATATGATTGAAACGCTCGCTTTATGAGACAGAACTTTTAAAGGATCGTATTTGAAATTAATTCTCCCCAAATCATGCCCAAGAATATCGTTGTATAAACCAAAAACGTGGTATTGACTATAGCAAAAGTCCTTTACCCCGTATTGTTGGTACATTGTAGTAAGCTGAAAGTGCATTTACGTTTTATAGCGTGAAAAAATATAACTTTGCTATTTCACAGTATTTTACTATGATACGACTAAGGGTTTTGACATCCAGCGTCATTATCAGATTTGTTGGAATCATTGTAAAAACTTGTACGTTTACAAAGCTATAGTTTATCACTATAAAATGAATCGATTCCATCAAGTCATGCCTCCGCCAGCCAATTATTTTTTATGTGATAGTTAGTTTCGAGGGAGATCTGAATTGGACGGAGGCAGAATTCAAGAGGGGAGAAAAGGTAAGATTGATGTTTGGCGACATTACGATCGTGAAAGGATGGGATAGAATTGCAGATGTTGACAAGGCGAAGAGAAAATGACGAAAAAGTCTTTTATTGATATCCGATATCTCCCATCGTTAGCAGAGGTCGCATAGTAACGTATCTATATCATTAAATGCTTTCCGTGTATACGGATTACCTTTAAAAGAGTGTATATGTTAATATATTTTATGATCTTGAAATTGGATGAAAACAGTGTCGTGGGATTATTTTTTATTGACGACATTATTTGATATGCAATTTTAAATTTTTCACACTATTCATTGAAGTTAATGGTAAGATGACACTCAGGTTACAGAAGTAGTCCTATTCTTATCATCTATGTATGATTTTGGGATTGCTTCAAAACGGTTTCGAGGTGCAAAAGGACTTTAGGGCTCAGATGATGCCTTGCAATTCCGACTGGGGATTCATAAGGGATTACCACAATATTTAGGAAGGAAGTGAGGAGAATTGCATACCCAAGTTTCGATTTGCGTTAAGATTTTCTGTGATAAATTGTGATCCTTGAATGTGCTGTAATTTTAAAATTGGTGAAAGGAAATTCGTATGGTGTTTGGCAGTCTTTAGAAATCCAACTCTATGCCGAGAAATTGCAATAAAAACGTATTTCTCTCTCTCTTCTTTCGTTTCGCGTGAGAATTCTGAGGGAGAGGGGCTGACGGGGGTACCGATCACCCCTGATCCTCATCTAATGGGGTGAAGCATTGATGAATGCTAGAAATGTCATCATCATCATCCTCCCTGGCCCAATCCGGATCTCGGCGTCTGGTGGGTACTTTCGACAATCGTTCATCTTGCTCGACCCCCAAGTCCCGTCCAAAAGGGGGAAAATGGGATTGAATTTTGGCCGGAGGGAAGAGATTGGGGAAGATATATCCTAGGGGTAAATGCGGACCGTTATGAGTTTCTGCTGCGGCTTCGTCGGAGAGAGTTGGGTGAGCGGCCTCCCGCAACAAATACCCATGGGATTATATTATATGTGTTATTGGAAGGGAGGGTAAAGTGTCGACTTTCCCCTATCCTTGGGGCACTTTTTGCTCTACAGAATGATCGTATGCGGCTGTTTGCTGCGCATTACATACGTATGAGTCGAGTACTTCAATTGACTCCAGAAATATGTTTTCCGATAAATTGGTTTCCTCAGAATTAGTACTTTGTAAGTCATTTCTCAACAATTTTCCGGATGTTGATTTCCTGAGTGTACATTTCACGGTCATATAAAATGTCATAAGTGTCTATTTGGTCCACTAACCTAGCACGTGCCCCAGTAACTGAGCACATCAAATTGGGTAAATATCATATTGCTAATATTGTTTCCACCATTAAAATTTTGTGAAAATAAAGATATAATTGGAAATTATATTTTTTAATTTAAAATGTTAGTGGCCTAATTATTCAAAAGAATGACTCTATAACTGCTCGTAAGAATTCTTCTCCTGTAGAAATTAACCCATCATATAGAATGATATCTTTATCTAATGGAACATGTTTACAATATTTGCTTTTGTTAAGTACATGCTTCCTTTAATGGAGAAAAGTCATCTTTGGATTAAAGCCGTCCCTTTGTTACCTTGGTGCTTTGCCTCATGTCGGCAAATGACGGAGTCGGGACAAAGACTCCGAGGTGAGGCTTAGGAGGCGTCCAGTGTTGGGACATTGTCCGGTTGTTGCCTTCCCCAGGGGGCAATGGCCAAGTGGTCCATCCGTTTCATGCGGCTCCCTTACCTCGCCATTTACAGGGTATTACTCCCAACGATATGTTTCTTGACTGCAATCTATTTCACTTATCTGCTCAACTATCACCGCGAATTCTAAACGTAACTTATTTAAAACCGCCTAAAAATACTCATAAATAGTGAATTAGTTTATTATTTTGTTTGTGTTCCATTGATGTATTCTTAAACTTCATTTTTCTCCAAATAAAAGGTAATCGCCATTTTTGATTTACGGTGACTCTACCGGATGTTTCGACCTCAAAATTGCTTCCCCCCTTCACGTGACGATTACTTCAGGCCATCTTCTCATTTTATCGCAGCGTTTCAGCCTCGTCCAATATTGGCCCGAAAGTTATAACGTGGAAATTCCGTCTTTTATTGAGCAATAAGGTTAGTAGATACTTCATGGAATGTTTGCTTTTCTGAAAGTTTTGGATATAGTTGATAACAACCTGTGATAGTTTATAAACTCAGAATTGCGTGGTTGCATCTTGATACAAAATTATTTTACAAATATATTTATTATGGTAAAACGAAATTATAATCTTAAAAAATGAGATACAATCATCAAAGTTGCCATAGTTTTCTATTTCGCCGTAGGAATTGTCAATTTCAGTTTATTAACTTAATATATTGAACAGCGAATTTGGTGGCGATATTAATGTCAAAAACGGGAAATTTTTATTAATATATATATATATATATATATATATATATATATATATATATATATATATATATATATATATATATATATATATTTATACATATTATAATGTATGCGTGAATCAGAGTATTTTCCACTAGACTCTATGCAATTGATGTCCTATAATACAAATATCATTAGTTCTGCTCCGCTAAGCCGCATACAGGTATTTCTTACCTTGACTCAATTGTCTCCTTATTGTAATTCCTCTTATTTCTTAAACATTGCTTAAACATCGGAAAAACGACGCATAAACTTTTGATGTTCATTTTTTCTAATATAGCTGTAAACAACCTTCCAGATGCCTCTTTAATCACTTTTGCGTATTAGTTAGTTATAGACCACTTTATAAGCATTCAGAATACATATGCCCCATAAAGCAACTCTGGAGTTTGTTGATGGAATATTTTGTGGTTTTCATATTATCCGTATGCTATTTTCTCATGATACAGATATATTTTAACGTGTTTACCATTGAAAATTTTGAGAAATTATAAGCAAATATAAGTCGTAATTTTCGCTGATAGCGTAGGCTGATATTTCATCTACATTATTATATAATTATTTAAATTCGTTTTCCTTTATAATAAAAACTTTGTTGCAAATTTCCACAATTAAAACTTTATTTCGACCATGGTTTCGATAAAAATCGTAATAAAGTTTTAATAGTGTAAAATTGCAGCAAAGTTTTTATTATGCTTCGATTCCACAACATCACACCTGACTCTTCACTTTTCGTTCGTTTTCACTCAATTACTCAGTTATCTGAAGTATTTCACTAGCGATGAATTGATTGATCTATTTGGAGCTTAATTGTATCTATTTATGATCGCGATTGACTTGTTAATATTCATATTTCCCGGAAAATTCTTTTAATATTTTTTAGTTATTTTCAGTCAGCATTAAAGCTTGGATTTCGTTTATTTACATGATGATTTGGATGCATAATCATGGGTAGTACGCGTAAAAAATGTTTATTTTAATTCGTCACTGTGTCTTGTCGACTTTCACCCGTCAGATTAACCATTTTTATCTATATCAGTACATTTTATGTTTAATTCACAATTTTCAAAACCGATTTCAAATGAAACAGCAAACTTTGCTTGCTTGACGTTATCGGTTAAGCAGCTATCTGTATTCAAAACTCTTTTCATTCTTAACACTCTGCGTTACATGAGCTTGCATGAAGAATCAAATGCTAACTCCATTATGAATCAGAATGGTAATTTTTGAAACACAAAAAAAATAAGAGATGCCTTAACCACCTACTTACGGTTTCAACGTGTTATCCCTTCCCACGCTTTTGTTTTTAGTAACCAAAAATATTCCCAGCTCTGCTCCCCGCCACTCTTCCCAGGGAAGCCTGTTAAATGAACGAGGTATGTACGTTTTATTTCCCAGAAATCCGAGGCAATGATAAATGAATGCCTGAAAAACCAACTCTCTCATAATAATCGAATTCTCTGCTTCGTTGTCCCCGCTTTCTAATGCACTCCCTCTTTCCCCCTACTTCCCCCACTCCTCTCCCCGTCGGCTTTTCTCTTTTATTTTTTGCTCTTTTTCCCGAAAATCAGCACTGACCAACTCCTCTGCCGTGATTCCATTTTCTCTCCTCTGCGCAAACAGTAATTTTCCCTCCTCTTGGGTTCCCCCCTCCTCGCGCGACGCCTCAACCCTACGCCCCCATCCCCCCCGCGCCCCCCAGCCCTTCTACGTTTGCATCCTCGTTCCCCCCTCGGAGGCCCCCACTACCGTCCACTCCCCAAATCTCCCTCCCCCCCTCTCCAAAGCCCCCCCTTCCCTCCACATTTCCTCGCCGCCCTCTCGGTCCCTTTCGCTCGCCAGGGCGGGAAACGCGAGCTTTGACTCGAACTTCGAGCCGAAGGATTTCTCCACAGGAGAGAGAGAGAGAGAAAAAAAAGGAGAATAGAGGGAGAAAACTAGAGAGAGCTTCAAACTGCGGAATTTCTCACATGTATATTTAATCAGCTTTTTCCTTCTCACATCGATTCCTTCGTATTTTTTTCGGTCCTCTTTTCTTTCACATTATTTCAGCCCACCGGGATATTTTCTCAGTGGAGTTGAGTTCCGTCCCTGCAAGTAGTGAGCTTTAATTTCAGCTTCGAGAGACGTCACTAAAGTCAAGGAGCTTTTAAAGAGGCTATATGCGTCGTTATTTCGTTAGTATTTAAAGTCCTGCATTTGCATATGCGGTAAGTGTCAGTTTTATAATCGCATTCGTTCCGTTAAATATGCTTCGGTAAAAGTGTCCATGCATACGTATCATAACCAGCTCTGTGAATCCTGCCAGTTGGAAACGTTTCGTTTCTAACAACTTAAGATGTTTTTTCGTTAATATTCCTCTCCAAATTTAACTAACCATTTCCCAGGGTCACGGGATTTATTTTTACGGTCAACATAACGGCTGGAGTTTAATAAATTGTCGCATGAAAAAAATTGAGAGCCACAGTTTAGTTAAATATGTCCCTATAATGACCAAAATAATAACACTTTTCACTAGATATTGATTTGGATTGTGGAAAGGTTTTATCATTTGGTCATTATTACGTTCCAAGTCCACGATTTCACACCAAAAACGATGGCAATATTTTATTTAGCTTGATACGATGTTTTCATTCACATAAAGCCTAGATTAATAAATATCTTAGCATCCTTGAAATAGGTCTGATAAAATTTTATAGCTCCGCTTAGTCTAGTTAATGTCTTATATTATATTTACATTAGGAAATGTGTGTTAAAAATATTTTAAAGGATAGCCACAAGAAGGGAGTAAAAATAAATGGCGAAATTCTGCTGTATGGATTGTTAGAGCAGAGCGGGTATTTGGTGCCAATTAGGAAAATTAAGATGGAAATTTGAGATTAATGAAAACTTCTTTCTACGGTGCACCACTTATAAATAACTTGCTTTATAAATACGGTGCTTACTTATAAATACATTTGACATCATTAAGATGGCGGAAATACAAATAAATATGTATTCCTTTTGCCACCTTTTTGAGGAGACCACAGTTAGCTATTGAGTAGATATATATTGAGAGAATTTTAGTTGACCATCTCATTCAGATTCATTTTGAATCAGCAAAGTTATTTATATTTACTTTGATTCATCGTCATTGCAAGTTTTCAGGCGCTTCGTTTCCCTTTTTCCATCGATGAATACACCACTATATTAAGTTGCATAGCCCTTGAGAATCAGAGTAGTTATTTCCTGGGGATCCCCGCTCTTCAGGGCCTCGCTGTGGCAATCGTCTTCTTCCTGCCCCGGGCCGTGCTTTTCCTCCACCCGTCCGCCATCCCCCGCCCCCTCCCTTATTCCCTCACGCATTCTTCTCTCCCACCGCCAGTTCCCTATCCTCCCTTTCCGGCTCATCTGTTTCCCTTCGCTCCAAATATTCCCATTCCGTCTCCATCCTTGCTCCTTCCATTTCTCCCTAACTCTCCTCCTCCTCTCCTCCATTCTCAATCTGCCAACATCCTTCTCCGCTCCGTCGCTCATCGGCCCATAACTCATTTCGCCTTCCTTGCTCCCATCCTTCAGGGGGGGTTCTCCGAGCACCCCCCATTCCTCCCTTCCCCCCACCGTTCTATTCCGCTTATTCCCCGACCACCAGCCCTCAAGCCACCCCTCACGTGCCGCCCACACACATATATAGAGGCCCTCCATCCGATCAATTTGATTCCCCGTTTATTCCGATCCGTACCCTTCCCCTCTAAAGCCCTCCTTCCCACCCAATGCTATTCCCTGCCTCCCCGTTCCATTTCACTTTTCCTTCACAAAGTCGGGACCATTTTTGTCAGGGAGGCAGGGTTGGCAGGGATGTGGAATGGACCGGGAGGTGGACCATTGGGAGCTCAAGTCGGGACCTCGAGGAAGAAACGTAGCTAGGAGGTGGAGGGGGTCGCTGTAGGGGTGGCTGGCGGAGGGAAGGTAAGGGGATCAAGGGTACGCCAGAGTATCCTTCTTCGCGCCGACCTCTTCCCCATATACTTCAGTCCATCTCTCCCCTCACCCTACTCCCTCCCCTTTCCCCCGTGTCACTTTCAACCCTCGAAACCTCTTTTCTCCAACCCGTCAGACTTCCCCTTGCCTTGTGTCTCCGCTATTTTCCCGATAACAAATTCTTCTCCGAAAGGAATCCGGTCCGAAGTGGGGGGGGGGGGGGTGTGAGGTGGATGCATTGTCAGCAATTACACGATAGGACAACTTAGGAATCAGAACCTTTTTTTTCTGTTTTTGGAAACGAATATCTGAGAAGTCGTCCATGAAATTTTGCCTTTATTTCTTTCCACAATCATTCATCTATCGCTTTCTTTGCCTTTCCCTTTTTTTCTCTCTCCCTCTCTCTCTTTTGCTCTTTCCTTTTTTCTTTCATTTTTCATTTTATTTCTCACCCCAGCCTCTCATCCTCCTTCAGCCTGGCACTCCCTTCATTACTCCTGGGTATCTTGAAACTTTTTTATCTCTCTTCTCATTTATCCCCGCCTTTAATGAAATGACCAGACGGATATTTGATTTTTTTAATTAAGGCGGTCAGGCTTTCTTTTTGAATGAAATGGAGTTTTCCAATTTAATTCGTTTTATTTTCTATGAGCTCTTCGAGTAAAGTTTTAGTTGATGCGATATTCGGCAAATCATTTGTCACAATCCGAACATCCCATTATGGCAATATTTCTTTGGATCCATTTTTAGTGTGTTTAATTCTTATAGATGAAAGCAGAACCTTCCGCCTATAATTAAGCTTAATATTTTTTAATTTAGCTATATTTTATTTGAATAATGGTTTTGGAAGAGGTTGTTTTTGAAAATGTTGCATATGATTTTGGGCTCTGATTTTAACCACGCATTATGATTACCCTTCTGAAGCTCAAAAAAACTTCTCATTACCCTCCGAGGTCTTTTTTTCTAAGAAATTGGCGAGAACTTGTCCAGGAATAAGATGTAACTGCCATTACAGCCTGAGCGAGGCAATTGTTCCGAATTCTTTTGCAAGTAATATATTGAAGCACTTCTTTTTTCTTATATTTCATTTTATTATGCTCGAGAATGCGAATCAACTAATGTTGAGATCTACTGCCATTTTTTTATTTTACGTCCTCCCTTCATTTTGTCATAATGTGGTGTTAAAGGTAAATCTTTGAATAGTATAATTTTACTACTTATTGCGCGTTGTCCCAGCCTGTTCTCTTCTCAGTCCTAACTATTCATTTAAGTGATGACTCTACTTTTTTTATGGTGACTCGAAAAGCGTTTTCTGTCTGTTCAGTATTCATCCTCTCCATTTCAAGAATTCAATCGTCATCTGAACAATTTCCTTAAGCATTTAAGACTAATAGTTTTCAACTAATATTGGCAAGGATTCATTATAGATGTCTGGTGAGATATTTTAAGTGATTGCAAGTAACGGTAGTAACTGCTTTGGGATTAAATTCCTAAAGAATCACGAATTACACTTCTTTCAGCTTACTTCTCTTTAAGTTTATGGTCATACAGTAATGAATATACCGTGTACTCGCAACCCTTTTATTGCGGAATTCAATTTCAAACGGTTGGTCATTTAGTCATGTAATCAGGTTATAACCAGCCTGCCAAAAGGGATTCTACATTCAGTTTACTGAAAGAACCCATGAATTCAATTAAATGTATATCCTTCCTTTAACAGATAGAAAAAGGGATCTTACGGAGGGTTTGATAAAATATTTTCATGTCCACTAGCCATGAATTCAGTTTAGCTTGTAATGCAGTTGGTTGTAAACCAATGTTTAAATATAATTTTAAATAGCAAGGGGAACCATACTCGCTTACATATACTAGTTTGGACTGAACTAAAAGCCTATGTTTTCTCACCCTTCTGCAGTGATTATAGGCTTATGGGATATCAAGGGCAGGCAAATAAAATGGCCTATGATACATCATCTAATTATATTAGGTTTATTTCTCAATGATTGAAGTGATAAATTTTGCAATGGCCGAATTTTATAAATGATAAACTTACTTTTATCTTCTCTTTTTCATTTTTATGCTTTGCTGTCAATAGTAGTGTGATCAGTGATACTGTTGTAACATATGACACATGCGGGAAACTCGAATTTCTTAGCACCAGGAAATATGCCATCAAATGTTAAGCGTAAATATATAATGGAAATGCTAACTTGACAACATAAAATATCAAACGAACCTTAAGTGCTAAGTGTTACAAGTTTCTTTTTGGGCGTTAAATGTTGATTTAAGGTGCTCTTTATACGTGCGCCTATTTTTTCTGCAGAGTAAACCTTTTTTGTATTTCTAACTCAGTCCATTTCGTTCTGCTATGTGACCTTCAGAAATCGTTAGGTAGGAATTGTATTTTTTATAATCACGGCAGCCATGTCGGATGAATTTAAAGGTTCCCTTGACACTGTAATGATAGTTTGACGCGGGGAATCAAAACAAAATAGCACCGCAGTACATGCTCCTGAATATCTGCAAAAATATCAACCTGGCCTGTCACAAATGCATAAAATAATATACGACGAGCCAAAGGGAGCAAAATATAGTAGTAGTAGTAGTATAATGTAAAAAAAAATATGTGCACCTATTCAGCCAGAAGTAGGGCAACTCGGGAAATCAATGTTTTGCTCTTTTTGTTCATTTGCATACCCGGAGTTCAAAGACATGTACACACTCACAAACGCACACAGACACATACACACGTACGTACATACAGAGACATAGATACACGCAGGGATGCTCTCACAAAGCCATGGATCGAAAGTTCTTTTTCTCCCATTTTTAACAATTTCCTCCCACCACCACCACCTATCTACCCCCTCGCCATCCCTCAGAGACGTGTGTGCGCGCTCCATATTCCATTCCGATACTTCAATATCTCTCTCCTCGTCTCTCAAACCCTCCCCCTATCGTTCCCTCTCTCCACTTCCAACACGCTCCTTTCTCGCGCCAGACACGGATCTGCAAAAGCGACCCCATTTTGCGGAGAAATGGTCTGAGGAGAGAAAGAGAGACACGGAAAACAACTGCGGCCATGAGTCGCGTCGAGTCGATTCAACACAGCCGATACACATGCAAGCCGTCGACTTTTACAAATGAGGAAAAAATCCATACACTTCTGGTGTTTATTTTTCAAATTTTTCTCAAATTTTAGGTGATTTATGTGCTGATAGGAAAATAAACGTGGATTACTATGAGAATTCTTTACCCTGTCTAACGATATTCCATTAACATTTGCGAAGTTAACTAATTACCCTAATATACCATATATGAAATATTTTAGCAATGAGGCTTTGTTGCCATGCTTCAAATAAGATTTCTAGGCTCAATCTTAGAAGGTATTTTTCCATCCTAAACTCAATGGATGTCGAAAACGTCTAACGCAAATCCTTCTCATGTTTTCTTCACTGACAATTGAATGAAAATATAATAATGTAGCTTAGATTTTGAAAGATTAGCGTAAATGTTCCCGTTATTTTTTGAAAACTAAGTATATATATAAAATACGCAAAAATACAGTTGAGGTAATCATAGTATCAAAACATTCCATTGCTATTTTTTTATTGGTGGACTTATATTTACAAAACTTGAATGCTTCAGACTTACTGCATTTTGATTGCTTCAGCAAATCGTTGTTTATTTACACCTTACGAGATATGAAAACTAGAATTTTTGAATTTCGAAAGAGCACTCGATCTTCCATGCGAACCCAAGTGCCCAAGTCACATGCGTTTCTTAAAATCTCGGAAAACCTTGAAATAGGAAAATATGAAATCGAAAACACTCCCCGAGTCTACCTCCACGGCTATTACTCAAGCCCCGAGTGTCATGATTTTTTTCGAGTCAGCACTAAAAATAGAGACATTTGGATGCTATCCAAGGAAGGGTGCACAGGTGTGAGGAATTTTTTCCTCCCCCCCCGCCCGCACCCCCGCTCCGTTTTTGGGTTGAACGACCGAGCGCGGAGTTTGCAATGTCATACTCTCGCTGCCGCTACCCGCGATCCACCTCTCCAGAATCCCACACCCTTCATATTTTACCCTTTCTCTCCCCCCTCTCCACTCCCTCCCTCCTTGTGGCCCCCTTCGTGAACTATACTCTCCCCTCTCCGTGTCTGTCAGAAAATGGCAAAAAGCCCCAAAAACTGTGTGTAACGCGCGCGAGAGTAGTCGGGCAGTCCCTTTCTGTTTCCTCTCCCGCCCCTCAAGCCGGTTCCCACGTCGTGTGCGCGCCGAGGGAGCGCTGGGCGTCCTCGACAATCGATCCCTCCTTACCCACCGCAGCATCCTCCCCCTCCTCTCAACCCCTTACTCACACACCTCCTCCTTTCATTCCCATCCCTCCCTCCCCTCAATCCCCTCGCAACTCCTTCGTTCCCGCCTTGCCCTCTCCCCCCCCCGCTCCCTCTAAGCGCTCCCTCCCATCATTCCACTCTGCATGACCTCCTCCTCCTCTCTCCTTCGTTCTCTCCCCACCTCCATTTCCTCTCATGCTTTGAAAGTCCCGCCTCTACTACTCGTCGTGTCGTTCCTCCCCTACAGCCGTCCCCGCTCCGTAACTCAAGCCTTTGCTCGAGACTTCTCCGTCAGTTCTATGCCGCCCGCTGTTCCGTCCCCTGCCTGAGACAAAATCCCCGACACTCCTTTCCTTCCTTTTCCGACCCGTCCACTGGAATGAGGCGTGCGGGTTCCTTCGCACATGATTCAGGGCCAAAACTCATCCCTCAAGACCAAGCACTGATATCCAATGTGTAAGTCCTGGTAGATTATTCCCACCAATTCACATGCAGATGTATTATGAAAAAACGGACTGAGTTTTATGAAGCAATGTTGTTTGCAGTTGGTCTGTGTTCACTTCATTTCTCTAGCAAGAAATCTACAATATTCAATAAAGAAGCAGTATTGAGAAGTAAAGAAACTCTCGCATCTCAAAAAGCACTACGGCTTGGAGAATTCGGGAGTTAGGGCATGTGGGCCAGTTTCTTCTAGTGTCTTCTACAGGCTTCCCTGGATGACGTGATACCCGAAAAGCCACGAGATTCAGGGGAATCTACGGATTTCCAAACCCCAGATATTTAAAACTCAGTCCCTTGAGTCTCTACCTGAATTTTCTTTTACTTAGGCCACAACCTGCTGCGTGAATTCAATATTGTACCTAGATTTTCCCTATTCATTGAAGCTTCGTATGCGAACTCGCGTTGAACACGCTGGCAATGGTCACCATGGGTAAAAAAATTAAGTATTAAACCGGTAGGGGGTTAGTAAATATTCGTGGTTATTGTGTTACGTGCTAATATTAGATATTATGTTTTCATTATTTATGAATTGGATTTGATATTTCCACAGCATGATGAAAGCTGCGATCCAGACCGCGAATGACAAAGTCACCCTCTCTGGTTGGGAAGTGAGTGGAATCATTCTTTTGGGAATGATTCAAATAATGACAAAATTTAAAAATAATAACATGTACATTGGGAATACTCCAAAGATCGATTATAATACTTTTACGATCAGTAGAAATAATAGTGACATTTAGTATTTTAAGACGATGGAGTCACTACGGAAATAATTTTTAGTGCTCGTTGAAAGGAGAATTTTTATTAGACCAGTCATATCCTCCTCCTTAATGAGATCAAAACTAAGTTACATTATTTCTCATTCGTCATCCCCGTAGAAATATGGGAAAATACAGAGGAATTCATTTAACTCTGCTCTTTTCCACTTTCGTATTTCATTTATGGGCTGGCTATCATCTTTTCCCGTTCTCCCGTTCGCCTTTTTTGTGCCTTTAATACGCCTTCTATCGACTTTCGAGAGGGTTCCTTCATATCTTTTAAATTTCCACTGCTCCTGTCTCCCTCATTCCCTATCCTTCCTGAAAGCGGCACTTCCCTTCACCCTGTTGCCTATACTTACCCTTGGTTTATATACATTTCAACGTGTATATATCTAAGTGCAAACTTTTTCCCTCCATTCCCTTAGTTCTCCGAGCACTTGCTCTTCTCTCTTCCTTCTCTTACGACTACTCTCCCTCTCACTTCACCCGTGACCTTTCTATTTACGCATGGCCGACAGTCTATTTCTTCTTCACCAAATATGCTTCACTTCTTGAACAGACGGTACCTTTCTTAAACCTTTGCAAATAAATACTTTTGCCACTAAACACACTCTCCGTTATATTTATTGGTACTTAAAAACATTAGAAAACATAAGTAGCTCTCCTTTTTAGTGGACAAGTGATTGAATTTTGACAGCGAAGAATGCGGGGTGAATGCCTGTACAATTAAAGCATTTTCTTTGTTTTTCAAGGTTAATATTACAGAGAGTCACACTTTTATAGCAGGTTCCACTGTGAGTAACAACTAGTGCTGCCTAATTAAATTACAGCAATAAAGTTTTATCATGATATCCTCCGATGCTGTAATGTAATCTTTAAGATTGTGGCTACCATGAGATTAGAATGATGCTTTCAATTTTAATTACGAGACTGGAAAATGTTGGTAGATTCCACAAAACAATATTTTTTGCCCTATTTAAAATTGAAAAGCCTTTATTAATCATTAGAGTAAAAAAGGATCGATATAGGTTGATTCCCTATTTCCTATATTCTCTCTCAAAAATTATGGCCGAGTGAGGCATAACCGATATCTCCTATATTTTCAGTGTCTATTCTTGATTTAAAAGATTACAAGTTATTATAATGAAAATTCAAATTGGAAGATTCGTAATTATATCTCGGCGACATTTTGTGTCCATGAAAACGAATAAAATTTCTCAACGCAAAATTTGAAACTCTATGGCATATATAATGTTGAACTATATTTTAGTAATCTTTATTTCATCCGTGGTTCCATAGTATCTGCGAATCAGGCATTCCGTCTGGAGGGCAGCCATAATTATTTGCGTCATCTCATTTTTGTCCTGAATGCGGAACGCATATTTTGGGAAATTTTAGAAATGTGGGTGTATGTGTGGAATGGATACACATTTTGCGAACATTCATGGAGTTCAAGGGAGAGGAAATCCCATTCTCTGTTGATGATGACTCCCTGCCGCTCTTCTCACGTTTCCCGCGTCCTTGCAGTCCTCGCTATCACCCTCCCTCGATCTGTTTCGTCGGCTTGTTTGGCCCTTTGCCTTCATTCTCCTCTCTTTTCACTAAATTTGCCACTCCAACCCCTCCTCTACACCCTTCTTTCCTCCTCCGCTCCCAAGCCTCTCTTTTGATCCAGATCCCTTCCCGCTTCCGCCAACCCCCCCCCTCGCACTCCCCTCCAAAACCCCAAAAGAGGGCGATCCCTTCCTCCCTCCGCCAGCCCCCTTCTCCATGCCCCATCCTTACCTGCCATTCCCTATCTTTTCATCAAATATCGAGCAAAACCAAACATCCTCGATCCCACCATTCCTCCGACCGTTTCCCTTGCGCCATATCTCCGTGTTTGCGTGATGACGTGTGCCGCTCGGAGAGGGCGACCGAGTATCTTTTGGAGCAGGCTGTCGGCAACTACATGGTAACATTCAAAACCACCGCTTGGGTCTGTGGCAGGGTTGATTTAAAACCAGGCATGTGAGATTCATTTCTTTAAAATACTAGTGGGGAGGATATCAGTAGTAAATATCAATGGAAAAAAATTGGGAATGCGAACAGCTAGACTACATTATAATACTTAAACACATATAAGTTGCGTGCGAATACAAGATGGGTTACAAATATGATTATTTAAATTAGAATGAGTTTTTACTGCAATTTATACTAACCGTCTACGCAGTGGATCGAGTTGTATTTTTGGTTTTTCTTCCTTATTACTCAAAGTAGGTAGTTAACTCCTTGTTTTGTAGTCTTATCTCACTAGTGAGATAAGACTACAAACACTTGTAATAAGATTAAAACGTTTTCAGAGAAGCAATATACTTTGAAGTTTTATTTTATTTTATCCTCATATTTTAGTGGAGTGCGAGTCATTTCTATCATAGTTCTTCAAAGACATTCTCACTACTCACTCTCACAGCTCACTAGTCTAATCTCACTACTAAGTGTTCGTAATATATTTTGACAAATCAAACTGAGATCGCAACTAATTAATTTCGGTAAATTATCCCACCATATTGATTTATTGTATTTTCTGATAGCTTGAAACCCTATCTATCTAAATATAACTTTGCTTTTTGGACCTACCCAAGTATTTT
The DNA here is from genome assembly GCF_022747635.1 of Hetaerina americana. Classification (NCBI taxonomy): domain Eukaryota; kingdom Metazoa; phylum Arthropoda; class Insecta; order Odonata; family Calopterygidae; genus Hetaerina; species Hetaerina americana. Next base: position 15,405,839 of record NW_027287427.1, read on the forward strand.
AATCTTCACCTCTTCAAAAACATTTTCCCTTTAGCTTTATTAATATTTTCTTGGTTATAATTATTATAAATAAATAATAAAAGTAATTTTTCCAATGCCGATATGTATAGCGTGGTTAAAACGACGAGTGCATTAAGCATATGTACTCAAAATTGTATTGTAATACGGTCGTGTAAATGATGAGATTTTGAAGGTTAGATACAAATTATCCTGTTTAATATAGTTACATTCCTTTTCCCGAGTAATGGTGCTCTGGGGTCTCCTCACAGTATATTTTTGGGTAAGCATCTTACTTTCCCTTAACCTAAATAGTTACGCATTGTAAACAGAATTTCAAATATTTTCATATCTAACCTTCATCGTCTCCGACCCATATTTTGCCGGGGAGAAATGCAAAATTATTTATATCCTAATTAATGTTCTTCGTCCTGGAGATAAATATTTTATCTTTTATTAACCAGATTACGTTAAAAACAAATTAAGAATTTTGGTTCAGTGTTGATTAATATTTGAAACGACTAAAAAATTGGGTTCTCTGCTACTTTCGTGACTAATTTTGCCGAGTTCATATTGAAATGTCAGGGATCATCGAATCGTATAATAAGTAAATTTTATTGAGTAGGGAAAGCTCATCAATGCTAGGGTTTTTACGCATTGCATCCAACTCTCTTTAGTACAACGACATTTATGGTAGTATTACATGAGAGTGGTATTATTTTGCAAAAAAATGGTATTTTTTCATTTCACTTTGGCACTTGAATATTTTTGTCATCATCATGTATCATTTCATGTAGTTGGATATCAATATTTAAAGTTTGCCATAAATTATAAAACAGTGTTGTTATTGTAAAAATAACTTCTACATTCCTTAATTCACCAAGAAAATTTTCAGGTTAAACTATTTAATCACACATATGTGTATTTGCGTATTTATTGCTGGTTGCATTCTACTCTCGTGTTTAGTACTGTCTTGAGAAATTTTCACGTTAAGAAAGGTTTAATACTGGTGACGTTTTAGTAGTGATGATCCGATTAACCACCAACAAAAGCTAAAATATTTCAGATAACACGTCCTGAGAATTTTTTGTTTTAATGATTCAGTAAATTATCTATAGGTAAGCTTGACAAATAAATTTTCAATCTGAAAGAAAAACGATAACTCATAATGCGACCGCCTATATTTGTACGATTTAGGTAGCTTAAAGCTCCTGCGGTGCTAAGAAAACTTTCCGATTCCCATTGTAAATGGTTTCGGAACATTGCCTTACACATGCGTAGTCATGAGTCAAAGCGCATCCGGCATCCGCTTTTGATCCGCGGAAGACTGGCTAGGGTGGGAAAAAATGGCCTGCGTCTCGTGTCCCACACCACAACGCACTCCCGTTACATTCCTTCCTCGTTGTCCTAGCTCAGACGGGCCCTCAAAAACAACAACTAGATTACAACGATACCCCTGACGGGCTTGTGTGCATGTGTATTTTTCTTTCTGCACAGGGACTTCCCACCCCTCACCTGTCCCTCCCCTTTATACTCTTCGTCTCCTCCGATCCCACAAAAGGAGGAAAGGCCGAAGGGGCATCTCTCCCTCACTGTCTTCCTCCCTCCCTGCTTCCATCTTCCTCACAAGGCGCCAGCCGACCTTTGATGTCTCCCCTGGACTGAGCACATCCTCTGGTGAGTGAGTTGGATAGAGAGAGGGGGGGCGGGGGTCGAGGGATTCAAGGATGGGGATCTGGAGGAAGAAGGCGAGGATTTCGGGGTGGTGGTGGAAGAGACCAGAGGGGAAAGCAGCGAGGGGGTAAGCGTGGTATATAGGGCAAAGGAGGCCTCCCACCCTCGTGGAGGCAGGCAGAGGAGGGCGGTTCAAGGCGGGAGGGGAGGCGCATAGATTCAACGAGGGATCCGACGTAATGAGATTGGATTGCAGCGAGGAAGAGGGAAGAAGTCGGGAGAGCAATGGAGCGGAAGGGGAGGACGGCGAGGAAGGGTACCCCACTTATCTGTCGGGAGAAAGATTGGTAGATAGAAAAGAGAAAATACCATTTGAAGATACCCTGAGAAGGTTGGGAAGTATGATACGCTCGAAGCGTGGAAGAAACCGTATTTGATCAGACAGGCTGACTGCTATTCATTAACGCGGTGCGTATTTGTAATTAGACTAATGATGTGGACCTCCAGTACGCAATCATTCTGCTGGCATATGCCGATGGCGAAGATAACAGGAAAAGAAAAATTAATACTGTACCGTAAAATTTCCTTGATGCAGTTAAGACGAAGGAAAGCCTAATAGTAGTCAACGACTGGTACGTGGTGGTTTTGGGAACCCTGAGAGAAAGTAATTAATGGAGATTCTGCGAAGAAAGACGCGGAAAGATATTCTTCGTGTGGTGAGCGAGAATATTCTGCAAATAAGGTATCTGTGGAGGATGGAAAGGAGCAGATCAGGTCTACGTTAATAACTGTGAAAGAGGTGCAAGAACATTTCGATTTTGTTCTAAAGCCATACCGTTAGCAGGAAAAAATTAGATACTTCATTTCAGTTGAGATAATGATCCATTTCAGACTAAAGGAAGCCAGTAGGAAAAAGTATGAACTAAAATTTAGTAAAAATAATCTGAGATAAAAAAACCAGAGAAGATCCACGTAATACTAAAAAGAACAATAGGTCATAAAGATAAATAAGGGAATAAAATGCAAGTGAAAGAATCCGAAATGAAAATCTAATGGGAAAAAAAAGATCAGGATGCAAAAAATTTGAGACTTAGATAAAGAGAGAATTCGCGAACAAAATGTATTGAACCAGGCCATCGTACTTGGTTGCATAGAAAAATCGCTTCGTGTAGCAGACGAGAATTTAAAAAGCCTGTAGCTAAAGTTTCCCAATCACACGAAATATGGCAAAGAAGGGCAACAAAGCAAGGATCAACATTTGCAGCGAAGAAACTAGTGTGGGATAACACGAAAAAGGCAACCTAATACAAGAGGACAAACAGGAACAGCCTGCATGTTAGTCTAGAGGCAACTAGGTGGAGTAAAATGAACGATAGCAGCAAGGAGTGGAAATCGTGCTTATAATATTCACTGCTCAAGTTCGTCCGCCGACCGCTCAATCCGCGAATAATAGTTTGCCATCGAGGTCGGGCGAATGCTTGGTACACGTTCGTTTAGACAGAGCTTCCAAGAGGGGAGTTGAGTGCACCTGAAAGCTCTTAATTTGTATTTCAGAATTCTAAATTTTATACTGGCAGCTAAACTCTGGCTCTCTTACGTGATCCATTTGGCATGCACAGAAACCCTAGCATCCACTTCAGTCGCTCTGAATCTTCGAGATTCGGCCGAAATTACCTTATCTGAAGTAGCAATATCAAATATATGTAGTGAGCCACATGAGAAAATACATTTCGAATTGGGAGATACAAGACAATCAGGAAATTTGCCGCTTTACACGAAATACCGTGAATTAATGGTCGTTCGCATGATAATGCATTCAAAAATTGAATACCATTTTTTATTGTGTGATCCCGTGTATGATCGAATTGTTGACACCCATTTGACCAGAGAGAAAATTTTAATTTTGAAGCAATTTTTGTTTTTTCGCATAAAGTTAACAGTTTTGGGCTTGGATCTTAAATCAAGTAATTAAATGTATTAATAAAGTAACTTATCTAGCTATAGTTATATATTTCTCTCGTTCAATCCCTGTCCTTAATTTTTTCCCCTCGCTTAAAATGTCTATAAGCTTTAATCTAACGATACAGTATTAGCTACAGTTTACCTGCATATCCTTTAGAGATTTTAAGCTCTAAAAGAATATTTTACCAAGACAATGAGTTTGTTTTCAGACAAATCATCCATTCAGTCCCTGCAAAATCAATGAGTGACATTTTACCTTGCGTTTATAGTTACTTTAATCGTTTCATGAGTTAATTATCACTTTAGTTGGGATTTAATCCAAAATATTTTGAGAGAGAGTAAATTATCAAATAATTATAAGGGAGACGATGCCAAAGTAAAAATAATTCCCATGTTATACTTAATCTGATGTAAAATTGATCTTTTTCTGTTGCGACGCCTCAATTACCATTGGGGAAGTAAGTCATCCGTCTCCCTTCTCTGCTCTCTACCTCCAAGGATAAGGTGCTAGAAGAGACTCCATTGCCTCAATCTCACCCCAAAATAAAGACGGTAATCTATCTTTATAGCTCAGCTGATAGGAAGAGTGCAGGACTATTGTGGATTAGATATTATAATTAAGACGTAGAAATGGAGAACGGATTGAATAGATGAGTTGAACGGGGGGTCAAGACCAATTTGGCTCATTAATGGCAGATGGGAGCTGAAGGAGAGCGACCGATGTATGCATGGAAGGAAGTACCAGATATCATTTAAAACCATGAAGAAAAATATGCTACCTTTATTAGGGTTTATCATAGAAAAAAATGATGCACAGTCACGGAGAAAAGGTAAATAATGACTTTTAGTTTGAAACGCCTCAAGCCAGTGGCAAAACTTGAAAGTACTTGATTACTTTGATAATGGTATAATGGTGCGATACAGCAGAAAAGAAGGGCAAAAGATACGGTAAGAACAAAATATAAAGGTTTAGGATGAAATGAGAGCAAAATTTGAATACGAATAGTCATAGTCATTTGATTGATAGAAAAACTCAAGATAAACGTTTTGGAAAGCGAATTCGGATTTGACACTTTTATTTTTATTCGGTTTTTAGATCAACGAGCGAATTTTACGAGGATGAGTGGGGATACCAAATAGCTACAATCACTAGCACATTAATTTGCATTCATCCGTCATGACCATCGTTCGCGCATTTCGGGTAGCTGCTCCATTGGTCGAATGTAATTTTGCCATTGCGTTTTCTTGCCAGGCCGATAAATTGTTAAGTATTGATTAGGAACTGATCTTTATGCTACATATTTTTAAATAATCATGTATAGTGTGAATGCAAAAAGTATGCCGAATTAAATCTATTATGTAGGCAATAACGGGATAAACATTTCTTATCCTTCCGATTTTATCGAGCAGGTGACATAGCTGCCACTTTCGGAGCGCAGTTGGCAGGTTACTTGTCGCTCCAAAGACTTTACATATTCGATTCCGTGTGATTTGGTACATCAATTTCCCAAGAAGGCTTACAAATAATCATAAAAAGATCTCTGCTTCGATGCCCCACGACACTCCTTATGACTGTCTAATGGAAATGACCCGCTCTTTTGTGGTAAAGCCACTCCTTCGAAGTAGCACAGTCAGTGTCCTTGGTTTTATAGCCTTGGTTGTAGAGAACTAATGGCAAAGATGTCTGAGCGTGGTTTAGAGGGCGCCTGGATCAGTAAGGAATTTTTTACCTCGAGACCATTGAATATGACCCCTTTTAAAGCGTTTTAATTTTAAATATTTTATAAGTAACCTCAGATGAGTTCGAAAATAAAATGAAAACTTTTCAGTTCCAACGTAAACGTGCATAACACTTGTTGCTAAAGCGAAACACAATTGGTATACATAATTAATGAATGCTAAAAGTCTTTAAACAACTATGCGTGTTCCAATTAGGTTAGCTTAATGGATGTAAATTTGTTCAACCTAAAGTTTTCTCGAATCATAATTTTCGGTGTAATGGATAACGAGAAGTTACATTTTTGTTGAATATTCTTAACACTTGGATGAAACGGATGAATAGAATATACAGTTAGGATATAAGAAACCTGATGAATTCATTCTCATATCTGTGGCTTCTATTCATGTGCAGCAAGGACGGAGTACTTAGTCCCTCTGCTTCGCTTGAATTTAAAAGGACAAATAAAGAGACTGGCAAATAACATCATGTAAGGGGGGGAGGGCAAACGGGCAGGTCCCTGAGGAGGCTTTCATGCTACGCCAAACATCACAAGGAGCTACTCGGCTGTGTTTGATTATTTTGTTTTCTTTCGCGATGAAGGGAAATGCTAATACCCAAAATGGGCTTACAGAAAAGTTTTACGAGATCATTTATTTTTAAAAAGACCTCCACTCGGGCAGAAACAGCATTTTAATTGAAGAATCTCTCGACCATGTAAGCAGTCTGGAAAATGAGTGACGAAAGCTTATCACTTTGGCACTTAGCCACGTGGAACATGAGTTACAGGTTTTTAAGTGAGTGGATTCGTTAAAGCAGAAACAGGTAACTGGCCTGAGCGTAATTAATTTTTGTGAAATTTTTACTTAACCTTGCCGGTACGTAAATATTAATTTACGGCAATGATTTCCCTTTCTCCGTTGTGCACAACACAAAACCGTCGTATTCTTACTAAGATTATGTGAATGCGGTAATATATTGACGTTCATTTTTTTTAGGTTTAGTTTTCCGTTACCCATTTTTAGCCTTTTTATTAGCATTTTTCCTTCATTAAAATTTGAAAGGGCGTTGCATACAAGAGTAATTTAATCCACCATATATAATTTCAGTGGTGCTCTCGATAAATACGAAATTTAAAACCTGAGCACATTTAAAGCTAACTTTGCTCAGTCAAATATTCTTAACTCTTGACAATGGCTGGAATAGTTGGAATTGTAAATAGAAAAATCTAAAGCCTACAATATGATAAAGTTTAGATTTCTCATTTGTAAACAAAAATAATTTTACCTTATATTTTTTTAGACTGATGAAGAATTTCAATAATTTTAATTAGAGTAGTCGCTGCTCCTAGTTATAAGCAAGTTTCCTTCCAATTTGAAGTGCACAGGTAATAAAGTCTGTAGACTATCTAGATAATTCATTAGCGGCCTTACGTCATTATTGGTTGTATTCCCTCATCATTTTTGTTTTAATATTTATGAGATTGAATTACTTTTGCTGTCATAGTGCTTTTTTTCCTTTCTTCACTCCTTTGCCTCTCGTAGATATTATTTCACGCAAAACCTAGTTCTAATTAATCCTTCGTTCTTCTTGCGAACGCTCCCGAATGCTTTTACAAACCACTGCCGTTCTGTTCCAAAGCGTTCATCAATCCCTCCACGCCTATTTCTTGCCTCTCTCACAGCGGGCACCCCGCTCCATGCCCCCTTTGCCATGCCAATACATTCACCGCCCTGTTCAATGCCTCGCCTCATCCCCTTGTATCTCCGCCGCCCAATATTTCTCTTGAGCTGTCAAAGGTAAACAGGAGGAAGCGTATAGTTTTGAGAGTCTTCCATCCCATGACACCACCAATTATCGAAAATTTATTCCAGCGCCCGAGTCTCTGGAAGGCTCTTGCGGAGGGGAATTTGAAGTGGGCGGGGAAGGAGGGAGGGAGTTCTGGGGAAGGAAGGGGGTAGTTGGAGCGTGAAAAGGACGGGAGGGAAGACAGATATGAAAGAATGGAACTGGAGAAGAGAGAAAGAGAGTAGGGGAGGAATTTGGCAAAGAACCGAATGGCGACGAGGAATATGCTTGGAAGGAAATGGGAAGAATGAAGGAGGCAGAAAAATCAGTAATTTAATGCTGGGGAGGGGTGAAAAAAAAGCATCAAAACTTCAGGCACAAAATATATATTTTTTTGTCATCTCGGCTTATGCACACTTCTCGGAGGAAATTTTAGATTTCCGCTCACTATAAAGTAAAAGAAAAAACACGGCTGGTGAATGAAGTGAGTTGGAGGCCTAAGGTGAAAAAAGAGATGGAACTCTAAATGGAGGGGAGAGAAGTTGAAGTTAATTGGAGAGACAGAAGAATGAGGCGGAGAAACAAATGATTAACTTCTAGAAGTAAAATTAAACTCGCAAGGGGGAAATATGTGTTGACGAGCGACCTCGCTCCTAAGCCTTTCGACTCTCTTAATCTCGTTTCTATCCAGAGCGTTGCCTTTAGTGATTATTGATTCATGGGGTCACATTTTGGAGGTCAAGGAGAGCTGCCCCGGCACCTAGATAACAATTACGCGAAATTCAATTTTCAGGTTGAACACTGCTGTGCCTATAGACAAAATTTGACGACAAATGTTTTGAAAGATATCAATATTTGTCACAAATTTAACTTCTGTGTAACAAAGGGTAAAGCATAAACTCGTGTAGAACATCATTTCGCAGAGTCACCGAAAGAGAAAAAATAAATTTTAAATATTGAAATTAAATTTTGTATAGTATAAAGAAACCACAGTCAAGAGTAGCTATTTTGCGTAGTATGTGATGAACTACTGTTTATGTACTACTGTTTATGCACTACTGTTTTTAATGCTACATTATTTGGTGGAAGTTATCAGGCTATGATCTACTCTATCAAATGAGACTGCGTATTGCGGGTTTGGGAATAACTTAGTATGTGATAGGAAAAAATTTAATTTTTATCTACGCATATTTTCATTGATAGAACTCTATGGACGAAATGCATTTCCTTTCTTAAATCAAATGGGAGTAATTATTTCCAAACTACTTCGTTCGAAAAGTATGTTTTACCAATGGTCCCAATGGAAATTTTTTCATTTACATTATTTCATTGAGATCTAAGATGAACTTTTAACTGAGTTTACTTGGTAGAGCGTTAGACTACTGCCCGGAAGGCCCGGATTTGATTCCCGAGCAAGCCTCTCTTGGCACTTTGCAGCACCGCCTGTCACTGTGTGATTTTTCTTGTACCAGATCCTCCTGGCAAACCATAACCGGCTCAGGGGAAAGGAACTGGCCCCTCTACCCTGATGTGTGAATTTCATATGCCGTCGAGCTTAGTATTTGGTGCACTCTATCACAGTCTACCAAACAGACCTTCGGGTTGATTTTTGTGCTCATGTTTTTTTATGGTTTAACCATTTATTCCATTTAGAAACCTGATTGCAGTTAGAATTATGCGCCATTTTATTTCCGTGAAGTTTTAATGAATAAAGGCTAATCTCACCAAGGCTCTTTTGCATCGCTTGTGAGTTTCGGATAAATGTGTCCTCTCTCCGACACAGTCGGCAGAAAAGTCGGAGCGGTGTGAAATAACCTTCGCAAACTCCGCATCAGTTTTAGTAAGTAATTAACTCGGGCATCGCTCTCAATTTGAACCCGTGGATTCATTTCGCTTTTAAATTCAGATAGTTCAGATAGACACTCAGATGGTATCTTAAGTCCTTCTCTTCTTAGTGAGGGTACTCTTTCGCTCTCGATCGGAATTACGGTGGCATCATCCCCATTCATCGGGTCTGTGTAATGGTCGGAGGGATGGGGTGGAAGCGAAGACAGCATAAAATGTTGTGATAGAAGATTCGAAAGGGATAGAGGGTATGGAGAGAGGTGAGTGAATGAGATGAGCTGCAGGCTGAAGGCAGGCGAAATGACGGGGGTTGCGGCGGCGGAGAAGCAGCGCTGCTTTGACGGGGGAGGGGCTGCAGGGAGTGGGTGGGATTTGGGATGTGAATGAGTGACTGGGAGGGCGCAGGAGAAATATGCGAGGAAGGAATCTGAGCGGGATCCTCTTATTAAGTAGATACGGTCTGATAACGGGATGGGCGGAGAGGTTACAGGATAAAACCGATAAGGGGGAGATGGTTGGGGGAGGGGAGAGGGATAGGAGGAAGCGTGAAAATTCCGCGTAGGGGAGTGTGCGCGAGAGGGCGACGTGAAATCTGAGATGGAGAAGGGTGTCGGAGGAAGGTATAAGGCGTGTGGTGCGTGTAATGGGAACGTGGGAGGGGGGTTGTGCGGGGATTGAAGGGGGTGGGGGGAGGGTTGGGCGAAGGGGGACCGGATTCCGATGCGTGAGGGCGAGAGAAATAGTAGGCAAAGCAGAAAAGGTGCTCAAAAATTACTCCATTGGAATTGGGGAACGGGACTGCCAAGGGCTTTTGGGGTTTATGTGACAGGGACTGCCGGGGAGTGGCGGGAGAGTGGCAGAGTGGGCGGGGGTCGGAGCGGAGAGAAAAATGACCCGGCGGCGTGGGAGCAGGAAATCTGGATATCCTGTGAGATATGAGATGAATGAATGAGGAGAGGGGCTGGAGTTTTTTTCGCCGGGATAGGAAAAGAAGGAGCGAAGGAATGGTGGAGAAGGTGGGAGGGAGGGATGAGATGGATTAGGGGGGGAAGGGATAGGCGCCGGGGTGAGGGTGAATATGGAGACAGAGTGCAAGATAGGGAGACAACGCCGGTGAAAATCACTGCCGGAAAAAAGGGGAGTCTTAACGGCTGATGGAAATAATTGAAACTCAGTCCTCGTGTTTCGGTCATTTTTTTTCACCTCGTTGTATTTTTCCGGGTGCATCAGTGTAGGAAGTGTTCAATTGAATGGTGTAATTATCAACTGGTAATGCTTCAGAAAAAAAAATGTTTAAGCCTAAACTCTAAGAGCATCAGCCGTGCCTGCTAACTTTATTGCGACATTTAAAGATCTATTTTTACTAGTTTATTTCCTATTAATGCAGACATTGCTTTCCAAATGGATGACTTTCAAGCGAGGAAAATAAGATTTATTTGTGTAATAACGAGAATGCTCCTTCCAGGAGTATAATGAAATTGGTTTTATTAAATCAATAATTTGGTTTAGTAGAGTGACAGTTTATGAGTTATGTAACCTAGCTTTGTTAAATCAAGGCCGCAAAAATAATTATTTTAAGCTTAACGTACAATTATCTCCTCTGTTTCATCTAAGCATTGGGAATATGAATGCTTCTTTTGCTTAAATATCAACGAATGAAATATTACAATCAGTTATTTAATATTTTAAAACTTAATGCAACATTATGCATTTATTTTAAATTGACTCTCATGGAGTTAGAAGTTTTCTGAGAAAAATATAGGTCGTTTTTACGGTCGTTTCAAAACATCACATTCATGCGGCATCGTCATCCGTAGGCAGTCTGTCAAATGGCGAAGGTGACTGAAGCAAAAGATGCCAGACGATATTTAATTTCAGAAAATTTTCTTTCTTGTTCAGTAAAGACTTTATAAATGAGTGCAATGCTGGGAGGTCGTACAATTCTTTTGAAACACTCCAGAAACTCATTTTTCGATATTTTCCAACAAAATTGACAGGCGAAGCTTTTTGGGGCTCGTAAATTGGGCATAAATACTTTCCTTTCCTACAGATTATAGTTTTTCAATCGAACAGAAGTAGCATGGGACAATTCAGGCAAATACAGAGTAGTATCACTATACTTCTGGTAGCTAAGAAATCACAAATAACCTTGCTTTTATGCGCCAGTGCATTGCCACACGAGAAGAGTACATATGTTCCTTTTTTTCTGGTGAAAGTGTCAAACTCGAAATATCCTACCGAAAAATGATTCATAAAACCAAATAATTGTCTCAATACAGCGATTGGCTTTTTGGCGCGCACTTCTTACGGTTAGTTCCTTTCTAATCAAAGAAAATTCTTAGAGGAATATTAATTCTTCTCTTCTGCATGTCCATATTTATTTTTTACTTTGTGGACTCATATGTTTTGAACTCTGGAGCTTGATAAATGGCTCGTACAAAAAGCATCTCACATAATCACCTATTAAAATGCGTGCTTTGAGTCTGGATCGATTTCTGTAGTTCTTTGCATGTCTTGGCAATGGCCTAGTATAACATTATTTTGATCATTAAGTAGTGTGCGTGGTCCGAAGCGAGTGAAGAGCTTCCGTAGTCAAACTATTCAGTTAAAATAGTTGACAAGTAGATTTACGACTACCATCAAGATCTTCAATGAGCCTAGTAACCATAAAGTGATCGTTTTGAAGAATATTTGCCACTTTCCAAACGTGGTCTATAATTCGAAATATTACTGACGGGCATGACTGTGGATAGCCTTCAAGGCTCACTATAACGTCACAGAGTCTTACCTACCATTTAAAATTGTTCGTATCACTTATGTATATATATATATATATATATATATATATATATATATATATATATATATATATACTGCCATTAACATATATGTATAATCAATCCAAATATTTGTGGTATTTTATCCTATCTCAAGTTAAATGTTAACATGCCACTTCACCGTTCCTGGCATTTAGAAACTAAAATGCGAATCTCTCTCGCATATCAGATGAAAGTTATGTCGCTCCACTGAAGCATATTTTATTTACATGCCTATCCATGGTAGTCACTTCTGTAAATTTTAGTGGCCCGAAATTAAGTAAAAATCCTAAGTAATGTTTACTTTTCTATCACTAATCTTTTCTACCTCTTTTCAGGTTTCATTCATTTTATTAGTCATTGCATAGTTCCAAGGAAAATTAATTTCAGTTTTAATATTTTTCATGTTTCCCAAGACCAATATATAAGTACCTATCACTTGTCTTGGTCGAGGAAGTCTAGGAGGCAGGAAATTGGACATTGGACGGAGGATCCGTTTCCGATTCCCAGTTTTTTAAAATACCTTTTTTCTACGAGAATCTTTCTCGTAAATTACACAGCGTGACTTTTTGGGTACTGGATCTTCTTGAAAAATCACAGGGAAAAAACAGGTTCTCATAGCCTGAAATATGAATGTTGCATGAAATAGGAATTAGTACGAGGTGAGCCTCACCTGTCTATAAAGCATTTTGGTGTATTTCTGTGCCTGTTCTTCCATTTCTTATTCTTGGTTCCCCTGAAAAAGCAGATGAAACATGCATGGCCTATATCGAAAATTAACTCAATTCCAAAAAAGATTACTGATTATGGTTCATTTTAAGCATAATTATCACTGTTCGTAAAGGATTAAATATTCACATTTTAAATTCCCAATGGCAAAGGGATTTATTCGCAGTCAATTAAAGTTTATTATACGATTTTCTTGTTCTTTATTGGTCTAAATATTGTTTGGCCTACTTTAATATTTTCCCTTCCATATATTTTAGGCATATTTGGTTTTCCCACTCTAATATGGCTTGATGCCCTTATGCCACTCAATTCAAACATATTCTCGATCCGATTCTTCCCTCTGTTTGTTTATTTTTTGCTGGATCTTTCGACCCGCCTAAACTTTGCTCAAAAAACTCCCCGAGTTGCGTCACTCCTTTCTCCCTTTGAAATACACCTGCTTTTGCCCCCGACACCCTCTTTTCGCTTCCCCCGGCGGCCCACCCTCTCCTCCTCTTCCTCTTCTCACCCCAGAACTCACCCTCCCGGCCACCCACAACGCCCTTCACTCCCGCCTCTCCCTCACGCCTTCCCGCTTGCTTATTTTATTTCCAACCCGGAGACGAGACGTCCTCCTTTACTCTTCCCTTCCTCTCTTCCCTGCACCGCGCGACGCAAGTCCTTGCCGCCCATGTTCCAGCCCTCGCTAGTAAATCTCCATCCCCACAAGCCCACCCATCCCCCACACGCCCCCACAGCAACCCCTCGCCTGGAGAGTATCCACTCTTCCCCACCAACGCCGCCACTCTTCTGCCCTCGTTCTCTCACTTTCTCTTCATCTTCCTTCCTCTCACACCCTCCATACCTCCCTCTACCTACCCCCCTCTCTCTCCTCCCCCGCCACGAAAACCCGACCCAAAGACCCCTTCCCTCGTCTTCTTCGCCCATTTATCGGCTGAATTTATGTATGGGACTCGAGCAAGTGCCACTATTCCTCTATCCATCTCCTCCTTTCGTCCTTCCTCTTCCAACCCTACTCTTCCTCTTTCCTTTCCTTCCCCCAGCGTTCCTTCCACGTGGGCTTCGCCTGTCCATCCCGTCCTAGTTTATTCCGTCTCCGAGAGCCTTCTCCAATCTTACGGGTGTGTACATATAAACGTAATTCCTAAAGTCGATCCGAAAAAGGATGTGAGAGTCTTTTCCTTAGTGAGTAGTTGCGCCAAAGGTAAATCTGATTTTCACATGATAAAATAGGGCATCCAAAACTTGCTATTTGTTTACTTGATGAATTTTATTTATCTGTTTAAATTCACTCTAAACTTTTAGCAAGTGATAATATTTTGAAATTATTTGATCTGAAAGTAGATTTTAAAAAAAGAATTACCATTGACGGCGGATTGTTTGTGGATTTTCATACATCTGCTAGAACTCCGGTTGTAAAAAGAATCTCAGCAATCAGGTTCGACTCACATCCTGAACTCCTATCTGCTCAATGTTTGAAATGTGCCTCATTAACGAGCGATACCTACCGTACTACTGTACTAAGCCAACGACCACGACCTTCGACCAGTGAATTATCAACATCTATAAAAACATTTACCTCAACGGAGTGGATGGTTTGTTAATGTTTTCAATGCTTGAGATACCTTCAATATCATGTTGGTGCTCGGGTAATACAGTTTTATTTTCAGTTTATTTTCAAACACAGTGCATATTGGAGTTGTCGTTTTTTTCTCTGCGATAGTCTTCGCAGATTTCCTCTTTATGCAGTGCGTATAATATCATTTGAGACGGGGGCTAGCACGATAGACATTTCTGTAGGCCACTCTGTAAATGTTTTAATTATACCCCAATATATGATGTGACATTCAGAAATACCCCAGGGGTTATCAAGCTGGGAATCATGAAGATCTTCGCCACCTTGCAAAAACGAGCCCTTCTTAAGCAGCATGGGAGGAGACGGGTCCGCATAATTCCCTCAGAGGAATCCAGAATCCAATTTTTACGGCGTGGTTCTAAGTTTTGGTGAGGTATATGAGTTCCAATCCTGTAAAAATAAAATTCTCGTTACGATCAATATGATCAGGTTACTCGGCGCTCCACGATGCAGACGATCTTTTCGCGGCGTAATTAAACAACTTTCGACGCCCAAATTTGAAGGGAAGACGGTTTGTTGTTAAAACAGGATTCTTGAAATTCCATTCCATCGTCTCCCTACCCTCCCATCACCGTGTATCCCCGCATCGCTCCCCTTCTCCCGTCCCATACTCTTCCTCGCCCCCACTCCCTCACTCAATTTCCGCTTCCTCTCACTGTCTCTGGCTCCCTCTCTCTCATCTATTTTTCCTCCCCATGTATATACATGTATTCAAGCTTAACCGTTTCCCTCCGGTCTTACCCCTTCGCCTAGTTCGTCCCTTTGTCCTTTCCCCCTTACAACTCACTCTCGCAATGTCGTTCGCAACCAGAAGCAGAGTCCTCCTTCCCTTTCCACTTCTCGTCCTAAAGAATTGTGGCGGAGGCGAGGGGGAGGGAAGAGATATATGTATTCACTCCACCGCTCGGATAATCCTCGTCTACTTACCTCCCGACTCCTTTCCTCCATCCGCTTCAAACCTTTCATTTTATATTCTCAGAGCCTTGCGGTCCTGTATTTCAGCTTCACATCCCTCGTTCTCCCATCGGGCGTGTTACTCCGAGAAAACGTAGAACATTTTGAGAAGATGGAATGTTTTTCATTTGAGTTCCTTGTAAATCAAAATAATTTCTTATCGATCTTTATAGTATTTCGCAACTGAATCCAGGGTAATTGTAGCAGTTGAACTTAAAGTAACCAAGTTATTTACGAGGAAACAATCAAAATACTTAGTTTTAAGCTGATTTACGGATGATAACGTGAAATTTCCTATCAACAATAATAATAATAGAGCCTATATTGCTGTAATGTGATTTTATTAATCCTGACGAATAGACTATAAAAATTGGGAATCTCTATTTAGTGAAGCAATTTATTTTTCATTGAACTGGGGCAGTAATATTATGTCACGTGCCCTCATCTTTGTGGATATAAATATAAACATGTTACCTTAAATGTTAAAATTTGAAAAAGATTTAAATGCTTTGTAATTTGATGGCGACTTATTTTTGTTTTCGAAATAGGTCTGAGGTCGATTCAGTTTTAAATTCGAAAGTATCAGTTTTGCATCGGTGGAAAAAAGTAGAAGAAAACATATTACGCGTCGATTTCATTCCACAATTGAACCTCTGGAGACATTAGGCATTCTTTTTTTTTTTGGCTTTTTTAAACGGTAGCGACTCCATCTCATGAGCCCATTCAACAGCTAATTCTCGTGGACGGACCCCCGTTACTCCGGTCGGGGCTCCACTGTGTTGCCTTTCCAGCCGCCTAGGCTTCTAAGGCAGGGCGTCGTCTTCTGCGTTGTCACGGCGTTCTGGCGATCCCTGCTACTGAAGCCTGGGCCCCTTCTTCGCTGGGAGGGCATCTTGGCGATCCATGCTCGCAATGGGGCGCTTATAGCGGTCCCACGTTGAAACCTGGATCTCTCCGAGGCGTCGAATGGTGGCGACGTCTGAATCCGCAGCCCTCTCGAAGAATCTTCGAGACAGCTCCGGAAGAAGGACGTTCAGAGGTTCCATGTTCCCGTCCTGGTGCATCTCTTCCACGCGGGCGTAGCGCCCGCATCCCAAGATGCACCGTAGCGCAGAGTTCTGCACCACTTGGATGAGAGCGAGGGTAGACTTCGGCACTCCTGACCATACCGGCGCTGCGTACGTGATGACAGGCAACACGCACGCTCGGTACAGTCGACGCTTCGTTTCCGAGCTCAGGACCCCCGGACGAATAATCGGCCGAAGCCGGTTAAGCGCCGCGAAGGCCTTCCCTCGGACACGTCGCGCTTGGGCGTTCCAAAGGAGTTTCCGGTCCATCAGCACTCCGAGGTAGAGAACCTCGGATTCCCACGGAAGGTTGACTCCATTCACCGACAGCTCCTCTTCTGTCGGCGCTCCTCTGCCGGTATGGAAGACGATTGCCTTCGTTTTCCCGGCATTGACTGCAAACCGCCAGCGACGATACCACGAAAGTAGCTCGTCGACGACGATCTGCAGCCTCTCCACGGCGAAAGATATTCGCCGGGAGCTGCACAGGAGCGCCGCGTCGTCCGCGTATAGTGACAGGACCTCGTGCCTCCCATGACTCCTGGGAATGTCATGGGAGAAGATGTTGAATAATACTGGCCCGAGAACCGAACCCTGGGGGACACCAGCATTCAACAGCTGTTCGAGTTTGTTGGGGTTGATACCGCCAACTTCCGCGACAATCCCGCCGTGTTTCGCCGCCCATCGGAGCGGCTCACCGTAGTGCTCGGGGCACTTAGACACGGGATTCGAACTCGAGTCTCCGAGTGAGGAAACAGCAGGGAGACGCTAACAGTGGCGGCCATTATCCAGGCTCAGTGATGCTTATCCTCCCCACTCCCGTTCCCTCCTCCTTTTGCCCCGCCGCGCTCTGGTAGTGCGACATCACGCATCTGCCATGGGATACACTCCCACAGCTCTCTCTTCTCTCCTCACCGCCCCCTCCTTGAATCGCCAGGCAACACGACACGTGGACATCACAAGCGGACACCTCTTGCACATCACGCAATGTGAGCGAACATGGAGTATATGCTAGGGAGGTGTACGTTACGAAGGAAATGAAATGGTGTCCGTGAGGTGAGTACGGGAGAAGTTCATTTCAGCGACATCAGGATCAGGGGAAGTACGAACCATTTACCATCCACATGCGTGGTAACTGCTTGCCATAAGCTTTTACTGCTAATTTAACTTAGTTGCAACAAATGAAAGGTTTTATGTGCATAAATTAAGGAAAATAATTATATAATTAATTGAAATCAATTAGGGAAATTCAGTATCATCCTCTGCTTTCATTTTCATTTTCCATCGACTATCAAATCAAAACTAACCAATTTCAGTGCATAAATATTTCGCCGTGCATCAAGATGCAAAATTAATACAGGATATAAATTAATTCCTACATAATTCAGTTTACACCCTTATACACTATAATAAATGATATCTCCGTCTACTCCATCTTATCAGATAATATCTGATTATTATCAATTATCTTTTTATAAACAATTTTATCTCTTTTCTATATGGTACTTGTTTAACGGAGAAAAACTTAAAAGAAATGAACCCGAAAAAGTCAGGTGTGCTAGTAAATCTTATTGCAAAGGAATCGCAGCAAAACATTCCTCGAGTGTTGATCTAACTTCAGTTAGAACAGTTTTAAAAAAAATTCTAGATGACATCCTAACGAATCTAATTAATTTGTTTCTCCCACATTGATATTATGAACTATTTATTTACAACGATCAACATAAATATTGAATTTGGCCGCATGGCCGTATCCCTGGGACTCTGATAACGATGCTCTATAGACGTGACTTTTACCGAGGTCTTCACTTTAATTTACCTTAAATATTATGATTCGTAAGTGAATCTCAGGATATTTCCATTCTAGCATAAAATGTTTCGAAGCAAAATCTCTTTTAAAGTCCTCGGCCTAAGCGGTCGTGAATGCGGAGTAACCGAAAAACAGAAACCAATATGAATGTTTTCCTTAAGAAAACTCTTTAAGAATAAATGGAAGGGGCGATATCAAATGACATAAATTCATTCTTCATTAATATAATATAGTATTACGTTGATAATCCGCAAAAATTATTCATGAAACGTGGCACTTTTTATTGGCAGGTAATTTTGGTGGGTTTGGGGAGGATCGGTGAAGGAGGGGCCGAGTTTGCAGGGACAGGAGAAACGGTGAAATGATGGTGGTGGGCAAGCGAGGAGCAGGCATTTGGGGAGACAAGAGGACGCCAAGAGAGGGACCCCCGCTGCATGTCCCTCCACTCCACGAGAGGGAAAGACACGCGCACACAAAACATACCCTTCCCCCTCCCCTCCTTCCATTGTGTGCGTATTAAGTGCGCCCGCGCGTGTACACCGACTAACGGCCTTCCCTCCTCGGGTCTCTGGGCAGTGCGTGCTGTCGAGTGGGGAGCGAGAGGAGTGCGGGTGGGTTGGCGGGAGGGCGTGGGCCGTGGGCGGTCGAGTGGAGAAGGTGGGCGAGGAGGAGGTGGACATTTCGTGTCGAGCCAAAAGGGAGATGTTGGGAGGGGGAGGGAGGAATGACCCGCGCGCCATTTCGCTGCCTGACCCACAACACCTGCCGTCAACACCCACGCACTACCGACGCCGCGCGCGTCGAGGGAGAGGGGAAGGGAAGAGGTGGACGCTCGGCCCACGCCCCACTCCCGTTTCCTCTCTCTCTCCTCACCCCCCGCACGGTGACCCCAGGCTCTCGGGACCTCCGAACATCAGGGTGCAAAGAGCACGGAGAGAGAGAGTGGCCGAGAGAAGGAGATAGTGGGACATCCTCCATTCTCCTTCCATCGGTTTCCTCCCGACCAACCGCACGATGCACAGCGTTATGTATAAAGTGGGTCTGTGTTCGCCGGCCGCAGTCGGAGACCGAGAGGGACAGGGCTGGGACGTCATATTTTCAAGTGGTTCCGTTAGGAGAGGCGAGCTCTCTCATTTTTCCCCTAGACTTGTTGGTGGAGGATAGGGATTCATAAGGATCTGGTCGAGAGGGTCGAATGTCGAGAGTTCAGGGCAGGGCGGGGGGGAGGAAGTCGTACTCTTACCGCGGGCAACATCTGCACGACCTTCCCATGTCCTTGTGTGTGGGGGATAGGAGAAAGAATTGTTTGAGTGGGGGGAGGAGGGAGAAAAATTTGTGGTAGACGAAGGAGAATTGAGTGAGTGGGGATTGCTGGGCTTGACTTCCCCCAGTTCCCCTTCGGCGAGAGAGAGCGGGTCACAACTTCCACTCCGCCCTCGTCGCGGAACCGCCAGAACACGCATAAAATGCGAGGGAAACAAAGGGGGAAGGAAGGACGGATGGGGTGGTGTGTGTGTGTGTGTGTGTGAGTGAGCGCGCGTGTTTGTGCAGAGTGTTCGGGTGTTGGGGTGGGCCCGCGAAGTCGGGGGCGTGTGGGTAAGTGGGCTTGTGGGATGGGTGGGAGTGTGCTACGGATGGGAGGGGAATGTTTAAAGCGGGATGGGGGAGGCGGTGGGCATGGAGGCCGGGCGGAGGCAAGAGTCCGAATGGCGCGCGGGGCGGAGGGATGGCTGCGGCGGCCGCCGCCGGAGAGGAACGCGCCCTGCTCGTGACGTATGACGAAGGGACGGAGAAGAGCGAGGGGGGAGGGAGTGCGAGGGAGAGATAAAAAGAGTAAAGAGAGATAGGGAGGGAGGGTGCAGCAGATATGGAGGGAGGGAGAGACAAGAGGGAAAGACATAAGTCACGCCCATAAATCGACTGGAAATGACGGGTTCTCTCTCTCTCTCGCTGGCTCCCCCGACGCGAGGAGCTCAAGGGGGACTCTAGGGGGTGGGAGTGGGATGGCGCTGGATGAAAGGGGATATAGGGGCAGGGTGGGAGGATGCGGAGTGGGCGCCCGGAGTGCAGGGAGAGGAGAGGTATAGAAGTTCCTCTCTCGGTGGGCGGGGAGAAGTTTCTGGGTGTGGGTGGCGGGGGAAGGCGTTGGAAGGAGTTGGGAAAGGGTAGGGAGTGTATGGCGAGAGCAAAAGGCTCGAAAACCACGGGGAGACAGATGTTCTCACTTCCGGGAGGCTGTTTTTGAGACTGCCGCTTTTCCTCCATTCCTCGCGAAAAGAAAGCACGCGATGTGTATATACTTGTGTATACGATGGAAGGAGAAGGGCTAGTGGGTGATGTTACGAGGAGGACGTTCGTTTTGGAAGAAATTGCAGATTTGTAGGAATAGTATTCCGCCATTCTTCTCTTTCTCCTATTCCCACGGGGTCGTTTTGAAGCGAGGTTCTTGAACTTTTTCGCTTACGTAACCTTTCTAAAATTCTTCACATTCCCGTGCATTTAATCTTCACATTGCTTGCACCTCTCCCTTTCTACATTTATCTCGGGGAAACGTGTTTTGTTATTACGGAGAGTATTTCTGGAGCGTGTTTGGGGAACTTTGTTGGAATATTTTAATATTTCCGTTTCCGTTAACTTTCCGTCGTACCCATTGGCGTGACTAATTACAAAGTTTTCGCTCAGCGTAATACACACTAGATATTAATTAAATGCCCCAAAAGTCCTAAGATTATTTCTGGAGAATGTTTCTCTCCAAAGAAAGTTAATCTAAAATTTAACTTTCCGGTAGCTCTCATCACTGGAAAGTTAGAATATTATGGTTAGGCATATTTTTCGTAATTACTCTTAAAGAATATATGCCTTTTCACTCAAAAGTCACATGGTCTCCATTTCGTTGCTGGTTAATTATTAAGTTTTCGGTGTTCCAACCCCTTCAGCATTGTCTTTTTCCCGTATTTAACTATTGCATGTTAGCTGAGATCGTAGTTCACGTACTTTTCATTTAGGTGACCAATCAAGGGCTCATTGCCCACGGAAAGCCGCATAATCGATGCTGTTTACTTTGCCATTAATTAAAATAATGGAATTTTCCAAACTCGCGATGTCTTTAATAATAAATAGGTACTTGGTGTAATTCTTCATGTCACTTGCAAGTATATTATTTTAAAACCATTACTCTCAGCCAGAGTTATTACTTATTTTATTTGCATTCACTAACAAAATAGTGTGAATGCAGGAGTCACATAAAAATAGTGTACTGCATCAAGGTGTCTAAAGAGTGAGGACGATGCATGTAATTATCTTGGAAAAAGTTTTTTTTTTGCTTCCATCGAAGTGCAAATCTAAATCTCCCAATTTCCGCCTCGATAGTATTATTTCCCCATGGTTCTTTCCATTTTGTATAATTGTTTACAATAAGGTATTCAGTATGTATGAAGCCCAAAGAGGATGATTCCGCTCATTCATTTCCATTTGGTCATCCTTCCATCGTTATCGTTCCCATTGTCTATCTGTGATTTAAAATATTTTTATTTTGCAAATGGCGTGTATATATACTGCACCTTCATTTTCTTGCCGCTTATTTAAAGGTCACCGCTTCTTAATTTGTTTTTAATATTCTTTTTCTGTTTTTTTGCCTGGAAAGGAAACGGACGTCAGAAGGGAATATTTAATCTGGTGGTATGTGGGGAAGGCAGGTGAGATTCGTGCGACGGGGGGGCTGAGGCACCGGGAGGGATACCGAGTGTGAGAGGGGCGGGGGGAGGGGAGGGGGAAGCGGCGGCGACAGGGCCATTCGCAGGAAGCGAATCCTGGATTTTGTTCGCCGCGCAGGAAATTCGCTTCCTGAAATCTTTTTAGAGCGTCGCGATGACTAAATTTCCGGCCGAAATTGGCTCTTGCTTCGTTATCCGAGTAACTTCGGCATTTAAACTCGAGGGCGGATTCGGTAAAATAATTCGGACTTTCAAATTAGCGGTGGTGGTTTAATTCTCCTTTATTAGTGTGTTATAGGCATATTCGAAAAACCCACTAGAACTTAGTCACTTGAAAAGATTTTAAAACATTAATAGTAGTCGTTCATTTTCGGTGGTATAATTACCAGTCTCTAAAGTATCTCCGAACACCTGCTCTATTATCCACTCATACAAGTAATTATTAGCGATTTTTGTAAAATTAATGCCGCAAGTATTTGGGATCCGTGGGAGAAAATTTGGCAAAAATAATTAGATAAAGTCCAGAGAAAATCCGCTAGATTCGTTAAAAATTGTTATGATAAGAACACAAGTGTGACAGATCTTTTAGTGGATTTAGGCTGGGAACCACTTGAAATGCGGAGAGAACAAGCAAGGCTTAGACTTTTAGAAAGGTTCAGAACAAACGAGTTTAACTATGACACTGAAAGAATTATAATGGCCCCACACTACTTAGGTAGATCAGACCACAAAGATAAACTAAGGGAGATAAATTCCAGGACAGATCGGTACAAATACTCATTCTTTCCCCGAACAATCAGAAATCATAATAGTAAGGAACCGAAGTCACTTTAGAAATATTGAAAACATTGAATTTACAAGTCGGAGCAAAGTTAAACACTGCAAAACTGTTAGGTATACTTTCAGGTGCCTGTGTATGTAAGATGTAGATTGAGTGTCTGCATGTGTGTGGGGTATAAGTGTTCATGCATGAATGCATGCCATGTTTTTTTTTTATATATGATTTTGTGGTTATTGCATGCGGTTTTTTTTCTTTTTCTTTTCTAAATTACGGGTGGTGTCCTAACACCCCCCGCCACACGCCCTTGCGGCGGCTTGCGGGGTATTAAGTAGATGTAGATGTAGATTAAAATTTTTGAAACTACCAACGTTTATTCTTAATAGTAACTTAATGCTTTTAGAAATAAATACTTATTTTAAATTGTACGGACACCCCTGGAAGTTATTTTCAATTTTAGATGTTTTGCTCGGAGAGATTTTGATATATAAACCGCTCGTTTGCGTGAGGTGGTGGAAAACAGTTTTATTGTTTTGATAAATTCATATATAATTCTTTCAAAATACTACTCCCTCAAAAATACTTTTTCCAAAAAGATAAAGAGAACTCAAAGAACTGTATTGATTTTTATGACGTCTAGACCCTCATTTTTACGCTATGCTAATAAACAAAATTTCACTTCGATATATGTTTTTATGTCTAGATACACTTTAGTTTGGAAAGCATAACTTTATCATGGCATTCGCAAAAGTATTATGGCAATCCAATAATATCTATTGATGACAGTAATTAAACCCTTTTCTTACAACCCTGGTCAATTCCATACATTCCCTCATAGCAACAAGTTTTATATGAAATTATGTTAAACGAGTAACAAAATATGATTGTCGACACTAAGCCTTTGTAGTTATCCTAACCTCTTTCTTTTAAGGTGCAAATAAATGTAGAACTCTTGGATTATCAACACATTATTTTATGTATTACGTAAATCATACCGTTAGTTAAGCTACAGCTCTTAACCTTTTTGTGACGATTGTGGAATAATTATTTTTTTTCAATCACGTTGCGATTATTTGAAAACAATGTGTAAGTTTTGTTCCTGTATTAACTACGCATGTTTTTTTTACTAATTTCGATCTATATAGTGTTTACAATACATCATTTCTGGAAAGGAATTCTGGTTCAAACGTTCTCTTTTGGTTTCAACAGCGAAGTAAGGTTTTTCATGTGATAGAAAATTATCCATTTTGGTAATGCTTGTCACATGTCCGTGAGTGGATGGTTTTTGGTGCGTTCTCAAGTCTCGAGCCTTTACTCCGTCGCCATTTTTTATGTCCACGTCGCCGAAACAAATCACACACTCGTTTTTGTAATATCACGTCTCTTTGTGTCTCTATTATCCCGTCCGCATTCTGGGGAGGATATGAAGAGAAATATGAAGAGCGGAAAGCCAGAAAGAGAGCGAGAGGGATGGGGAGAAGAGGTGGTGGGGTGGGAGTTTCTGTGAGTAATGATGTGGGATGGAGGATGAAGGGATGAGGGGGCATGAGACAGAGGGAGAGGGAGGAATGAGAGAAAGAGTTCTACGGGGGAGATGATACTGAACGAGGGAAAGTCTCGATAAAAAAATGGCTTACTGAAATAAAAATCCATCCTCCTCATTCTTTGCCACAAATTACTCTATATTGTCACGGTGCCCGTTGGAAGAGGATGAGGTCAGCGGGGCGACGCCGTTTGGGATGAACGGGAGTGCGGGAAGATCGCAAGCGGGAGGGATATGGGTGAGAATTCAGAGAAGCAAGTCGTTCTCACGGAAGTGCTCGGGGAAGAGGAGAGGGCAAGAAAAAAATTATTTTTTTGTAATGCGATTCGCAGAGATGCGTCCAGTTGAGGAACGAAAAGGAAACTCGAGAACGTTGGAGAGAAATTTTTATCGAGTTAAAAATACACGTATCAGCAGTTTTTTTTTTGCAAATTTCCAAGAAATTATGAATGAAGATTTGAATTTTGAAGGGAATTTCCAAAATCCGAAAGAGCTTTCGCTGGACTGATACATGAGGATTCTGAATCGAGAAAAGGGGATAAACGGTATTTAGCAAAATTTATTGTTTCTTATTCTTTGAGTCTTTATTTTATTTCCGATTCTTGAATTCTCCATCACATTCGATTTAAAATTGTTGGAAAATTAATATTAGTGTTAGACGTGACTCTTAGATGAATGGATGGATGTTAAAGTTTCTATGCAGGCGAGGTTATTACCGTCAATTAAAAATCATTCCTAAGAGAAGTTTGATAAAATTTCCTTGATGCTAATGCTTTAAAAAATTAAAGCATCCTCCTATAGCTCATTTAACTCTGGATGAAAGAATTTTATAAGTGAGTTTCCCATTCCTCCTTTTTAACGCGATGTTAGGCCATATGTAAAATATTTCACTCTGGCGTACCTAACAATAGCATGAGAATAGGAAGTAATGACACCATAATATTTTAAATTGTACTTTTGCTGAGAAGGAATGACTTTTATTATTCAAAATCCCCAAAGGCAAATTCCCCATTAAGCTTAAAATGCCCAGTTTAGGCAATTATATTGGTTAGTATTTAGAATAGGATTCATTAAATTAATGAAATCTGTGCAAGTACACTTTTCCATTTATAGAAAATTCACCCTTCCTAAATGGCGAGATAAATAAAGTTATTAATAAATAAATGATTTTTTTTTAATTTTTAGTGTAAAATTAAGGGATAAAAATTTTAATATTCAGGTATTAGTGGCATCATTTTTATGCTTGAACTTTTGTATTTTTGTTTGAATTTATTTATTTTTCTAAAAACAGTATATATAATTTGATAGTAAAATATAAAATAACGAGCCTATTACTTTTATGGAATATATCGAGTATATATTTTAAGATTATGTAACTGAAATGGCGAGGTCTTTTTGAATTGGTCTGGATATCTTTCATTAAATAAATCTCATAAGGATAAGTTAAGAGGCAAATTGTAAAAGTATTCTTGAAATCGGTTTTCATAGAAAATTAGATCGATTTTTTTCTATCCTAAACGTCATGAGATTTTACGAGACCCGTCAATCGGCCCAAGTAACTATCACCTAAGAATTGCATTGCTGGTAATCTGTTTTTAACGTCCTCATAAAAATTACTGTTAATGCAAAACATAAGTAATCAATATGGAAAAAATGATCTTATAGAACAATATCCTACGCTCAGATAACGTTTCTATATTTAATCACTCTTTTAGTGTTCTGATACATTCACTACTAACTTTTTGGTACTTCATTTTTATAATTTTATTTAAGCCACTTATTAATTATGGTGATATTAATATAATCTTCTTCTGTGTTTAATTGCATTTTTATGACAAGAATACCGGTGACTTAATAAATATTCAGTTAATGTATCGTAAATGGTTTATACTTCCAATTACATCTTTACGTCTTATATTATTGAATGAGAGTATGTTTGAATGCATTATGCGTGCACTTGGTGTATTGAATTTACAGGTGCACTCAGTTTCTTATTGAGAGAGAAATTGCAGCCCAAAAAAAAGTGCTTGAATTATTCCAGAAACAATATTTAGCCAATGTATTTAGTTCCATTTTTTCAATAACCTTATAAAGTCGCCATGATAGAAACAAATGCAACAATTTGCTAACAATTTGCTAACACTCTTTGAAAACTCTTTTCATTTTAATTTTTCAAAAAAAGAAGAAGCACACCCATACATACAAGTATGTGCACTGTAGAGATGTGCTACTTATCTGTACCCTGTGCATACCTGACTGCTCAGGTGTGTTTGGCGGATGGAGAGCTGGGGCGGGAAGATTAAGTGAGAAAAGTAAGATAGGGGTGCCCAGAATTCCATTGCTTTTCAAGGGGTATGTAGAAAATAGGAAAAATAAGCATTGAGAACTAGTGTCAGCAAAGGTATTAGAACCATTGCTGGGCACATTAGAAAATCAGATTTATTGCTTTGGTATGGAAAAAATGTAAATAAAAAATGTTAGAAGTGAAGAAACATTTGTAAAAAAGAGCAAATGACCAAGGCTTTGATGAAAGTTGTTAAAAAAATATAAGTGAAACTTCTAATTGATGCATCGTTTTGTTCGGAATGAATGCTTGGCCAATGAAACAAGATGGTAGTCTCAGATTGGAGGTTTTTGTGGTGTGGGTGTTGGATGAGGAAAGTAGCATGAATGGAAACAGACTGACAGACACTACACGTGGTAGGGGAGGATAGGGTATTGTTAGAAGAAATACATAGAAGTCTGGAAAAGTGATGTAGTCTTTTGAAAGGAAATAGAATGTCGAAGACTATGATAGAGGGGAGAATGTTAGGCAAACACGGAAGGAGGGACAAAAGGATAGGAAGATTGGATGCAATGGAAAGATGTAGATTGAATTCGGAATTTAAGAAAAGTAAAATATGATCTGGGATATCAGTCTTTTTTTAGGCGAAGATACGAATATGGGTGTGAGGTTGTTTCCATCCGCCTTTCCCTTAAACGGTGGGCTTCCATGTAGTTTAAAAAAATTGGTTTTAAAAATTAGAAATGAGCAATGAATAGCAAAATTAATATAATTTATTTTTTTCTCAATACGTCTCTTATAGGTATAATTTGTATTTTAAATTAATGTTGATGGAATTGGTGTTCAAAGTCAGGTCCACTGTCGTTGGTATGATGCCTGTAAACTGCATGAAAAATCTGTAGGGTAAGTAATACTTCAATTAATGAAGAACATTATTAATTCTTAAATTATACAACTATCCTAATATCCCAAGTACGTTTTTAGGCATTCATTGCAAATTTTTAAATGCAGATTTTTAATTTTGGCCCTCAAAATAATTAGCCAAATCTCCAATTATGATCAGGATAAAATAAATAAGTTCTTGTGGACGATTGATATTTATAATTAGTGGAGGTGTTGAAAATGAAGGATCATATATGACTAATTAGATTAAACAAATTCCTTATATTCACATTAAGATTCTATTGGAATTTTTTTTCAACATGTTTGAAGCTATAATCTTAATATCGTACTATCTTGTAGAATAAAAACCAAGATGAAGATGCCGTTTGATTACGCGCTCGTTTTATTTAGCCACGGTAAGGGAAAGAATGAGCGCGTCATTTCTGTATGGGATGGAATAGTAAAAATTCTCTTTAAATATACATATTAATATACGTGCATATATATATATATATGTATATATATATGTATATATGTATATATATATATATATATATATATATATATATATATATATATATACACATATATATATATATATATATATATATATATATATATGTATATATATATATATATGTATATATATATATATATATATATATATATATATATATATATATATATATATATTTTATTTGGTAGCTTGTTCCATCCAAAAACCTACCCTAACCGGTAGATTACCAAATAATTATATATATATATATATACACACGCACACACACAGTTGTTTTTGTTGGATGAATATATGAAAAACAACGTAAATCTTTCTTTACTATGATGATAATTAATCAAGGACTCGTTGTGAAAATAGACGATATGATTGTTTGACGTAAACGTTTGACGTACTATATGACGTAAATCTTATGTCTGCGGTAGGAGGTATTTTGTAAACCTTTAAAATAATGGGAAACATTGGAAACGTAGGAATTATATGCAATGGTAAGGAGAGAATGATAGTAAGTAGAGAATGAAAAGAATTTCAAAGTTCATTTACAATCTTTTCGTTGAATAAGAGCTTTATTTTGGTTTTTCGCCAATTTTTCATGGACAAATGGCGCACTAATCTTACATGCTATCATGAACCTTCCACCCCGGTTGGAGGGTAATATGTAGAGGCTAGACAGCTATAGTCTGCTATTCACCATGTTATGAAGTGCAGAAAGCATGAAAGGCTATAAAATATCTACGACAAAAACTGCGTCAGTTGTGAAAATAAATAGAAAAATTGTATTTGGAAGGGAAGTGCGTGCAGGGGAGACGAGGGCGAGATGAAACGCAAGGGACGTCAGTGGTTATCGGGAGCGTGGGCTCTCTGGATAAAAGCGAAACAAAATAAGACAAGAGGGGGCAAGATGGATAGGGAGATGCGCGGAATGGGGCGGAAGTCGCGAAAGAGGCAGGAGGGGATATACGAGGGGGGGAGGAGATTGGAGTGGGCCTCGGATGATGCGAGAGAGGCTTGGTGGCTGGGGGTGTGCAAGACGGAGAGGAGTACGGGAGGGTACATCGGTCGTGCCAAGAATTTTGGCAAAGGTCCCCTCGGGATTGGCTGGCGGGGAAAGGGAAAAGAATGGGAGGATGAGGGAGCGAGGGAGAGTCGGACGGAGTTAAGTGGAGGGGTATGGATGGGGGGTGGTTGGTGGGATGTACAATGACGGTGACGGTGCCCTGGGATAGGAGGGTCGGTGAGGAAAGGGGGAAAAAGGCTGGGTGGGTTAGACGTGGAGTGGGATGCTTTGCGAGGGTTTTTAAGGAGAAGAGAGGTTTGGGGAGAGGTGTGTGCCCAATACAAAAAGCGACTTTAAAGGAGAAGAGGAAAGTAACTAAAGACAACAGGGTTCGACGTGTAAGAATAGCAATGAAATACATGAACCAGTGCAGACCTGACTGTATCAGAGCATAACGAACGCATATTAAGACATGGGCGCGGACCAAGGACGATACCTTATTTTTATGTCACGGAAAATTCAGCGTATAATAGATTTTTCGGGCGGCAGAGGCAATGGTTTAACCATGCTTCATGAATTTGTATTTACGAAACAGATCATCATTATAACATTAAATGATGGTTTTCGTTAATGACAAGTAAACTCTCTCAAATGGCTGAAGACCTAAAATTAGTCGAGATGCTGTTTCTATGTACTTCATCGAAATCTAGCTGAATATCAAATTGGGTGTCGAAGATGAAGGAGGTAATGAAGTCAATGCAGTTTTGCCATTATTTAGGAGCCATTTCAAACCCCTCTAGGAATGGAAATAAAAGTGGTCAAATTTATACTTTGAAAGGATTTTCCTTTTTGACTAGAAAGGGAAAATTATTTACAGCAGAATCAATTAATCAAGAGATGAATCATCAGCACGTTGACAGACAGCAAATTGTTTAGTAATTGTTCCATTCACCTTTAATGAAATTCGTAAGTTCCGCTCAAAGAAATATTAAAATTTTATCCTGAAATATTAACAAGTAAATTAGTTTTCTTTTCCTCACTATAAATAATATTAAAAAGGTACACATAAATAATTCCTTTTTCCTCACTATAAATAATATTAAAAAGGTACACATAAATAATTCCTCCTTAAATATCGAGTTATTGAAGTATTAAGCAAATGGATTATTTCATTACACTTACATTTCGGGAAAAATCGGAGTAAAGCTCAAAATAGTTCGAGATCCGCGATAAACAATGGAAATAATAGTTGTTATTTTCACTGCAGCCGAGTGTATTTAAATTCTCATGACTTGTTAAACATCAACTTCAACAAAACGCTGAAAGATAATTGTGAAGAAAGTCGTAATCATTTCCAATGTAAAATTACTTGTTTCCCTGATCTAAATTTGCAAGTTCAGAGCAATTATATCGTGTAGGTCTAGATAATACCATGCTTAAGAGCACAAAATGTGTAATTACCTCGGTGATATGGCGTGGCTTGTGACATAGTGGCGGTATTGAGCCGTGGCTAAGGGTGCCTGTTCGTGACATTTGATGTACTGTCAAAACACGTCATGTGCTCCCTCCGTTCTCATTTCAATCGATTTTCCTATCATTGAGAGCAGAGTTGGTAAAGTATATCAACAATCCTGTTATCGAACGACTGTAAAGAGAGGAGAGGCGTGGGAATCGGAAAATTTGACAATTACAGTCTTAGGACGGAATGGGAGAGAAATGTTGGCCACTGATTGCTGGGAGTACTTCCTTCAAAATTGCGATGGAAGCGTTTATTCAAGCCCTTCTCAGCTACATCCCTCCGTTTTTAAGCCGAGTCAAGATTTTTTCTTGCATTCTGCATAATGAAGCACTCCTAAGTTCACGAGACCGTGGGCGCCACTCTTCGAGAAAGTTATACTCATTTTGCTGTGTCGTAACGTAAACAGAGTTTGTTTCAGAGAATGGTTGATTGGACAATATCTGTAATAGTTTCTTAGGAATACGTGGCTATCCGAAGTTGGAGGAGAGAAAAATGGTGATAATTGATCATCCTTCACCATTGGACCACATCGGTTATATAGACTATTTTTGACTATGTTGGGGTAACGTTCGAATTATATTTCTGAGAAAAATAAATTAATCGCCAGAAGTATTTTAATTCGCTGCAAATTAACTTGTATTACGTTTATACAGATATGTTCAAAGAAGTAAGAGGCGTGGTACATTTCAGCCTCACTTCACACCCACATATATATATATATATATATATATATATATATATATATATATATATATATATATATATATATATATATTATAAAGAATATGAAACATTACCCTGTCTGTTACTTTTTTGGTGTATTCACTATTTCCGTAATGTTGTGACTGAAACTACTTAGTTTATACATAGTTATGCATTTACAATTAAACATATTGTTTTAGTATTTCGAAATTCGACAACTGTTCATTGTAAGGACAGAAGGGAGCGTTATCTGCAATTTTCAATTTTATACTTGTAATTAGATCTATGACGCTCTTCTTGCCGTAATTATGTTCAATTTGAAATAAATTAGGAGTGTAAATGACGATAAATATGATTTAATGTTGATGTTCATTAGAAATTAAATTGGATAGAATGACCTAGGGAATTATTTCACTAGATCATGAGTTACATGATATGTTCAACACATTGTCTTAAAAATTTCTGTGAGTTGATTTAATACCGGAAGTCCTAATTAGTTGGATAAAAATAGCTATTATTCGTAAATGTGGTCGTTACTACTATGTACATAGTGTAGACCTTAACTCAGATATTATCATTCATTATTCAACAAGCTGAATTCCTCGCATATTAATGTCTGACACCATTAATCTAAACGGCTCCCTTTTTTTGTCTCAATGAGATTAGCAAAAATGGTGGGGGAATCACAAAACGAAGCCAAATAAAACATTTATATTTTGTAAAAGAGGCAGACATTTTGGGATAAACCGCATCACTCAGGGTCTTCTGCCGCCAAATAAAACACGAGAATGTGGGTTGCTGACTTACGCGTCTCTCTCCGGGATGCAGAAATGTCAGTTGGATTGAAGGACAGAATGGCGGCGGGTGGAATATGTCCGGAATACAAATTCGGTCTGAATATGCCGGTTATTTATCTCGTCTCCGATTTCAAAAAATGAGATTCGTACAAAATTCTTAGGAATTGGTTGCCCGGCGCCCGGGCTCCCCTCCCAAATCTTCCTTATGTTGGGTACTCCAATGACCACCGAAACCGAATGACTTTGAGCGGTTTCCATGTAAAAATTCCATTCAACGTAGGACATATGGAATGAATAAAAAATAATAAATATTTGCAAAGTTTATACGTATGTTCGTAAGAGAAAGAGAGAGAGAAGAATCCTCGAATAACAAGTATAAAATTGGCTAAGGACTTTACGTGGAACACATGGGAGATGTGCAGGACAGTTACGTTATCTGCTTTGTTTATACGACCTCGACTCTCTTGTGCAGCCTCCCCATCTGGTTCCTCTCCCCCGTTTCCCGTCACAACCACTGCAGTGTAGCAATTTTTCGAAAATTTAGGTTCGAGCTAGGCTCTCTTTTTTCCGAACTGGCAATTTGGCGTTTGATAACCCAATTCGATTCTTCTAATCTTATATATTTATGGCATCGTTGAAGGTACGTAAATGTTTTTGCTATCCTTTGACGTTCTTAATTCAGTATTTTTATTAATTGAAAATTAAATGCTATTTTAATGATTTAGTAGGAATTGTTAATTTATCGAAAATTTTTATGTCGTAGACACTACCATTTTGCTAGAATGCGTCAGTTCAGAACACAAAATTTTGGGGAGTTACGCCTCTGATCAATTTCCTAATGAGGTTTGCAAGCTATATATAGTAAAATATCAACATCCTTAATAATTCACCATTTTAAAATTGTAATATTTTAAAACTTCAATGGTTTTAATAAATAAAACTCAATTCAGAGTGTCGAATTACTGGCCTTTGTCTTATCGAAGTCCTGTAAGTAATGATTTATATTTATAATTATTTAAATTGGAATTTCCAAAGTGAATTGGAATGAAAATGCCATAAAATATATATTTGGCCTGACTTTTTGGCATTTAAATTTTGAATTCTGGAGGTTTCATAATTATTTTTCCTATGCCATCACCACTTTGCCCCAAAAAATATGCATGTTTGTGCATTCTTTGCGCATAATTCAGGCGGTTTTATTAATATTATGCAAGCATATTAATGCTTAAACTGCCGCCTCATTATTGGTCGCATTTAGATGTACTATAAGTGAATTCATTTTAATGGGATTTTCAGTGGTGGAATCGGCTTTCATTCGGAAAGTACATTTCCCTTCTTTTTTATCACACAGTGCCGTTAACAGATTTAAGGTTTTTTTATTCTTCAGTCCATCCCCAATCAATAAAACGCATGCCCGTTTCAAACGTTTTCAGATAACTCGAGGACATTACGTGAATTGATTTTTATGGGATTTTCCCGAAATGCTAAAAAGCATTCCGAAAATTGCTATTAAAAAATAATGAATAATAATGAGAATTTATCTTAGCATCCATTACTGATATTGATTTCTTCGCACTAAAGTTAATTTACCTATTTTTATAATCAACAGCACCAAATACCCCGTAGTTCTAATTATGCCTCTAAACTGGTCAAAATACCAAGTCATACATTAGTAAATTGTATAAACTGAGGATAAAGCACTTGCATTTTTTCAGACATTTTGGTTTCACGCGACTCTTTTTGATTTCTGCGTCATTTTCAAGTGAAGATTTCACTCTTTACGATACAAAATAAATGTGTTAAAAAGAACACGGTGGGGGAAAATAGGCTAAACTAAATATTGAAGTAAAAAATTGTCTGAAATAAGTGGAACGCTGGAAGTGTTTTTGCTTCTTTTACACGTTTGTTATCTGAACGGTGTCTCAATAAAACACCGTTATCTATGTTGCGTAAATGGTTGCTTATTTCTTAAGATATTATTAGTCTACTGGTAAGATGGCCGTAATAAGGAATCCCATGGGAATCGGTTGGATGTCATTGTTGAGCGATGGTCGTCAAGGGACGATTTCAAATGGACTCAACGAGGATTGAGATTGACAAAGGAACTCAAATTATAATATTCGTGAGAAGGCATGCTACCTAAAATCCACTAATGCGGTGTTAATTACAGATTTTAATTTTGGAGTTTTCCTCACATCAATGTTATTGGATAAAATATTTAGGAATATACTTAAAAGGATATTCTCTCTATTTTTTTTGCTCGCCTGAAATACTTTTTTTCCATTTTTATGTCTTTTTATATTTTCTTATACCTTCTTACCTCTATTTTATTGTTTTCGCTTCAACTTTTCCATGATAGCAATCCTATTTCCATGACTTTTTTTTCCTCTCTAAGTTCCGTTTTTCGATCAAGTCCACTCCCATTTCTTTCCCCAACAGCCGTAGCCTCACTCCCCGCAAGGCATTAAGGAATGCGTACTTTCCCCTTCGTGCTGCTCTACGCCTCTCTCCCCACCCACCCGAGGCATTGATTGTGGGGAAAGGGTAGGTATTGGAAAGGAGGTGCACGCTTTGGATCCGGACGCCCTGCCTACGCGAGATAAAAAGAGACCAAATATAAGGATGTGGAAAGATTGGACGTTTCGGGAGGTTTTCCGCATTTGCATTCGGCATATTTCCTTCCTCTTCGCCCTCTCCATTTCCGAACCGAAAGAAAGCGTACACAAATATTGCGGCACGGGAAGTGGGAAGAGAATGGGAGGCGAATGGGAAAGGGGACGTGGTCCGAAACTGCTTTCGGAATGCAGGAATGGTGGCAGCGATATTGTGAGGGGGTGGGGGAGAGAAGGGAAAAGAGAGGGGTGTGGATCGGAAGGGAGAAAAGTAGGAGGAATAAGACTGCGCTAGAATTGCGAGGGTGGAGGGACGGAGGGTGCAGGCTTAATGTGATGTGGGACGCGGACCATAGGGAATCCCAGGAGGGGTTGGTTGCTGCGGAGGGGATGGCGATGGAGGGAGGCGGTAGATTACAAGCGGATGGAAGGGGGTGGTGCGGGAGGAGAAGGCTGTGTACGCCGGGGAGAGTCATGGGGGGGGGGGGGTAGGGAGTGAGACTCCGATATCTTCAAGTTTCCTCCCCTCCCCACACTCTTGCCTCTCTCCCTCACCATCGGTGCATAAATCGAACGCAACTCCCTGTGCCCGATCGGCAATAAAATCCGAGAATTGATGCCGTGGCCTGTCTGCTGCTCGGTCCTTTCGCACGGCGGGACGGGGGTGGATGGGCGTGAGTGGGGAGGGGTGAGGGGGGTTGAGACGGATACTAGGGATTGTTAGAGTATGACGCTCGCTCTATTTCCCCCTTTCCTTCCTTTGCCTTGTTGTCCTATCCTCCCAGGTTTCCCTCTATACTCTGCTTTGCTCTCCGCACTCTGTCTCCACCCTTTATCCTCTTTCTTCCTACTCTTTTTTCATTCATCAGTCCTCTGTCCCTACCCACTCGTTCCCTCCTTCCGGGGCCATTATTTAAGCATCCACGAGACGGCGCTTCCCCTCATCCCTTTTTCCCTCCTCCACTCTCCATCCCTTTCACTAGATCGGAAAGCAATCTTACTCTCATCCTAATGCCCCCCGGAGAACAAGAGATGCAGAGAGAAAGAGAGAGCTTTTTTAAAGGCACGTTGTTTTAACGATCTTTTTTTCCGAGAAAGGACATGGTGAGGTTGGCATGTATTTTTACTTGTGCCCGTGACATTTCCTTTTGTTGAAGTTTTTTCCCAAATTTTAAAATGTGATCATTAATTAGGCACATGCTTAATTTTTGTACCGGTGTTATATAGTAGTTTTTTCAACTCCGATGGGCCATTTAAAAAAAGTGAGCATTAAAAAATTATTTTATTACTAATAGTTACGCACACTTATGGTTACTTTTAGACAAAATCGGTTTGACGATTGAGGCGTTTGTCGTACCTGTGGACAAGCCGAGCAATACTCTCTTCATAAAATGTGGCCGCAAAGGAATTTAATGAGTCTTGGTGTTGTCTTGAAGCTCCTTGTTTGTTTGGAAATGCTGCCCTCCTAATCACTTCTTCAGTTTAGAAAAAAGAGGAAATTTACTCGGCTCCAGATCGGGACTGTATGGCGGGTAATCGAAAATGTCCTACAGGATCCGTACAATAAGTACTGGGGACTGGGTTCCAAAAATCAAAATTTATTGCAGTTATCATTACAATTACTTAATAATCTTCAAAACACATTCCTCCAGCATCGATACACTTAGCTCGGCGCGCCTGACACTCGTCAAAAGCTCGCCGGGAGTCTTTTTCCGGAATCCTGTATTGGAATTGCTCAAGAAGGCGTTGTTTCTTACCAGCACTGTGAGGACGGGCGTTATCATGGATCAAAACGATTTCAGAGGTTGACATGCCTCTTCTTTTGTTTTGAATATCTCTCCGCAAACGCCGTAACAATTTATAATAAACAGCTGTCCCCGGTTGTATTTTTTCAACAAGCAACACACCTTTTTGGTCCCAAAACACGGTAGCTATAACCTTTTGATTGGTGAAGTTTTTTTTGTATTCTTTTTGCTTGTTTGGTGAAATTATGTGCATTCATTGTTATGATTTCTGTTATGTTTCCGGCGTATCATAATGGATCCAAGTCTCATCTTCGGTCACGATTCATTTGAAAAAGTCTTCTTTTTCAGCGGCATGATGGTCAAGGAATGTCGAAGATTAGTCGAGTTCTGCGGTTACCAGCAAACATGTTTGAAACCCAGCGAGCACAAATTTTTTTGCTGCCCAAATGTTCCGTAACGATACTGTACAGAGATGTTGAAACTTCCGGAAATTCCACAGACAAAGTGCCTATGGTGAGCCTACGGTTTTCTCTAACCATTTCTACTAATTGAATAGGCAATCTGTAGCAACAGACTGGCGCCCTTGACCCCCTTCATCATGCTCATCAGTCCAGCCATCTTTAAACTTTCGATAACATTAGTGCACAACGCCATTACTCATAAAGGTTTTCATTACACTCGGTTCGACCTCAGATAAATTTCTATAGCACTATTCCTTTCTGCTTGCAGGCAACGAATAACGCTTCGCAATTCGCATTTGGCTGGAGAATCAATTGAGTTGGCCATGTTTATGGGACTGCTACTCAGCACATAATGAAGACACAAGCGCGACAGTGGTACGGGAAATGCTCTGTTGCCTACTAAGCTCACCACCCGCCTGTCATTCGTCTAGCGTTAATGTTGTGTGATCGGAGGTTGAAAAAAACAGCCTAGAATTGATTATCTTTAGGATGCTTCCAAGTTATATATTCCTATAACTAATCCTATA
The DNA here is from genome assembly GCF_022747635.1 of Hetaerina americana. Taxonomy (NCBI): domain Eukaryota; kingdom Metazoa; phylum Arthropoda; class Insecta; order Odonata; family Calopterygidae; genus Hetaerina; species Hetaerina americana. The sequence continues at coordinate 15,442,908 of NW_027287427.1, forward strand.
TATTATTATATCCTTATGGTTCCTCTCAATGTCGACTTTTAATTAATATTGATGCGATTGTTGAATGAACAGTATTCGTAAATTAACACCAAAATATTTTGCTTGTATATACATCAATTGATTGAAATATAGCGATTAAAAAAATGGCAAAAAATTGAACGACATAGTTCATTGCTATCCATATATTATAGATGTATTTATGTGAACATCTTAATTCTTCTATATATATCTTCATATAGGAACTTTATTTATCATATTTGTTAATTGAAGAGTGGAAGAAGACACGTAAGGTAGTTAAGTCTTGGTATAAAAACATTCCCAAGTATCATATTTCTTGCACATGTAAAATGATGATTTTTTTGGCTTAAATGTTCCATGCCTACTGAACTACAGATCCAAAGTTTGAAAAATCACTTAGCTACTCATTCACATCATGGGCTGAAGCTACTTAATATGATTTCAATTTTCCCATACAGTTAAAGTGGATGTTGTTTCGAATAGGTTTGAAATATGCTTGAACATTATATTGGCGGATTAATTTAGGAAAGGATAATTTAGCTATTCCAAGAATTAAAAATTTATAAAGAAACCGTATGGTGAAGTATTTTGAGATGCGTAGCTTTTGGGGTTCTTAGGAAAGGAAAGGGTCTGATATCAGTTAATCAGCTATTGTGAGCATTGTCGTAACTCCGATAAATTTTCCGGAGATACCAAGAGCGGTTCAGATGGAATTTATTCCAAATATGCTACAAGTTATATATGGTAAACGCAAATTTTTCAAGAGCACTGAATACATATGCATATATTTCCACTGACACATGAAAATTTAAAAAGATATCCACCCACAGTGAATGTTCAATTTATAGAATCTTGTACGTACCAAAGGAGAAATTGCAATTTTAGATATTTTTACTGCTTTCGATCAGCATTATACCTACTAATGAAAACTAACATTGGCTGAAAATAATGCGCATGGTCATTTAGTGAAAATTTGCATAAATTCAACGACCAAATGTCTTTTACTGAAAACACCTTGGTCGCAATGATTTCGTACTACGTGAATGGTAGATTTAATCATATTTCTCATTCAATATTATATGGTTTACTTGCCTTATCTCATTAAAATGTAATCATTTGTTGAAATATAGTACAAACATATTTATTAAAAGTTTCTGCGAAATTTTGATAGCTTACTTTACTTTGAATCTTTAAGAGTAAATTGATATTAGCTTAATTATGTAGATTTTGGGATCAATGATTTTTTCACATTCACTTGCGGTCACAATTCCATTAATTACTCGTATTTTCGTAAATTACGACAATACTTGTAGGAAGAGATGCACCAATAGCGGTCAACTGTAAACCTTCAAATGGAGAAAACATCTCAAAAGATGTTTAACTCGTATGTCTTTCCATCGTGGGTCAGCGTTCTAAAATATGTTCGTTTATTCTATGGGTGAGAATTTTCTATGGAAAATTATTATTCCCAAATCAGAAAATACCGCCCCTCTTCCCATCTCGTGTTTTCCTATTTTTTCCTCAAAATAATATTACAGAGCTAACAGGACACAGGTATTTTACAGAGGCACTAACAGGGCACCAACATGTATATAGTAAAGTTCTCGATATCCTTAGCATTGGAATCCGTGTCTCCGTGAATCCTGGTGCATGTAAGACGATATGTGTTAAATTTTCTACTTAACAACTTCAAAGAAAGGTTTGAAAGTGAATATATTATTAGAATTCCAGCCCCAAGTTATTCGTGGGAAAAGGAATACTTAAAAAGGGATCAACGCATTACTTTACTTTTTCATAGGCTTGCGTAAATATTCCTTTTTTGGACCCATTGTTACTATTTGGAAAAAAGAAACTGATGTCTAACTGTGCACGGCGTAATTTTTAGGCTGCTTGGTCAAAATAACTTTCTTCTTTTCGTAAATTGCATAATGCCTAATGGGTATTGAGTACGCGTGAAAGAAATTGTAATACCATTCTACTAATTAGGTATGTTTAGTATTAAAACCGCGCACGCACGCCCAGTACGAGCAGGTTAAGGATAGATGTATTTTTTTCAAATTTCTATTAAGTTATATTTTGGTAGTACTCAAACACATTACACCACCATGGATTACCTAAACTTAGTGAGTTGAAGTTTTTGCGGAATATATAGATGAAATATTCATCTCCGGGACTTATTTATCGTATATACTGTAGTGGCCATTGACATTGCACTTCAGGAAATCTCTAGCGGTATTTAACTTTAATGGATATGTGATATAAAAAAGTAGTTTTGCCATCCTCCATGCAATAGATAGTAGCGATTAATTCCTGTGTTTATATTAAGATAAAATCTATACAAACATTCATGAAGAAATTTTATTTTTGAGAATAATCTATGACCCTTTTCCGTAGAATCAAATTCTACTTTCTTCAATAAGAAGAAGAGTGAATTGTCATTTGCGGAGGGCACAAATGAACTAATTTAAAATAACTCAATACACGTATCATAGGCAATTAGAGTGATTCATGACGTTTGTTCAATTGCCTCAATGCACGTGTAATAAACGATTAGGAAGATTCATGACGGGGCATCTTTCTCCAGAGACTTTTCTCCTTTGTGGGTGGAAACGGGATAGGGCTTGCAGGGGACAAAGAGAATTCCGTGGATGGAAAGAATTATAGGAAGAGATATATGGATGGAGGACGGCCAGGATTGGAGTCGAGCAAGGATGAGAACAAAACAGAGTTACCAGTGACATATTTTACCATCAAAACCCTCAAAAAACGCCGTTTTTTCCGCATCGGCAAAATGCATTTCTCCGGCATTGTGGGTTACCCTTGCGTTACTTTTTTAATACTGTAGAAAACGCTCCCCGTTTCGCCGATGGAGAGGTAGTCAGATTTTTTTCTCTAAGAGTGCGGGATGGAGTTCAGTGGTTGCGCTCGATTGCCATGTTGGCAACGCCCACAGCGCCACATAGGCGAGTTATTTGAACAACTCACATTCCGCAGACGGGTATATCACAAAAGGTATGAAAGAAGAGACATTTTTCAAACACATTTATTTTCTACGATCCCCCATTATTGAAAAAATGGTCCCAAATCATCATTCTATTCTGTTCTTTCTCGCCATTCAACTTAACTCATTGCATTGTCGTGCGTTTCCAATGGGCCATCGGACCAAAGCCATTGGGTACCAAAAGTTTAAGACTCTATCCTCTCGTTGCCTCGACTTATAATGAAGTGAGATTCTGCACTCTATTCTCCACTCCCCTGATCCCCTGATACTCTTTCCTTGAAAATTGAGTCTCCGCCAAAAGTGATGGTACTTCTCCGGTGTGGAGTCGCGTCGTTGGAGAAGCCCCGTGGCCAATTACTATGAGGTTTGTGTATTTAACTTCTTGCGCCATTCTTCTCTCGTCTCCTCTTAAAAGTCCCTCTCAAACACTCAAGACAAATGCGGAAAATGTTTCATTGAAAGCTGACGTTTTCCACGCGAAAAAGGTTTCCAACACTTCGAGACAACGGCTGTCATATAAAAATCAATAGCGCTCTTCGTGCGCCTTCACTTAACGATACCTTCTGTACCGATTCAAAATGCATGATACGCACAATATGTTGGAAATGTAAGCATTTATGGCGAAATAATTGGGGTGAATTCTTCAAATAATATTGATCTTTAATTTGGTAGTGTGCTATTATTTTCAGACATCCGGCAGCATAATTATCATAATCCGAAAAAATATTTCATGAAGTGATTTCATGATTGAAATTTTCATTCTCTTCTAAATTCAGGCACAGATAATATTAAACTATTGAATAGAATAGTTATCACCGTTTTTGGAATATTACCTTATGCTGTAATTCAAACAGAATGAAATCCGCTTCTCCATTTTCACTCGCATGCAATTTAAAAATATTAGCTTATTCTAATATAAAAATATCGTTGTTATTAATGTTGGAACCTATAACCAAGCCTAATTTATGATGATAATTAACAAGGTTCATAAAATTGTAGGTTTTAAAACGGGAGGAAACTAGGCAAATGTCACACATTTCTCTACCTGTAATTTTGGCTTAATCTAATTATGAAAAGGCATGGGTATTCGGAATTAATAATTTTTGTACCTCCAAATAATATTTATAGCCGGTTATCAACTGTTGTACATTCGTAACTTCCCATTGGTCATAAGATAATCCCGATTCATTATACTCGTATAATTAAATGTAAAAACTCTTCTAATTTTCGAAATTCCACGTTCAGATATATTCTAAACTAATGCCATATGTTATGCTTTATAACTGTGTAGAAAGGTAATCATTGGATCAAGACGCTTTATGACCGTATAGAAAGGTAATAATTTGATCAAGAGATGCTGACTCAACATTATTATTAGCCTTGATGTCATAGAATTTAAGTTAAAAAATCGCGTTCTGATGAAGCTTTTCATTCAATCTTCATTTTGGAAAATGAGACATGTTGACCCAGTAGTTGATATTAGAATGCTAACATTCCACTCTTATCTATTACCATTGATCTTTCGTGAAAATGAATTGTATGGCCATATTCCTTAGAAATAAGAATAAAAAAAGATTGCAGATGGTTAAATTTGAATATGATGCTTTATGATGGAAAAATTTCGAGGAAATTCGGATTTCAGCAAAATAATTTTCCAATCGACAAGAATAATAGAAGTTAACAGCAATGGGAAACTAAATAAATGTTTAATAATGAATTTAAAGATAATGCATAGCCAGAGTTATTTATGATACGTCTATATTGTTTGCTTGTACTTTCCCCATCGCATTTATACTCAATGTTTATCTAACGATATACGTTCTTTTGAATATATTATTTAGTATTTAGCGATTTTCTCTCTATCGGTATGGATCTATGACGCACAAGTTTATCACAATAAGCGATTATTTCGTTACGTAATTTTTCTTCTGCGTCAAAAAATTAAACAGGACTGCAGCAATGGTACAAAGTATCCAGTCCTCGATTACAATTAGTGATTAATGCCCAAATCGCGTGTGCGCGTTGAAACCGTTACGGCTGTCGATTTTTGCGGAGAATGAATCCATTCAATCATTCCTTTTAAAGATCACGCTGCCTGCTCGTTGATTGATATTCACCCTTGTCTTTGATTATCCCAAAAGTTTTCCCTTTCTCTTGGGGCATGGAGAGATTGCGTTCAATTTTACCGGCCGCAAAAACCTTTTGTCGCGTCGTCAGCTTTATTCGGATTTTTTGGCTGGATGTGTCTGCGGTGGCCGATTTAATTCCAATTCGCATTAAAAAATTTGGCAACGAAAGCCCAATTCCAGTCAAAATAAATCATTCGCGAAAAATTCTAGCTCCCCTTATCCCAATTTTCAACTCCCTAGGGTGTTGCTAGTGAATTGGCCATAACATTTATGACCCCACAAGTTACTTCTAGTTTGTGTAATTTACCCAAATTCCCATAGAATATTTTTTCTCTGACCAAAGCTGAAATGTGTCTGAATACTTGTCAACGTTTACCCTATAATCGATATTGTGTTTGTCAAATATATGTCGTATTTATTTTCCTAGTGTGCACCATGTCCACCGTAATGGGGAAATAAACTGTGAAATTAATCGGATTAATCGGATGTCCAGATTAAAACCAGTCTTAACCCGAATTCAAAAAATTTCCAGCCGGACCGACTTCGAGGTCCGGTCTAGGAGAATTATTTCTGCACCGTTGAATTCCTTCATTTCGTTGCTCATCAGGGGGGATGACTCCTTTAGTATAATGTTTTTGCAGGCTTCCCCCCCTCCCCCCCCCCCAGTTCTTTGAATGTGTCATAACGTCACCGAATGTGTCACTGTAAATTGGCGCCACTGCTGTATGTGAACAATGTTTTAAAATAAAAATAAAATAACGGACCGATATAACAGATCTTAAGATCTAACCTTGTTATTTTGGTCACAAAAATGTCCATGAATGATAATTTTAAATGTTTTATTGTAAGGAATGGCTCCATAGATATCCCTTTCGATCAATTGCTTTATGCCGTCTACCTAATGAAGCGTCTCAGCTCAAAAGTCTTGGTTAGGATAGACGATATTTCCCCATTAATTATTCAGTGTAATAAGATGGTGTCATAGTGCAAATATAATAAACCCTAAAAAAGAATGTGTTTACCCAGAGTAATGGCTAAGAGTGCGACATTTGACTGGGTATGTTATGGGAGTCAGATGCATATATATATATATATATATATATATATATATATATGTGTGTGTGTGTGTGTGTGTGTGTGTGTGTGTGTGTATGTAAAAAACTAGCGATGCAGTCATCATATACTGACAGGACAGCATTACTAATATTTCACTCAACGATCTGTGTTAATCCAATTTTCTTGCAATGCACAAAGCTTGTAAGAACCAAAATGCTTCTATTCCTGTATTTTCATTTGATATCGAGCTCGGGAGAAACCATGGCACAGCTCGATTTCCTCTATGCATATATAAATTTACATATGACGAGAAGGAAAAAGATGTCCATCCAGTGAAGATGACACCCAGTGGAAATGGTTTATTTCTTTTGCCCTTCTATCCAATTGTTTTCTGAAAATGGAACACGAGAGGCATGGTAGTCTTCGCTAGGGACATTAACTCAGGGAATTCGTAAGCCCCGTAATATATCGTTTCAGGAGTAGGTTAATGTAGTCAGCGTATTTTTCCTCTATCTCAATTGCCCTCTATTAATCCGGTGCTGCAAATGCTATCCCACTCCTATTGTTATTCACTTCACAGCGTTTGTGTTAAGTTCGAAATAGTTTTGCTATTTAAAAGAGCTCAAGGGCTATTTCATGGCTTGCGCAAAGAAAAAAAAAGATAATAAATTAAGATTTTCGTCAAGGAACAGCGTCACAGAGACGAAACTTTAATGCCGCTTGCTTCGTATTTATCGCTCTCAGTCAAATACGCCCACGCAAATACTGCCGCGCGTACCAACACATATGGCTCCCATTCATTCAGCCCCCGATCTCTTCTCCCTCCAGCTATGTTTTCCTTGCTACTATCCATCCCATTTTCCAATTTTCCTCTCCGGCTTCCTCCTCACCCTCATTTCCACATAATGCAATCCAACTCCGAGCTCCCTCCTCCTTTCACTCCTTATGGTATTCCTCCTCCCCTAACCACGCCACTGCCTCCTCCTTCCCCGCACCCTAACCCCGCTGCTGCTTCTCCAATCCAATTTCGGCCTTCGTCTTTCAACTCCCTGTTTATTGCAGACTTTCTATCTTCCAGCAATTTAGTTTCCGTTCTCCTCTTTCCGTCTCCGCTTTTACAATCCCCCCCTCTTCTTCTTCGACTACTTCTCTTCCTTCCCCATCCCTTTATTTGCCTATTTCTCCTCTGTTTCTGGGGAATCCGTGTCAGCGTGGTGATCCCCACGCCGACACGGGCAGTCAGATAGTGTCTCAATTCTGTCGAATCCTTATGTTTCCAGACTAAAACAAACGATCCTGCATTATTTGCAGTCACACATTCAGGATCACTCTTCAGCAGAAATAGCCCAGGGCTGATTGGCTACAAGCTCCTTTTGTCTAATTTTGTCTAACGAATAAAAAAAATGTTCTTTTCAAAATAAAACCTTTGCTGATTGGAACATCTTACCTGAAAAACTATTCGAGCCCTTATTGCATACTTTTAAGAAAAGATGTAAGGAATATATGTAATAAGTTGATTGATTCGTGGTGTAAAATTATATTTAACAGCTTAATTTTTTTTATTTATCTTTCTTTTTCTTGCTAATTGATTGATGTTAATGAGATGGGGATTTTCTTGTTTTGTGAAAGAGATTTGTGTTTGGAAGTTTCCTTTAATTGTACTTTGATTTTATTATTTTATTGACAGATTTTATTTATTATCTTTTGCGATTACTTGGGACTTGTGTGCCACATGACACTGTCTATCTGCATGTTTGGATCTTAATTTTTTTTAAATTAACACCTGCCTAAGTTGTATGCAGAAGAAGTACACATCCGTGAGTATATTTACTGGATATTTGGACTGGGTATATTTGTGATAGTATTTTGAGTAAATGGAGGTATCGGATGAAAGCCAAATTTATTATTCTGGAATGTACTGTTTTTTCAGATCTCTCAATTTGTGTGCACGTTTAAGCATTTGAAGATTTTGCAAAGTACCTGTCTCAACAAAACTTTCATTGTCAAACTCAGTATTACTTCTTTTCTGCACACTAAGCTTTTTATTCCTCTGGACCTTTTTAGGCGCGAATATGAATTAATTTTTCGTTCTATTTCGATGTCTAAAGGATATTAAATCACTCACAATCAAGTGGAAATGTGTGCTTATTATATTGATTAAATTTATCCACCTACTTTTTTCTCATAATTTATCGGTTCAATTATAATTTTCGACTGTGTACCTTGCCTGGAAGTGAAAGCTCCATAGTAAAAAGTAAATTTAATTTAATTAGTGGAAAAATTAGACATATTTTTAGGACATTACAGAAAACAGCCCATCAGCTATGAGATACTAATTACCTTTATACAATTTATACATTGTCATCTATTATAAATTGAGATCATATTCTATTATATTAGTGAAATTTTTGCAGTAAGGTATCTGATGAAATGTTTCCAGGTATAAATTGATCCACAGTCCGTTATTGGTTGATATTTTAATAAGAAAATTAGAGATGAAACAATAAAAGACCATCAAAATATTTCCGTATCCTTAGTATACTAGGGTTCACCTCGAGGCTAGGGGAAAGAAGAGATAATCCAAAATTGGGATATATGTCATCATTATTTTACGTTGATTCGGTTAGAGGAAATCAAATCTGTCTCTGTGGACGTTATACATGCGTTTTTGATTTTCTCAAAAATTCAATTGCGACGGTTGATCTTTTCAAATCATTAAAACGTGTAATTATCTTGTGAATAACTATGCCAGAATAAATTCTTGAGAAAATTAGAGAGAAATTTTGAATGTCATTTATTCCACGGTGATTTAATTCAACGATTTTTTGGACTCTAAGCGTAAAGCAATTCGTGTTTGGTTTTTAATGATGCATGCAGAAATACTTAAAATCTATTATTAAAATATTTCCGATCATCACTTTTTTAGCAAAAATGTGGTAATTTCTAACGAAACTGGTTTTTAGAGCAAAGTGACAACCGCAAATTTATTCAAATTGAGAGTTGACTTCATCAGATACTGCTCGGGTTTCGTGAAATTAGTATAATTCATATCACTAATCAGCAAAACATACGTACCTTTGTGAATTGCCAATTATTTACCACTGCTAATCATGTTTTAATTCCGGGCCATCGAAAATTTTGGCATCCTGTGTAAACTTTTGCTTAACCATCCTCAATTGGTAATATGTGAATTTGTTAAGGTCATTGAAAATTGACGAATATTGGCAACTCTTGATAATAGCGCAACTTCTAAAGGTTCATTTAATGATGGTCATATTGCCTTTTGGCCGCTTTATAATATTATCTGCTGTGTAATTATAATTTCTTGAAAGGAATCGTCCATTAAAACTAACGGTAGAATAAAAAGAGGAACCCACTGACCAAAAAAACTGGCAGTTGAAAGTATCAACGATTATTCTTGGCAGTTTGAGTATACAAAGTTGAGCTTGGCAGTTTGAGTATAGTTTACAAAGTTGCTAAATGGAGAGATTTTTAACACGGTAAGTTTCAATCATAAATATTCACGGCACTCTACTTATGTATAATGTAACCACAAGAAATATGGATGGCACGTCTGTCTCTGTAGAATCGACCATTATGAGTACCTTTGACAGATTGGGATATGCCAAAAACATTATGATCCATTTATTTATACGTGAATACATATTCATTGTTTTTTGTCAAATTCAGCTCAAAGGTTGGAGGAATCAGTAATAAACCTAAAAATTAAATTGATTCCATTATTAAAATTACTGATGTCGTACCGAATTTTACATCAAGAACCCAAAGTTATGGAATGAAATTCTATCTAAAGTTAGGTATTTCTTCATTTCGATCGCAAAATCGTAAGTATTACTGTCACATCCGAATCAGCTTTTAGGATTGCGACGTAGATACCAAATTTTGAACCATCACTGATGACGAAAAAACCTCCCGCTAACAATTAGCATCCACCTAAACCTAGAAAGATTAATGTGACTCATCCGCTCACATGCCATTACGTTGCCCAGTTATAGTGAGTTTGAACGGCAATAGAACTAGATTCTGAAAATTTTGTGACCACTGCACTAATTTTAGAATTATACTGCCTCAATGAAAATGGCAAATATTCTCGTTTTCAATTTTTCAGTGTTTGGTTGGATTTCAGTATGATTTGAAATGGTATCAACAAAATGTATTCCTGTAGAAAAGTGCCCATGCATTCTCGTTTGGTAAAACTGCACCGTCCGCACAAATTGTGAATTCAATCTGTTAGCCTCCCAAGTGGTATCTTAATTTGATTGTGAAATTTACGTCAAGCGGATGATAAAAAATATTATGTAAGTAATAAAATCTTAATAACGTAAAATGGTATTCTCTTCTCATTTACTCTAGTATAGAAAGCATCACACATATATTCATCACACATATAAGACCTGAGGTCAGACGCTATTTCAACTTCCCATAGAATTTTAGTGAACAAGTTCCAGGTTTTAAAGCCTTTAAGTATTATAGTGTGTCCGTAAACCATTGCTTACGAAGGCAACTGAAAACTGTGGGCTTTTTCACGCCTGAGTACCATTTGCGTGTTTGTTCAGAGGGGAAAAAAATGTTCCTTCGGAATGGAATAATGTTTCATGAAAACAAACTCCGTTTTAGCAGCATTTGTCTTAATAGTCATTTATTCTCTTGAGTTCCGTTTTCAAAACAGCATTTGTAAATTATTTTCATGGGACCGTTGATCAATGATAAAAACTACCTTTCTTTGGAATCTCATAAGAACTGATGAGTCCATGCGGTTTTCTTTAGTCTTTTTACTTCAACAACGCTTTTATTTTTGCTATTGCGGTCTCGGCTTCACAATGTCACCCTTTTTCAGTCTGCGTCTCTTGCACCATTGAGGTGTGGACTCCATGACTTAGAATTCTTTCGGTTTAGACCGCTTCCGTGACTGAAATGTAGCTCCTGGTCATTAAAAGATAATTAGAGCTTTCTCTCAAGGTATCATCTAAAGTAACGTGGGGTAAGCTATTAGACATGCGCTTCTACTCATTTATATTCAATGAGAAAGCCTTAATTTTCAAATAAAATAAAAATTTGTAATTTTATACTCATAACATCTTTTTTGTACAAACATGACTAAAATCATTAGTTCTCCTTAAATTATGCCTTAAAATCGATATTTAGACAAACCTTTGGTCGTAATAAAAATATAACGAATAGAAACTTGTTTAATGTTTTCCCAATATATGGTTTTAATGAATACTTATTCATTTTACATTTACATTTAAACCGATATAATTTAAACGGGCGCAATGAAATCCAAAAAACACTGAAGTAGCCGAAAATGTTCCATAGGTTGTTGAGGAATAATGGGCCCTTAGCCCGTCGTACAATGACCGAATTTTGTTTATTGTTATAAGTGTGGACCAGAGAATGACGCAATTGAAAAGCGATGAGAATTGGATAATTTTCCTCCCTCTGAGTTTAATAAGCATTCGAGCATTTTTTTAAACAAATTACTGATGATTTATATTTCAGGTCAAGAGCTCCCTTCGTTGGTACCCACGCCCAAATTCGGAATGAGCGCTTGTCTGGAATTCTTGGATCCCTTGGTTTAGATTAATTTACTGAAGTAGGCAATTCTTTTGTTTGCCCACTGCAAAAACTTCTGCTGTAGTTAACTCAGTATATGAATCTGGTGTTTCATTTGACACAATCAATTAGTTAAAAATTTATTCCATTATTTTCTTATTTTTGAACTCTTTGCCTTGAGTTTTGAGTACTAATGAACTAATTTCATTGGAAAGCTTCCAGGAATGTTTAAAAAGATTATTCTTCTAAATTAATTGAGCTGTGCGCTAATTTAAGAAATATTTAATTCTATTAATAAAGCATTTGTCTTTTAAAGATATTTATTTTCATCTGGGTGGCAACAAATGTTGTTTTTACTAGACAATACCTGCAAGTTAAAAATAAATCTATACGAGGTTTTATAGCAATCTACTACGTTAATATGGACGTTAAATTGATTAAATCACTAACTTTTAATGCTACAACTTGCTTTCCCTCGCTAGTAATTGGTCGGTGCTTTTGATTAAGTTACTTCAAAGGGATATTATGCAGAGATTATGTTTGAGTCAAAAGTGGCTGAGGCTATTGGAGTCGTTTAATAACTAGAGAAAATGAGATAAAATGGTATTTTTTATTCAGCAATGTACTGACTATGTATAAAATTGGAATAAATTCCCTTGGAATCCGTTTATACCACGCTATCGAAAAGTAATTGATCGATATTTTAGGCCCACTGCATTCTTGTCGTACATGTAGGCATTATCTCGGACAGCTGAACCTTTATTTCGTTACCACCTTGTCAGCAAGCTAGATATTGTTTTGCTGATGCATGAAAGAACAAATATAACAACTTAATAACAATTATATTCGGCAATGAGAATATTGTAATATGAAACAGATAAGACAGGATTCTATTTATTTCAGATATTCGGATGAGTTCTACTGTTAACATGCATATTTATGTTGAAAATGACAACGTTAATATATTAATATTAAAGAATATATCTTGGATATTTAAAAATCAGATGGATGAAGTTTTTGGTGTAACAAGAAGCTGAAATTGGTTAGGTAAAGACGTTTGGCTGAGGGATTTGACGACAGGTTGAGTAAGCAGGTGGTCAGAAAAATTTGATTGGTGATGGTATGTTGAAGACATGCGTAGATGGTAGAACGTTAGGCAAGCGAAATTTATTGCCGTGCGGGGTTTCCATTGTTCTTGCTAGTGGAGGCATAGAAAAGAGGTGGTATTTTCTCTATCCATCCAAATCGGTAGAGTACCAATTGGTAAAAAAAACAAAATCTTTTGAGAAATATGGCACAGGTTCTGCAGCAATTATCACTATTGTAGATAATAAATACTTTAAGTAGATAATACTTAATACGCAGTTATTTGGGAACATTAGGTGGATCGGAAAACAACATGGTTAAACTGGAGTTGTCTGGAATGGACCAGAATCCCTTGAGTGAGTATCGATCCCAGATCATACAACTGCCGTTCAGTTTTACAGTTGCCTGGTAAGTTACAAAAGATCCTTCCAATGCTATTTATCGTTCTCCCTGTGAATTGGGTCTTTACCACCAGCCGTAAATTGCTACTTAAATCGCTCTCTCCCACGTCTTTTTATTCTTGACTGTTCACGCAATCTTTCATCTCTTTAAGTAGGCGTTTTCTCGCGCGGGTACAAGAGTTATTGGTCAAGCTTCTCGCATTTTTATCAAATGGTCTCCACCTGATAGCTTTTTCCGAATGTTCAAATATCTGATTCCATGTTATCTCCTGACATAATTTCAAAATATCTTCTATTCAATAGTAATCATTTCCTATTAAATTTGTGCTATTTTTGTTTCAAACCGTTCCTAAAATTGCAAAAAGTAAAATTACCGATAACGACTCATAGATAACAAGTATTTTTATCTCGAGTAATGAGTGATAGATCTAGAGACACAAAGCCAAAAAATTTTTTTTCTTTAAAATGAGCATAAAATTGAACGCATTGATCTTAAAGCTCTCCATTCCTAGCAATTAAAAGAAGGTATCTGTGGAACTGTCAGTCTTACTGTAGCTACCATTGGAATTTATTTTTGTAATAATCCTGAAATTAAATGCTGAAAACAAGTTACTATTCCATGACTCTCATATTATTTTGCAGGTAGTGAGATGAAATCTAAAAAAATATTAATGTAGGCATTGATGTGTGATTGAAGTTTACTAGAGTATTTACCGTTTAATTATCATTGATCGTTATATGCCCTCTACCGTAAGTGTATGTCCGTTACATCACAAGCAAACGATGTTTACGAATATGGTCCATGTCAGCTAACGTGCTTTATCTTAAAATAGTAAATAAGGTCAAACAATTACATCGTAATTAGATTCCATCAGGAATTGTATTTTACGAGTGCTTGGCTTGTAAAATCAGTCACGCTTCATGTACATAGGTTGGTATAATCATGTTACGTGTATTTCAATAAAGGTAACGTTCTGACTTTTTCCAAATCCTTCCAGATAAGACTCTATGGTAATTGTGCGCAGCCAATCATGTTGAAAATTTCAACACTCTTTCATTCGCATTTATGAGAAACAGTATGTATTCTCATATTTCATTCAATTTTCATTTAATATCCCTGTCCTTAAAAGATAACGAATATTTCATGATATTTAATTTCTGACTGAATTTTTGACCATCACCTTTACTTTTGCGGTGAGGACTCGGTTCCGCCCGACGATATGGCTGCCGTCATTGGAAATCGCCGTATTCAATAAGGACCTCCTATCTCTTTCAATCAAGGAACCGACTCCGCATGGGTCATAAATGAGAAAAGGGAGAAAGGGTCTCGGGGATTCTCAATTTCGCCCCAAAAAGCACTCATTTCTTTATCCATCAACCGCGGCTTTCTTCTCCCTTTCCCCCTTGGCCACTCCGTAGCCCCCCCACCCCTTCCCTCCCTTATTACGGTCCACCCCCGCCGACCACCGCCCTACCTGCTACCGCCCCATTACCTCTCCCGACATCGCGTGTGCCAGAGCGTGTGCGTGATCCACCCTTGTTAGCCCTCTTCTCTCTCTCTCTCGTATTTCTGTGACCAACACAAGAGCCAACTCTCTTCCCTCCCTCCCAAGTCGCCCAAGCAGAACTCCCATCCCCCTCACCCTAATCTCGGGCCGGCCCCACACGTTCAGAACCCCACCTCCTACTCACCCCTGCCAACCCACAACGGGATATGAAAGAGCGAGAGGGAGAGAATAGTCCGGTGGTACCTCTCTATAGGGTGGTGATAGGCTTTCACGTGACCTTCGCATTGAGAGCGGGTGGACACGTGGGAGTCGATGTGTCCGAAAAATCGTCCACCTTTCCCCAAGCGGCGGCGTCCGGAGTCACTCAGCCCGCCTCTCTCTCTCTCTTGGCCAACCCACCCACCTTTCGCCGGCCCCAATTCCGTGTATGGCCGTTCCCAAACGAGTCTCTTTTCCAACACTACCGCTCTCTAGTTTGCTTCTCGTTACCCGTGCTATGCGGGACTCTTTCCCAGCGATTTTCCCTGCTGCTGATGTCGTCCTTGCCACCGTGGGTTTATTATTTTAGACTTGCGTTGATTTCTGCATTTTTTCGTCCTTAATTCTAAATTCTCGTCCTTAATCTCTAGTCTTAAGTCCTAAAAACATGGTAAGTAATTAGCGGTCTCTAAGGTCGACCCAGGTGTGGTGGAGAGGAGGGGTTGAGGATGTGTATTTTTGCGTCGCACCTCAGAGAACCTGTACGCGGCTGTGGGTTCGAAGTTTGTGCAGACTTCTTAGTTTCGTTAATGCAGTGTTTCCTTCCCCAAGCTACGACCGTATTTGTACGTTAATCACTTCTCCGGATTACGGAAAGCCAGTAGTTTCGAATGTATTCCGGAAAACGGTATTATATACATTGAATGGATGCCAAAGCTTGCCGCTATTTTTGGGTCCATTAGTAACCTGAATTGGAAAGTCTGGATTTTATGCCAAAGTGGAAATTGATGCAGTACTTTAAAAATTTATGGAAAGGTTTAAAATGAAACAATGGGTCATTTTTATTTGATTGATCACGTCACAGATTATTCAAAGTTGTCATTCGCGCTAGTATGAGGGCTACAAAGGAACCTTCTTTTGTGCCTTCTTCGAGACGGTCTTGTCAAAAAAGGTACAATATTATCAATTTTAGGATACGAAATTGCGGCTTTTTAATCATGAATAGCTGAACATTAAAAATTGAGTCAAAATAATGTCTCTCACTTATTTCTATTTTCTTTTAATCGCATATTATGTTTTATAACTCATTTCATAAGTAGGAAGCACATCGTGCACTGAATGGTTGAGGCCTTAACTTTGTGGAATTCCATTTTTAACTCAGGACAAATACTATCTTTGCTTTCTACAAAATAAACTTTATTGGTCAACTAGTTTCGTTACACTGTAACCTTCCTGAGGATGTTACAGTGTAACGAAACTAGTTGACCAATAAAGTTTATTTTGTAGAAAGCAAAGATAGTATTTGTCCTGAGTTAGGAAGCACATCTATAACATTACTGATGATAAACTATTGAAAAATCTGAGAATAATTTGATTACGTTATGAGGCTTCACTTATCCTCTATTTCTTTTTCAATTCAAACTTGTTCAATACCGTCTATAAAGGTTTTATAATTAATTTGGATTAGAAGCATAATCCATCGGAAAAGTGGACCAGAAAAGACCAGAATCCTTCGAAACCTGGTGCTATAGGAGGATGCTTAAGATCAAACGGACGAATAAAATAAGAAATGAAGAAGTATACGGAAGAATAGACGAACGACAGACCTTATGGGACACCATAGAGAAAAGAGTAACCAGATGGATTGGCCACACACTGAGACACAATGGATTCGTGAAGAATATAATTCCGGGAAAAATAGAGGGAAACTTCCCAAGAGGAAGGCCAAGGGATCTGAAGAAAGTGCATTGCAAAAAATGCCAGGAAGTAAGCCAATTAGCATCGGATGGGGTAGGATGGAAGGCTGCAGTCAACCAGCCATTGGATTGAACGACCAATGATGATGATTAAAAATATGATGTTTTGATAGTAATGTTTCCCCGCATGCTGGAATGGCTCGGTTCACAATACTAGTAATTTTCATATCCTAGTATTTATACCTAATTTTCATACCTCGTATTTATTTTTTATATAATTTTATGGTTGCTCTACTAGTAATTATGATTTATTGTATCATGAATTCTCTCTCTCCTCCATCCTTTTCAACTGAACATCTTTCTAGTGATCTAATACTTCGTCATTTCTGTCCTCATTGATTAAATTGCATATTATCTATTTTATACTTGGTTACTTTTCTAATTGTACCCCAATGATCAAGTAAGGTTTCCAATTCCATTCAACTTTAATTAAAATTTAATTGTATTCTTAACAATCTTTACTATTTATTAAACATTAACTAGTACTGTCACCCAATTCTTTTCCCTTTTTCTCTCATGTAATCCTCTAGAGTTTTAGACTACATTTCATGACCACGTTACCTTGATCCAAATTGAAAATGCCATGCACATATCACTGTCTGGCAATAAGCTTATCTAATTAGTAACTACCTTCATCTTCCTGTATTAATGCGCCATTACATCTGTACAATTCTTGCATTAGGTGTTAATTATTACGAAAAGCTCTTTCTTATGAAACTCTTTTCATACCCCGCCCTAATATTTATGTTTTGTACGAACTAAATCTTTACTCAAATCTCAAGTCACAGTGTACCTTTTATTGTTTTCGTCTTTTTGATTTTTTTCGTGAATTGTTCCCAACAATTTCCTCTGTTTGATAGTATAAACCTAATATTTCACGCATTTAAAACTTCTAGAAAAAATACAATTTTTTCCGATTGAGTCCTTGAATGTGCATTTATCTCTTATGAAAATAATATTTTACATTTAAATCTTCACCTAGCCTTTGCCATTTCCGTTACTTTATGTCCTCTATATACCCCAACCCAACTCTTTTTTCTACTATAAATTGCTTAATAACTATCAGTTCAGTGGTATCATTTCTCATGATATCTCACTTCACGCAAATCGCCCCTCTTTAAGTCTCCATTTATTGATCCGTGTTTGCTAGCTTTCCTGGCGGTGATTATATTCATGACAACACATTCTTGGTCTCTCACAGTCACGAGCAATGCCCGTCTCAAATGTCTGTTGCCAGTGTTCCTTTTTTTATACGTCCGTCATGATACAATGTGGAAAAGATTTCTATAAGTTTCCATTGCCTTTTCTTTTTACTGTGACACTAACAACTAAAACGCCACCTGAGTATAAGTTCCCTGGAATGAATGAACTTGCAGCCTCCTTACTGACATGCTTAGCCTCCTTGGGCCTTACTATTAACCGGCAATTACTATTAGTTCTTCGACTTATAAGTAGGGAATAGATGCCCAGACGAGAATAGGAAATCGGAACATGTAAGCATTTCCGTTGCCTTAATGATCATTACTGCTGGTGTTCCCAGTATTGCAATCGTGATTTCAAGTCGTATCAAAAGCATAAGTGCCTACCGTTCTCTGTAAAACCATGACACTACGTAAAAACATAATCACAATCATAATTCTTTTCATATTATTACTGAGAAAAAATACTACGTATTTGTTGATTTACAGACTGGTAAGTTGATTTTGCAAAACATAGTATGTTTAATATAATCTCAAAGAAATGGATTAATGCATTTAAAATTTTTTTGTTAAAAAAAGAGCAGCTAGTCTTTCGGTAGTTACGAAAGATTTCAATCCTAATTGTAAAATTAAAACAACCCCATTGCGCCTCTTCAATCAAGCACGTAAGCTCGCCATGGGCCATATTGAAAGCTCGTGTTTATAGAATTCTCTTCAGCGCAGACACGGACGGCCCAATAGCATCGATTGGTTCTTTTGAACTTCAAATGATGCCGTTTGTCGCGCAAGTCATGCGAACTGGCAAAATGTTTGCGGATCGGGGGATTTTGAGCGAAGAGGTTTGAGTGGAGTAAAGCTTGATAAACAGAGAAGGCCGGTGGGTGTTGAATTTCGGGGGGCGGCGGTTGTGATTAGAGAGCGATATTAAGAGAACTGCGAAACAAACGAGGGAACTTGCGAGGGAGAGATTGTTTGCGGACGGATAAACATTGGGAGCCAGATTACCGAAGACATTCAGGGAGCAGATTGCGAAGCGCGTGTTGGTGAAGGGCAGGCTTAAGCTCAAGAGACTCGGCTTTGATGAGTTAGCTGTCAGTTAATAATTTTGCATATAATATGAAATGTTAAACGTATTTTCTTCTTCATCTACCCCCTGACTGCGTAACTAATGTACCCAACTACGCTTGATCATTCAGTTAGTTGTCATGGCAAAATTTCCCTTGGGGCTTGATGATCTAGAGCCCTCAGGCTAATTAATAAATCGAAGTGCTGTGTGGGAAGGAGTTGTGGGATTCATCAGTTACACACGCGGCATTGTAAATGAAAGCATTTCGTCTGTAAGTGATTTCATGTCTAATCTTTGGGGTTGATATTTTAGCGTAGTTTCCGTATGACTGCGTATTCCGCAGTGATGCCAACAAAGGTAAGGAAATTATATACCGTGTGTCAAAGTACTACAATTTATCGTAATATTTTTATATGCCTATAACTACATCGGTACTAGGGTCCTGGTCATGAAATCTAGGTGTGTCAGTGAACTGGAATAGGAAAAGCCTATAATTGAAGGGAACGTAGTCGAAGGAAACATTTCAGGTTAGTATCTGTTATCTTTTAATACATCTAAACGGATCAGGCCGCCCCAATTTATTACCACGTTTCTTTGAATATTATATTCCTGATCAATTTTTTATAAAGTTGCCAGTCTCAGTCTGAAGGCTCATTAAGACCTATCCATGGTACCACTGCACCAAGGAAATTATTCCGACAGTAATAATTTCATATGAGTCTAAACAGCGGTTAAAATTTTATCGAGCCCTTTTCACTTCAAGACATGGAACCGTAACCACCAAAATTAAAAATCTGAACGGAATAGGTTGATGGGGTAAATATATTAGTAGAAATTTAAAGTTAATTTGGACATAGGAATAGAATATCGAGAGTTTTTAAACCGCAGATATGAAAAGAATTTCATCCGACATGCATTTACTCCGATGGTATAACTGCATATTAAAGGTTTGGAAATTCTTGGGATCATTCAAATAATTCTTATCTTTAATTTTATATATTTCCTTTTTATTTGCATTATTCGGGCGAGAATCAAACTTACTAGGTTCTTCTTCGTTAGAAGATATGTTAAGGGTATTAAAAACTAATCATGTGTGCTTTGAAGAATAGACGAAGGAAATATAAATTACCAAGTTAATCGGAATGCCCTTCCGAATGAAATACAACCTTGGCGAGGTGAAAGGCCTTGTGCCTTCTCAAGATACCGTGAATTCGAAGTTCTAACTTAAATACCTCTGTACATATATCAGTTATTAACATGAGCGACGTAATTAGAATTATTTCACAAAGCTATATAAATTATTAAAAATTAAAATAATCTTATTTTTTGGGCTTACATTCCTGTTGTGTAACCATCTCCTGCCACACTCCTTAGCGGTTTATTATTATTTTATTTTCATTTTTTATATTTTTTATCATTTTTTAAAAATAAATTACCAAATTGGAATAGGCTGGATATCAAAAAACTAGCATATGGTCAATTGACATAGAGTAAACGCACAAAATAACTATTACTGCCGTTTTGAGCTTAGGTTGTACATTAGGGAGGACGTGGCGTATTTTCTCGCCTATATCTTGGGCGAATTCAAAAGAATTCGTTCTCGGTGAGGGAGGCGACAAAAGGTGTGGAAAGGACGAGATTCCAAGGCAAATTTTCCAGGAGGTCTGTTGGTCTTGTCAATAGGTTATTGCCTCAGTCATTCTATTTAGGGTGCCTCAGCCTCTGTTCTCTCTCCCTGTCTTCCACCCTTGTCTCTTCATTTTTGTTAGCGCGTTTGACCCGGCCGCCTTCCAGCCAAAGCCTCGTTAGTGATCACTGTCATTCCGACTCAACGGGTCCGATCTGTACCTCATTTCCGACTTAAATGTGGCGTATCAGCCCTGCCATCTCAGACCGGGGACGGACCTTCCTGCCTCTCGGTTGATCCTCTCCAGGTTCGACGGAAAGTTAGTCGAGATATATCTCACGGAAAAGGATACGCAAGACTTTGCGGAAATGCAAAGTAATGTGCTGCCGCTAAAGACATAAACTTAGTCACTTCCTCTCTCAGAAAAAATTTCTCATGATATTTCGAACAGAGCAGAGGAGATGGATTGACAATCAATTCAAACAAATAATTTAGAATCAAATAATTCATCATGATTTTTCGACATTTTACTCTTAGAAGTTGACGCTCGGGAATTGTTCTGTGTCCGCTCCTTTTAAGTGGCGGACCTTTTCATAAAGAACCAGAAAATCCTCTTCAATTGAAAAAAGGAGTCCAAGCACGCATGTATTAGCTAAGAGAAAACGAGGAGATTCTCTTAACTACCCGAAAATGGATCAGAATATTTTTAATATACGAGTACAGTACGGATATAACTCTATGACAGCTTCCTGTATATTATAGGTTTTGAAATTTTAATTGAATGAAGAAGGTAATAAAAACAAATATTTAGTAGAATCTATAAATGTCGGTAAATATGAATTGACAATCTATACTTCATCTTCCTGGTCAAAATATTTAGAATTGATTATAAATGCCTCTCATCAGTCTTGGCTCTTTATATTTCTCCCTCAAGTTTTTATACCATTTTGGTAATTTTTTCAAATTTTAGCTTGCTGAAATTATAAGTAATAAATTGGCTAAATTTCTTTGCAGAACACAATGAAAGAAATGTTTTATGATGTGCTAATTACCATTTTTTTCTTATGTTTCAGGTGAGTTTGAATAGACATTTTCATCTCTTTGAGAAAACTTCACTGGTACCCTCCGTTTCTATGGTAAGATATTTGTTTTACTATGTATTCTTAGTAGTAGTTTTGAGGGGAGGCGACCGACAGCTAAGGTCACTTGCGCCATAGGGGAAGGACAGGAAAGGATGAAGGGTGGAGAGAAACCCGGCGTCGGCATTAGCCTACTCTTTACGAAAGGCGCCAAGGGGTCCGCGGCTTAACGTCCCATCCGACGGACGGCGTACTCACTCAAAGCGCCCTCCACAAAGCACCTCAAGTAGGGATCGAGATACCTCTGAAAAATATTCAACACCGCCGGGATTTGAACCCGCGCCCTCAGGGTGGGAAGCCAGTACGTTAGCCCCCGCACCATCTCGATCCCCATGTATTCTTAATATCATTTGAACGAATAGAGAATATCTGCTGTGATAAATACGATGAGCAAACATAAATATTTGGAACATTGTCCCACAGGCATTTAACCTAGTCATTTAATTTTATATGAATATTAAAATTCCGAGGTTCAATAGCATTGGATAGGGTCATATTAATGATGGACGCTTAGACTGGGGGTTCGACCCCCAATTATACGCTCAGTGGTTTTTTTATAGAAATGTTATTAGATGTGATATATCCTCTGTCACCAAATAACATTTAATATGTGCATGCATGTCTAAAAAAATTTAATAGACGTGAATATCTTGTCATATTTTGAATTTTCGAAATTTTACTTAATTCGTCATTCATTGAATAATAGCGTAATTATTTAAACGCCGTTCATAAGTTTGAAAAATTAGGCAGCCAAATGAGGTGAAGAATTTTGAATCGTTTAAGTCTAATCAGTGAGAAAATTTCTAGCCATGCGACTTTTGATGCTAATTTTGCTGTCTCTCCCCCTTTCCTTTTGTTTCTATCTGGGCGGTGATTTAATTGTCAGAGACGGATGCCTGCGGGAATATAAATACGTCCCCACGATTTAAGTGCCTCGGTAGTTGTGTTTTAATGGCGTGCATCCCCACCCATCGATCATGCTACCACGACTTGGATTTTCGCCAAATTGGAACATTTTTACCAATTTTACGCAGCAGTCTTTCTCAGGCCCCCCGCTAGGCGTCCCTCACCAATCTGTTATAATTACAACGTCTGTAGCCTCGCTGTAGTGCACTCGCCCGTCGGCGGCGACTGAGAACACATGCAGGCTATTGCGGTCTAATTATCTGTTGACGAAGGACGACATATTTCAAGGTGTAGATCATTAATTTAACTTGGAGTCAAAGACGTAAAAATCACCTTAATTCATCCTCAGAAGAGAGAGGAATGGGAAAGAGAGTCTATTAATACACCTGGATGAGACATAGTGGGTTTTCATTCTCCTTGCAACGGGTTAGATTTGTCGGAATGGCATAATCTTTTAGTTTTTCTTGTATTACGGACGAACGCAGCATTAACGCACCATAATCCATTCAGCAAATATCAATAGGTAAGAGCATTATGCCGTTTAAAATCTCCTTTCGGCTCTAATTAATGAGTTTTCTCATCAATAATTTCCTTGTAATAAAAGTCATATGGTTAACATGTTAATTATTTAATTCAGTATAAAACATTTTTATATGCAGTATATTATGAATTATGTTTCATTGTAATTATGGATAATTATTATGTGTATTCTAATAAAATACAAGGCAATCAGTTTAAAATTTTCTAAAAGTATAATCGACGATTTAATGTAATAAATTCCAGAAAGATCGCCTGCACTGCAATTTATAGCTAATCATTTAGACAGGAAACATGTAATCATAGTCAATTGTTAAAACGTAATGATTAATTTACCGTTGATGTACCAATAAAATGAAATATGTAATTGGACATAATTATATTTTATTTGACAAGTTCAACCAAATTAATATGGCATAATCTTTAATGGAATATTTTGGCTTTGATGTTTTGCTTAAAGTATTGAACATTCAACATTTGAATAAGATTGATATGTATTGATATTAGCTTACTTGGACGCATATATAACGTTATGTATTAGATAAATATAAATTCTAATGATATTCACGTAGATTAAAGAAGATTAAAATTGATATTTTTGTTTTTTTAGACAAATCTTAATTGATTGACTTTGGAACTAGAAAAAAGATCAATCATTATTAGCCATTAAATTGAAATTAAGTCATTTATAATCTTCGCTTACTTCAGACTGAAGAAGTGGTCAAGTAAAATATTGCTATTTAATTTCCGCATAAATTACTAGAACGTTTACTTTACACGACTACCACCATTCTCTTATTTCCCGCTAAGAAAACTTAACCATCAAAGTGGAACTTTTAAAATCCACTTTTCTGGATCAATTTTTTTTATCAGAACCGATAGAAAATAATTAGATTGCACATATTAAAGCTCTTTAAAGAAATTTGATTTTGTATTCGTTTTTGCGATGAATATCCAAATATATAGAAAACACAAGAAAGAAAAGATATCAGCCAAACTTAAATGTTTCTCTTCCTCTCATTTCCCAGTATCCATCTGTCTGCCATCTATAACCTACAATGCCAAGGAAAAATTACTAGGTAAATATATTTAGCAGGAATATATAGTCTCTCAGTGTGCAATGGGCCAATTATTTATCCCAGTGACCATCAATATCTAATGAAATCAGTCAATGCACCATTGATATTTGGAATTCGTGATATGACAACGTGGGCTATATCTTCATTTAGAATATCAAAACAGAGTATTATGGATGACATGACTTTGCAAATAGCGTAACGGCTGCAAAAAAATTAATTATCCAAAAGCAACTTCAGAGTAATAAAGGAACAATATAAATAATGGTGAGTGTGTTTATAATCCCTGAATTAAAATTTTCCGTATTGTCAAAATTCACAATTATAGTCTACAGGAATTGAATTATTAATTTATTAGTGACCTTATTTACGACTGATATATTTTTTCAAATACTCTACTGTATTGTAAAAGACTTTTTAAATTCCATTTCAGATACACTTCATTAAAAGATTCCTATTTAACTCGATAAAAACTTCAATTGCGATTTACCTAGAGGATTTGTTTTTCCAACCATTATTCTTGAATTTTTTGCTGCGTTCATTTTCAATTAATAGGAATCATGTGTACGCTAATCATTCAATTGTGACTATTTAAGTACAGTGTCTATTTTTATAACAAACCAATCCATTTAAAAAATCAGATTACCGTCGGATTTTTTTTTGACCAAAGGCATTAATTAAGAGCTTTCTGTTGGCAGCACTTTGGAGTGTTGTCACGTTTTTAGCTCTTAGCCATTCGTTCGATTTCACTGTTAAGCCTCATATTGAAGTAGTCTTACTTGTGCGAATTTTCACCGGGATTAGAGGTTTTATCGTGGACTCGTAAAGCTATTTTGATGACAATGTGACAGATTTGTCCTATTTTTAGTGTGCTATCAGAGTGGAGCTTAAATCTCGAATTTTTATTGCCTCTCCATGACGCCTATGCTTGATCGCGAGGTGTGTCCTACTCCAAAAATTTCTTCAGAGTAAATAGTGAATTCATGTGGTTTATTAAACATTGATTGTTTGACTTTTTTAAATGAAAAAGGGATTTCGTCCACATATTTTGGACTAGATGCCGCCAGAACCAGGTCGGGCTTGAAGAAGTGGTCGTGCCTGATGATAGACGAATAAAATTGTTTTTGGGAAGACTTTTCAGAGTACGTTTAATAAGTTTCATGCAATCTGGTTGCTACTTAGAACCGAAGTCAGGAAGGGTTATTTTGGGAAAGATATTCAAGCTCGATCTCAAGAACAACATTATGTTGTTTCACTTAATTATAAGAAAATTACTAATTTAACGCTTGAATGTGTACATATATATCCATCTTCATAAATCAGTTAAAGATAATGTGAATGAAGAGTGCATACGAATGTATTCGCAAAATAAAGAATAAAGTTATTTCGTTTTTTCTAGAGGTTATTTATTACAAACCGTATCACTAAATACAAGGTTAATAAGAAAGGTTCCCGGAATGCAATAAATATAAATGAATTGCTTCAGCAAAACTTTTATATTTCCATGTACTCTCCTTGTACACTAATGAACTTTTTCCAGCGATGTTCCAATGTATTGATCCCATCTCGAAAATTAGATCCCTTCAGGGCTGCAAAACACCCGTTTACTTCGGCTGTTAGTTCTTTGTTTGAAGAAAAACTGCACCCACCGAGAAAACGTTTGAGCTTTGGGAAGAAGTGGTAGGAAACCTGATGCAGCCAAATCAGGCAAATAAGGCGGGTGTAGCAACAATTCGTATCTCAGTTTACGTATTTTTGCCTTGGCGACGGTACTTGTATGGACGTGCATTGCCTTGATGAAAAATGACTTTCCTCGTTACCAACCGAGGCCTTTTTTCAGTAGCCCTGGCATATTTAGCAGTAGTTTGTCCAAAAAGTTAGCGCAGTATTTCTCAGTAATTTTTTGACCATCGAAAACATAGACCTATCAGCAGAATTCAAGAAAACTGAATTCATCACCTTTCCGAACGACGGTATTGCCTTTGATTCCTTTGGTGTTGGTGAATCAGCCTGTTTTCATTCCTTTGACAGATGTTATGTCTCTGGGGTGGACCAAAAGTTCGTTTGTGGTCGAAAACCGGTGCAGAATATCTTGTGGATTGTTCTTAAAAACGGGTCTAACATTTTTCGCAGAATTTACATTTTGATAAATTTGTGATCCTGTGTAAAAGGTCGCGGCACCCATCTTGTAGATAATTTTCTCATATCCAATTCCACTGTTAAAATGTGATATGTCCGTTTGATGACATCCCTTCAGCTTCAGCCATTTCTCGTACTTTCAGTCGGCGATTCTCCATGACCATTTTATTCACTTTATTTCAGGGGTAGTAGCACATTTTGGCCGACCATTGGGCGGATCATTATTTAGGCTGTCCCGACCAAACTTAATCTCGTTAATTCCCTCAGAAACATTAGAATATGAAGGAGTAGTGTTCTGAAAGTAGGCATGAATTTTCTCTCCTTTCATACCTTTCTTTACGAAGTATTTAACCAATGCTCGAGTCTCAATTTTTTCCATCTTCACAAATCACTACACGGGAATAACAACATATAGGTGTCCGTGCCACAGATATCTTCCCAGAGCACTGATGCGTCAAGTGTTTGCTCTAACAAGATCACCTAGTGCTACGCGGGTAACTCGTTGCGCTAGCGCGGACATCTGGGGGTGATTCCGAGTACCTTTCTAACTATTCTCTTTTTTCTTGGATGAAAAACATATTAATAGGTCAATTAAGATGATTATGTCGTAGTTTTGCATTATCGTTTATGGCTTAATGAATAGCTTTTGGAAATCATAGCCACTTTAACCCCAGGGCTGTTCAATGATAAATTTTCTGAATATTTTTAGCAAAATAACTCCACCCGTCCTTAACATTCTGATCTTTCTTCAAGATCTTCCTTCTACGACTAGGTGCAAGGTACTTGCCATATATAGTTTTCTAGTTTTTGAAGACATTCCGGAAACTATTTGTTTATATTACCTTCAAAGTTTTCTTATCAACATTTAGCTCTATTTCTATCTATGAAAAGGACTTTCCACGAAGGTTTCAAATTTGGCAATTAGTTAATTTCTCTCTCGGTTAGCAATGGGCAATAGAGAGGATGAGGAACAAACTTCACCTTTATTTTCGCTAGAGTTTCAGCAAGAACATTTGCGATGCTCTGTAAATAATCATGTTACAGAATCCAGCCTGTTGATTTTAAATATGTCATTTTGCTAGTGATCTGACCTTGGTATATCTTATTACCTGAATTTTCCATGCTACCCAGTTGGACGTTCAATTTATAAATGCGTATTGTGGTGCTATATGTTGATACACCATGCCATGAATATTGTAATAGGCGTTACC
This sequence comes from Hetaerina americana, assembly GCF_022747635.1. Lineage (NCBI taxonomy): Eukaryota > Metazoa > Arthropoda > Insecta > Odonata > Calopterygidae > Hetaerina > Hetaerina americana. Next base: position 15,470,536 of record NW_027287427.1, read on the forward strand.
ACACTTAACCCAGCAGCTCTACCTACATTCACCTTTTTTCTGTTGGTTATGCTGGAGAATTTCATGCACAGCTTTGCAATTTGACCTCAGGATCAAAAATATCACACCAAGCTCCCTCTGAAAAGATACCCTTCCAAAGTATCTCATTTTTCCATTTCATCTCAATCACTGACGTAGAAATGAATGTGATTCAAGTTGCAATGGCTGCCGCTACACTCGAGTCAAATAAATGAAACTGTTACCACATGAACATTACACATTAAATTTAGATATAGCATAAAATTGTAATTTGTGATGATAAATTATGAGAATAAAAAAATAGTGATAGTAACTTATTAAGCAGCCAACGTATACTATACACACAGGAAACAACCGTCAGGTTAGTTTTGGTTGTGGTTCCTATAGCTCCGACCGCATTTGTGATCGAAGGGATTATTTTTAATACGCGTACTTATTTACCTTATTGTTAACGCTCAAAAATACCTAAATAATGAGTGAAGGAGAGCCTCCTTTAAACAGCATCTATAACACTAATTTTTAAAATTTGCATGTCGGCACCGAGGGAATAATGTTAAACCTGCGTTTCAATGCTGCGCGAGACACCAGTGAGAGAATAAAATTGTTAGCAAAACAGGTTAAACAAATATAAAACATTTGACTTGATTTAGTAATAATTTTAGTACGATTTTGTTTGCTACGGATTCAGTTGCATTTATAATTTAATGTACGAATGTCTTTGAATAAACTAATAACCTGGCATCCTGCTATCCGCTATTGCGGAAACGAAAAAATTACGCAGACTCTGTTACATTTTTACGTGCAATAATTTTGAAGAAAATAATAGGTAAAAGCAAGAAAATAGTGAAGTAGTGGACCCTAACTCAGTTTACCATTCTGGTAGGACAGACCAACTTTTCAGAGCAACCCAAATAATGTAATCATAATTAAATCATATGATTCCCTTCATAGGTTATGGAGATCAAAAAATGAATTTTTTAAACCAAACTCTTCCGGTACACAAACGGGATTCAAACTTTGTTTCATAATGTTCTCCTCACTTCATTATTTTCGGGTTTCCCCGGTATTTAATGCGTCGTGAAAGCCAGCTGTCATGATATGAGGCACGGAGTAAGCATTAAATCCGCAAGGGACCCAGGAGATTGAAGGAGCAAATAAATTCCGGATATGATCGGCAAGGCCAATGTGAGAGGCGCCGTCGTAAGTCTTGATGCAGCAGGTCGATAAGCGGAGCCTTAGCGAGACGCCGAAAGACACGAGGAAGCCATTCGGTGGTGTGGCGTCGGCAAATCTAACGGAGAATAGCGGCGAGAAAATGATAGAGGTTGAATAGACACGGAACAGCCTCGGGAAAATTTGCATCCTAAGAATAGAGTGGAGGCGCGAGGGTTGTGGTGGATTGTGGTTTAGGAGTGACCCCTTATTCGTGGAAGGGCGTGGGTTCAGTCCGCTTCCCTCCCTATTGGGGCGGAAAGAAAATTCTGTTACGTCCCGGAGCGAGTCAAGCGTACGTTGCACGGGTTTTTAATGATAGGCACGGACGACTCCTTGGGAAGAGTGAAAGGGATAAGGAAACTAGGGCGTCTATAATGGGAATGGTGAAGCGATGATTGATGGATTTGTATTGGTTAAGCCGCTGAAAGGTGAGATGTTGTTTTGGTAGGGTAAGAGATTATCTTTCGTTCTGTTTGAAATAAATTGAATGCGTGAGGATATCCTCATCTTTTCAAAGGAACCTGGCATAATTTTTGCACTCAAACATAAGGGTTAGCTTAAGCTTTATTGAGGCTTTACCATTTCTGAGTGAGGTGTGGACCGTTTATTTACATGTTTACGTGGACAAAAGTCAATAATGCGATTCTTTTTGTTCTCTCAAAAAATATTTCTCTCCACGCATTTGCTCCTGTGGAATATTTAATCGAGCCTAACTAATATTATGTGGAAAACATTCTGCATACTAAAATTATCCGATATCGTGCCTAGGAGTTGGGAAAAGCTTATATCTAACAAGGCTCAATCTTTTGGCAGAATGTGGGTTGTTGGAGAGAATCTCGGCGTAGGTTTGAAGTCGTTTGGTTTACTAAAGGCAATCGTGCATTCGCTCCGATCTCATCATAGTGGGAGTCAGTTGGCTGGGAATGTTTAACCTGAACAAATCTTCAGAACTGATTCTCTAGATAAAGTAGTATATTTGACTGCGAATCCAAAGAGAAATATGTTAAATTTCTCTTGGGTGTAGTTCATTTGAATAATATCGTATTGTTAGTTGGTAAGATTATAAAATATGTCAAGCTAATATCGAAACTCTAAACATTGCGTGTTTTAAATTTGTTCGATTCCGATAGACGTAAAAGAAAATACTATATATTTTCATCGCATTTAGATTTCGGCAAAAATGATATTAATTTATTTTCGGAAATTCTATTTTAAAGTTTCATATCGGGACATTTTTTTAAGTTTTAAATAAATATCCTCTCTGTATTTTCTTTTTTGATTACTTAGCCAGTTACTTTCAAATTCATTTTACTATGTGAAAACTAGAGTATTCAATCTAAGCGTATAAAAATAATGAGAAATATGTTCAATAAATCATGCAGTAAATTGGTATTCATCATAAACGCTCATTTGTTGTTACAAGAAGGAGGCACAGTAAAATATAAACGTGTATCATTACGTCATTTAACAATCCCTTTGCGTTCTTATGGATATGCGAAGGAATGAAAACATTATTATTCAGCATTTGTGCGAAAAAAGTAATTCGTGTATGGGATTAAATACCTCACCATAATAAATTAGTTTATGGTCATCTAAATTTCTTCCTCTTACATTTTGCATAATTATGTCCTTAAAATAATAAATTAGCAATTCTTACTTCATTAAGTGTATTTGCGAATGTCTTTTAATCGTGTACTATTTGATACATGAATCTATGAAACAAGGTCATTTGTGTACGTAAACGGAAACAAGGAAAAATGTTAACCTTTGGGCCAAAAGTTGGAAAGGAATCCGACTGTTCTGGACGAAAGACACTTTTGGAAAATAAAGTATTGTTATCAAATTATGAGACACGTATTAGAATCCCCTATCAGCGACTTTTGTGTCGCACAGAAAATTTGACGCATTCATATTATTACTAAGATTTTATGGAAGTAATAGCTTCGCTTTTAAGTGGGCTTTATTAAATAATTTCCCATTTTGAATTTAATTCTTGAAGCGACGATTCCGTTTGACTCGCTCCTTCCCTTCTTTCCCTACCCGCCCAAGCGCGGACACGCGAGAAGCAAATTGCTCGGAAAACTCCGAAATATCGCAGTTGGCAACCCATTTATCCCGTCAGTAGCTACACTCCAACGGGCGTCAAACGCATTAAAGGGAAGGGGGGGGCTCTGCTATATGGAGTTCAATGAGAAGCGAGGACTCGGATGGGGAGGGATTAAAACGAGAAAATGCATCGATTGAAAGCGGAAAGATAAAAGCTTTCGATGTGAAGAAATACGATTACTCTGGGAAGAGGGAGGGTGGAAGAAAAGGAGAAAAGTCCTTATTGCTGTAGGGAGAAGATATGAGGCAGAAGAAAGTCGAACATTTGATGCTTGGGAGAGAGTAATTAAGTGAATAAAAGTATGTGAATAGACGGCTGAATTAAGGTATAGGACGAGTGAACCTGGGAACAGTCGAAGCAAATTGATATTAAGAGCCGAGTCATTCCTATATGAGTCAAAGTTCAGTCAAATCAACAAATACCAATGGAGACGTGCAAAAGATTTAAAATTCTTTTAACGTTGACCATCGTTTTACTGTAAGGCATGCAATTAAGCGTAAATTAATGTAACGCAGATATGTCAATTCGCTTGTGTATTAAGGATTTGTTCATTGAAAACCATATTCCATAATTACAGTAATAAAATTACTGGTTTTTTACAAGGGGCCACTTTAATACGTGTACCCGTAAAATCGCCAGACCACGTATAAATAAATACACGTAATAAGAGATGTGTCTCTCTTAGAGTAAAAAATTTAATTACCAGCTTTAAGAGAACTATTATAGAATAAATTGGTGAGAAAATTCTCATTATATACGAAGAAAAGGAAAATATTGAACCAATTTATTAATGAGACAATAATGTGCGATTAAATAAAGTTTTTCCCATTTGGGAAAACCGACGTATTTAGGTCCAAATGTAGAACGATTTACGAAGGCAACTATTTAAAGTATGGCTGTAGAGCAGAAGGATTTTATAATAAGCCTCTTTCGTAATTACCGATTAACATTGAAATATACTTTCATTGTCAAGTTTTTCGAGCTACAGCTGGTAAACGTGACTTCTGTAATTACCGAGTGTAATGATGAAGTAAATTGAAACATTGACTTGATGCTCGTAGGGATGCAAGGTAATTCCAAAGTTTTTAGACTTCCTTATAAAAAGGATTAGCAATTTTATGATACTTATGGACGGAAACCGTGGACTAGTTTCTTTGGAATACTCGGCGACAAGTGAACATATTTAGTTAGATAAGTTGTTTTGGATTTATAAAATAATGTTTATTGATTTTTTGATAATGCTAATCATTTATTTTTAATGCACTATTTGCGTGTGTAAACAATTATGAAATTTGTGAATTACACTAATTATGCGCCATTTTTCAAGCACTGAATAAAAGTAAATACCTTGGAACACGTTACATGACCTAATTAAATACAGAATCTTCAAGCTATTCCTAAGTTTAACCTTAAAATTTATAAGTCTTTTTCAGTCCTGAAGAGAAAATATTTGAATATCATTCCAAATTTACTAAATTATTTCTTTAATCTATTTTCCTTGTTTTACTGGATCCAAACCAAGGGTACAAATTGCTGGTCCGTTTGAAAACGCAGTATACTTCAACTACGCGTGTCATGGAGGAAGTAAATCCTGAAGTTAGAGATGGCTGCATGAGAGATGAACGTCTAGTTTCACGTATTTGCAGAATAAGAATAAAGGAAAAAGCGAGCGTTGTTCCCAAGCGGCGCAGGAAACGTCAAGTGCACAGTTTTTGGTTGGAGAAAAGTTTCTTTCACGTAGCTTCGTGGCTTTCCGGTGACACAAACGTGCCCTCACGTACTTTTATACTCATGTAGAAAGGAATGGTACAGTTCCCAGCACAAATGTTCTTATATTGAGTTAAAATCTCCTTTGTAAGTTCCAATGTGTTCCCAATGCAACCGCACGAAGTAAGTTCGCCTACATTTCCACAAATATCCAAGATATTACTTCAGAATAAAATTGACCTTTGGGAACGCAGTAGCCGCAATTTTGAGTATGTACAAGGCTAAAAAGCATATTATTAAGTGCTTAAGAGTTTCTTCAAATATTATTATTTTTTACTTAATTTTGGTTTGTTAAATAGTTGATGTGAATGGTTAGCACACGTTTTATTTTGAATAGTTTATAATTATATAATTCGCATATTTATTTCTCCTCACGTAAAATTAAAAAAGGCAAGTTAAAACTAAGAGGGAAAAATCTGAAACGAAGGATCTCACGTATACCATTGGGTGAATAATTAATTACGTTTCGCTTATGTAACTTGTGGCATCTTCATATCTTTTAAATTGAAGTCTCACCAACTTCTCTATCTCAGCTAAGACTCGTAAAAACTAATCAAACAATACGTATGATGTAATATATACTATCACTGCGGAAGACTCAATCAAAATTTGCTATAATAGTTTCATGATTAGATTCGAATTGAGAATGTCATTTAACGAGTATAAGTTTGTCTTTCCATTTCGTGATTGGCTATTTCAATTCCATTCGTTCGTTTTTCTTCAGTGTATTGTATCCCTCGAATATTTTATCTATTCTCATTCTCAGTGTATTTTATGATTCTGTTAAAAATCATTTTCTGGTGCTGGTTTAAAATTTTATCTTTAAAAAACAAAAGATTAATTTACCGGTTTTTTGCTGTAAAATTTATTCATTAAAAGAAATATATCATTATGTATTTTATTAGCTCTTTGCAATAGTAAAGAATGTAATAATGGAACCTATTTTCCATCAGGTATAGAAGAAAGACTATTGCAGACGAAATGGAAATTTATAATTTAAGTATCATACCTCTAGGACTCCTCATAAGTGATTCTGTTGGTTGATTTCATTTCAGAAATTCCGATCAAAATATAAAAATGTTTCAAATAAAGGGTTTCCATAGGAAAACCTATTGCTATTTTTAATGTGTGGATTAACATGTAGACGTACCTTACGGCCTACTGCGCATACAATTCATGTTTAAGATACAGGGATCTACGATCGTATTTCCTCACCTGGACTACTCATAACGTCCGGAATAAGTTATATGGCAAAAAAATAAAAAAAATGACGTTTGCTGTTTTTAACTCCTAGAATAGAGAGGATCACGCCGATAGAGGAGTAATATTTTATAAGGAAGCCAAGCTCATACATGAATACAAATGCAGTTATAAGAATATCATCAATCGTGGAAAGGATAAGGAAATAATTAAGCAAAGTGAACTGATAGAATCACACGAACGGAAATAAAAACTTCTACAAGAGAAAGTAGGCATGAAAAAAGGAAACAGGATAGTAACTTTTGCGTCTCGATCGTAATTCTTAACTTATTAAAGTAATTATTTGTGCGAACATATAATCGTTCTCATTTGGTGATGAAGATTTTGACAAAGGTATATAAAATTAAAATAAACCTAGTGGATAGGGAAAATATTGGGAGAAATTTCATGATGCATTGGTCTATTATTTGAAATAAGAATCTCCAGCCATGGTTTAAAAAATAAACCCCTAATATCAAGAAAAACCCCACAGCAGTAGCTGTATCCTTGGTAATCAAAAATATACGGTTGTTTGATCAAATTTACTATCATTCAGAAAGGTCTGAGAATCTAATTAGGAAGGCGTTTCGCAAAACTCGTCATATCATGACGTCGTCACAGATTTTCGCTGATATGATGATATTGATATAATATTGTTGCTGGATTCTATGATAAATATCCCTCAAGGTACTTTTTAGATGCGCATTCATTTAGCCCTTTTGACTTCTACTAACCATATTGTTCAAACTTTGAATGGGTCTGGATTTTTTTATTTTTATCCCCTTTGAAACGATTGTAATGGGTTCTCATTGACAACCCACAATATCTTGCTTATGTGTTAGTTTATAGAAAATGTTGCTCAGTAATTGTAGTGTTTATTTAAATTTTTGATAAATATGGGCATTTCCAAAATTGGAATAAGATTAATTGTAAGGGACTCAAAAGATAGATGGGCGGGATGGGGAGAAAGCCTGGGAGTGTACCGGGTGGAGTCTTTGCTTCGTGCTCCCTCTTTAACTAGGGTTTATTACTTCCGCATGGTCCTTGAGAAAATAGTAGATTCATTTTGATCTCTCAAACTCATAAACACCGTCTTCAAAGAGCATACTACCGAAATGAAAATGTCATTCCTCGTTCTTCCACGTGTCATTATTTTAACACAGTTTGCCTATATATATATATATATATATATATATATATATACATATATATATATATATATATATATATATATATATATTTATATATAATATATATTATTTATATATATATATATATTTATATATAATATATATTATTTATATATATAATATATATTTATATATATAAAATATATATATATTATATATTATTTATATATATATATTTATATATATTTATATATATATATATATATATATTCATGATGAAAAACTTTCGATAAAGTTATTCGTTCGTTATTTTGAAGATTTCTTCTGTCCTTGTCCTCACAGGCATGAACATATGTCCAATTTCATTTAAAATATCAATCCTTCATTTATTTAAATATTTTACGGCTTCCATCTCACACTCTTTAATTAGCTTCTTAAACATTTAAGTCCTTCTTCTAAATGATAAATTTATCATTACATTTACAAAAAAATCAGAAGCCATTAACAACACCTCCATTTTCACTATAACACTCATCCCACACCAAACGCTCCGTACCATTTCTCCCTTCGTTCGTAGCCACCGCAAATTTCATAACTCCCCATTCTGGCAATAATATAAAGGTAGCCTTCATCAGCCCATTAGAAGACGCGCGTACCCAGATAAATGGCTTGGTAGAGAAATCTTAGTCCATTCTGCCAGATACGTGACTAGGACTAAATCACACCTTCATGGTTGTCTCAGCCTCATTACCAATCTATCTCCACGTTATTTACGAATTTCGACAGTTTCTAAAGGATTTTTACCCCTTAGTATAAAGAATAAATTCACATCCCCTTTGCCAAAATGCGCCTCCATTTCCTTCAAATGTAACGTGAATTTGTGTGACAAATTATAATCCGCAAGAACCTCACCTCACCCAATTCATCCGCTCATCTTAATCCATTATGGTGTACATTGTGCCTCCTTTTCTATTTCACTCTTTCTTCCTCCTAAAAAATCTCAAAGGCTCCTTACGTTTCGAACTATAGAGCATATAGTCTCTATGTAAGTTTAGTCTCTCTTTTTACATTGGCGGATACACCACCACCCTTTCGATCCGCGCTAAAAATCACCTTCACTACACAAAAGGTCCCTCATTCACCACATTCTCGAACATGCCGATTCTGAAGTACAATTCTTTGATGACTGCTGCACCATCACTAATATGTCTCCCGCACTCATCAGGTATGATTGAAGTGATAACCCGCCAGTTGGGACATATTTAGCAGCTAAGAACTTTTGAATCGTCCGGACTAAAATAAGAACACTGGCAGCCAATGATTAAAATTTCCTATTGCCACAGCAACCAAGACACCCCTCAGATTCCCTCCTAGCAATGATCTCCATACTAAACCGACTCTTTAACGTTCACTTCTCAAACGTCATTCTTCCTAAGACGAAGGCAGCCTGGCAGCTGTCACCAAAAATAATTCTGTGAGTATCCTTCTATGTTTGTGCCTATGTTTGAAAAACTAATTCGTGTGAAATAACGATATTTAATGTCTGTATTTAATCCTCACCGTAACGTTTTGACAAAGATAACCTGCATGCCTTTCCCCGCTTTTAATACTTGAAACTATTTTTCTAGTCACATTAAAATTTGTCCATAGAACCGATCCACATGTCAGTTACAAGCTAATATACAACTTAGGTATTAAATGTATTGAATGAATTAGTTTCAATTTTGATTACTCTCATAGGGAACTACGTACAGGCTTGGTTGATCGTATGCTGGATTGTAATTAAAATTTGAAGCCAGACTCCTCTCTATTCCCCATCAACTACAATAACCTCACTTGATGTTTTCCTTCCCACTTTCCATTTTTCCCATTCCCATCTGGGCTTATAATTAGTTGCTCAGTTATTTACCTCACTCAGGTGGGAAAATTGACTTTGGCGGTCACGACATAAGACCCTTCCTTGAGTGCATACTTATTTTCTAAGAAAAACGTGCTGGTAAACTACGACATTAATTTAAAAGGAAAAATACTACGCATATCTGAACGGATGGATTAAACAATAAGGTGAAAAGGATGGGTAAACACGTTTCACGAGGGAATAAGTAAGCGGTATAGGGATAAGGAAATGAGGAAGCGGTGTGTGGAATCCAGAAGGAAACGTGGGAGGGTAAGTGGGAGAGGTGATCGGGGGGCGGGGAGGGATGAAGGAGGAAGGGGAGACCGTCAGGATGTGTCGGAACAGTGGGAAGGGTAGGCAGATCAAGAGTGGGAGGGAGATGGGGAGATAGAGGGGTTGAGGGAGATGGAGAGAGGGAGGGAGCGGGTGAGAGAGAGAGAGAGATATGGGGGAAAGTATTGCCTGTGGGACACAGCGACTCTATCGACCCGGCCTCGAGACTTCTCCCCCGCCTCCCTTCTTTCCACCCCTCCACTCCGTTCGCCCCCACCCCCCCTTTCGCCACCGCGCTTCGTCCCCCGCACTACTTCCACACCCTTCAACACCGCTTCCCTTTTCTCTCCTCCTCTCATCGCCTCTTTAATTTCCCATTTCTTCACTCGTTCCTTTTTTTCTTATCCACCTATCCCCTCTCTTATTTCTGCGCCAATTTTTTTAATTCCTCTATTTTTATGACGCACTCGCCTACTCTCACCATACCCATTTACTCGAGCTGTAAACGTGTGTGTATTCTGCAACCTTTGCTGTTTTTTTCTGTCTTTGCATTTTTTCGTATTTCTTTGTTTACCTAGTCAGGAGCGCTAACTTCGAGATGTATTGTTTTTTTGTGTTTTACTTGAGTGACCAAAAATAAGTGATCGGTGACCAGGTATTTTACACACTCCAAATGAGTGCGGTGTATTTTGGAGCTGGTTGATTTAGCTCAACGGATGTGTTTTTAATGTAAATGGTCAAACGCTTTTTTATTTCTCCTTTTCTAAGCGAGGTGGAAATATTTTCCATGTTTTTCTAAGTCATCTTCCACTTCTCTCTTGTGATGAAGATCTGAACAAGTTCACCACAAATAATGAATTTCCACACCCACAATTTCATTTTAGATTATTTTTCAAATGCATTTCAACAAATTAAATCTCTGTTACGAAGAGACTACAGAGACAAATACAAAAGGCGGTCGGCCAAACCGTCCAAAAAATGAGTCACCATTTTCAGAACCAGAGGTAAATATGGACACCCTCAAGCCGTGTCATTTTCTGAATAATGAAAAAATCTGAGAAATAGAACGCAGTGGCACATGACACTATTGTTAGTATGTGTAAATTATGCAATACGTGTAACTTAGGTTACAAATAGATGTAGAATATCACATCAGGTCAGTACTAATTTTGAAATTGGTGGTTATTTATTGGAAAAATATATCAGCTCAAATTTCATCCGAGCAGCTTGGCTTTTTATTTATTCGTTTTTACTATTTTATGCTATGCTCAATTACGTATACTTGCTCTCCTACCCGACTAGTAATCGCTTTAAGGTTGGCTGCATATTTCTCATAGAAAAGAGTTAAATATGAATTCAAACGTGTTATATAAATTTCAATGTTATCGCAGATGGACTATTTCATTTATTTTGGAAATGTAGGTTTTACTTATTTTTAAGATCACATTACCGCTTTCTTGTGATTAGCACAAAATGTCGATAGTGTATTTTAAATACAGTAAAAATATTCTCTTAGATAATATTTAGGGTTTAGAAAAATGTATAAATATTACTTGTAACGCAAATGTGTATTAAGCCGTAGTGTTAAATACGCAGTGATATTTGTTATTATCATTGCCCGTGACTCTTAATGCTAATTTCTTTTAAAGAATTTTGAAAACTCATTTCTTCTTCGATCTCGCGAGTGTCCATGTCACACTTTTTGTTTCCTCCTTTGAAATGTCAGACGAGTAAATGATAATCTACAGCTATTCGTCGGTGATAAAATAGAAAGAACCACAACAAGAGAGCCACGTGAAAGACAACAACAGTATCGCGTGTCGATGACTCTTCTGCGTCGTCATGGCAACTCAAGAGTGTTTAAGTTTCAAGTTGTAATGGTGCCGTTGGTGTTGGATCTGATACCGTTACGAGAAGGGAATCGGACAAAGACTAAAGAAAATAGCAAACGTTCTTAACCATAGATAAAAGAGTTCGGTGACCTTTTGTAAACGGGAGCGAAGCACATGCGACTCGTTTTCAGAGATCGGTATCAAAGCAATAGAGCGCAAATGTTGCCGCGCGATCCTGATTCTATATTTACGCTAGCGGGCTATGTAAACATTTCACGACCAATCATTCGGATGGAGGAGAAAATTATATCCATATTTCAGGCTAACGAACTCTAAATGGTACCAACATGGTGAACTCAGTAAAAATTTGTGAAATTTACGAAGCGAATTTGAAGTAAATCCTGATGAACGTCATGAAGGTTTTGTTTTTACCCGTTAATGTTTTTTGTAAACATTTTTATTCTAGATTTAAACCATTATATGACACCATAGCTAAAGATTAACCGAATAAATCTAATCAATGTTTTATGTTGTCTGATTATCAATGGCATTTCACCAACTATTACCATATTATCAATTTATTAGCCTCTTTAAAATTAATTGCATTTAAGGTAATAGTATTCATCTAGCTCTTAATGCCTTAGCTTATGGCTCAAATTATAATTATAGCTCTCAATTCGCCCCACGTGATAATTTATAACCGTAAAGAGTAATTAGAACGTAATAGTGCCACGTTTAACCAGTGCATGTATCAAATTACGGTAGTTAATGCTCATGATAATGAAATCCTATTGCCTTCAAATGTAATTATACATTCCAGATTTTTTTTACTGGGAACCATTTTGAAGTTAATTAAAATGAAATATAAGACAAATCATTTTTCTCTCCAAAGATTTTTATGCTCCTCTCACATAAAGAGTGTAGATTGCTTAGTTTTTTATATCTTTTAAAACCGTTTCTCTCTTTACTGTCTATGAGAACTAATTGCTTTATGAAACATATTTCTTAACACATTAGGGTTGTAACTACCCGAGAATGTTCATTGAAAATAACGCAGTAAACGATTTAGTAATTTAATTTTGTTAGTTGTATTCCTCCAGTGAAAATTGTTCTAATTTACTAGCATCAAAGTTTAGAAATGAAGTTACGTAGTACGTATTTGTTCTCTGTGTTGCCCTCCCCCAAATTTGGAAACGAACCTAATTTCTACTTAAAAACTTCCAGATAAAATCAAAATGGAATTTTTTTATAGTTCTGCATATATCAAAGGGATATTTTCAATGCCGCTAATTGTTTTTTACCTTATTTCTGAGAGACTTATGAGTTTATTTCGCTCATATTTTATTTTCAGTATTGGAAATTTTAGAAGGATTACATTCCTATTCGAAGATTCTAGTGTCACTCCTAAATTATTCATCTCGTATTACGTTCTAGTAGCATTACGTTCTAGTAGCATTACTTTATGGTAGCATTACGTGAAAGCATCACAAGGTGATGCAGAAGTTAATATTTATTACGAAAAATTCTATTCCGAAGGTCATATTGATTTATGTGTAGCCATGCGTTATTAGATAGTATGGTGTGCATGTATCATCAAGGAACAAAACTTTCTACAGCTCCTGAGCCCTCTATTTTTCATGAAATGGTACAATTTCATTTCCAATACTTAGAAATCTTCATCAAAAAGTTTTTGATACATGATCTTCATTTCCGCGTCACTTTAAAACTATATGTAAAACGCCGAATGGTATCCGAGAATCTAAGGATTTTAAAAATGAGTTTGTTCTTGATATTTGAAGAATTTTTATAGAACTCTTCGTGACTTTCAACACTTTTCTATATCATAAATACAATGGGATTTTATTTCATCATTCGTAATAATATATATATATATATATATATATATATATATATATATATATATATATATATATATATATATATATATATCGTTCAGCTTTATCCGTTCCTGCCACTGTTCCTGAGAGGTTGGCTACGGTTTCCTGACTCAATCTGTTTTCTTTGCCCTCCCGCTGCTGTTCTTTCGTTCTCTTCGTTTTCTTCAGCATCATTCACGTCAGATACACCACCTTAATGCGTCTCTCAAGCTCAAATCACGATCCCCGTCTTGGGTCGAGCCGGCGTCGTCACAGGCCAGTTCTCTTTTGGACAGAAAATGAAAATTCGCCCCAATCCGGGAATATGGTCCGCAGAGTTAAAATTTTATCCTTTCCCCCGCCCCCCTATGAGGTCAGGCCCCGCCTTCTCTTATCATTGCCGGCAATCGGACAATACACTGTCTGGAAAATCCTACAACGAGATGGTGTGGCATCATAAAGAGTTCATTTCAAGACCGGCGAAGCGAATACAAGATGGTATGTTCCCACTGCGAGCAGAAAGTTCCGTCCCCGGGATAGCTAAAATATAAATAAGGCAGGGCCAATTCCTTTTTTTTTAAGTTTCTTGTTTTCATTTCATTAATATTTCGAATTATAAGGTACAAGCAAATGTATTTTTTTTGTTTTACATTCAGGTAGGAAACTTCATCACGATGATGGAAGATAGACAGTGGGAAAATAATTCGATTGCAATTTTTATCTCCATACAATTGGCAACCTTTTCAAAAAAACGAAAAAAATATTGCATTCGAAACATTTAACGGGCATTTAGTGATCCTCATTGACTTGAATGGCGTAATAGTTATCGGTTAATCTCGTTTTCAATGAACTTAGAAGGAAAAGGTCGCTTACTCTACTCCTTTGGCGTCGTCCTCGCTGATTAGAGTCAGGGGATTCTCCCATGGGAAGCGGGATGGATTTGGTCGAAGGGTTCGCTTTCGTGTATGAAATTGCGTGATCCATATCAGTTGATTCGAATCGCACCGGGCGCATCTTGCGAATCGATCAAGTGATTCGAATCGTGCGATTCGAATCCCGTAAATAATTCGGCGTTCCCCTCCCCTTTGTCCGTCCCCCCCTTCGGTGTCTTCCTTCCGGATCTTTCTCTCCCCATGCCTTTCCCTTCCGCCGACTCCCTCGCGCGCTTCCTCTGCCCCCCTTGTCTCCGTCCCTCCCGCCGCCCTCGCGGTAATCGCTCCCCGCCCACCGGGTGGTCTCTCACCTCTTGATAACTAGAGAGCTTACCTTCGCCCCTCTCTTCCCCCCCCCCAAAACACCGGGCTCCATCGCACACAACACTCCGCAACTCCCTCTTCCTTTAACCCTCTTGCAACCTCCCCTATCTCCTCCGACGAGGATCCCATAAAATGACCCCTGACTGCGCATGCGTCGCCAACCAACGCACCTCCCACCCATACACACACGCACTCACACATTCGCACGCAAACACACGCACGCATCTCTGCGCCCCTCATCCTTTTCTCCTCCTTCTGCCCCCATCTCTTCTGCCCCCTTCTCCACTTTTATTTTTTCTAGCACTGGGGCCCGGAGCCTCGCCGCCTCCACCTCCGCAGGGATTCGCCGGCTTCTTCATTCTGGAGCGCCGACGTGCGCCATCCGTCTCCCCGGCGGTTCTTATCAGCTGGCCCACGCCTTCCCTGCCTCGCACTCCTGTTCCTCCCTCTCCTGTATCAATTCTTCGCACCGCACCTCTTTCGTCTCGCCCCCCTCCTCGCCTACCCTTCGCCACCATCCCTTTTGTCACTTTTTCGTTCGTCGCCGCGTCTCTAAAAAAATAGGAAACTTCTTGAAACTTCCTATGCCACCCAACTATTTACGCCGTTACTAAACATTCAGGAATTTTTTGCGGAGAATAATAAAGTGGGGGATTCGGTGTGAATGGTTATTACTTTTTTTCGTGCGAAAAAAATACGAGAAATACTCGAGGCAAACTTAAATTGAAAATCTTTGACTTTATTCTCGCTATTCGCAAGAGTTCCCAACAGGGCTGATCAATGTTGTGTTGTAAGCGATATTCCTTGAGTGATTCCGATATTTGTTAAGCCTATATCTCGTCGCTATGTATTTAAAGCTCTCGTTCAGTTGTGTATCATTGTATCGTAGCCATAAGGAAAGGAAATGGAGCTGGTAAGCCATAGTAATAGTCAACTAAGTTTCCCGAGGGTCTAGCAACTTCTGCACTTTGCAAACTCTAAAAATAAGGGTTAAATTGGAAACCTTAATCATATTACCACCGGCAAAATAGCGAAGGCTTCCGTGATAGAAGAATGAATAGTCGAAAGAGTAAAATGACAAATTGAATGTTTTTATAAAAATTAAATTCCTTCTTTGAAGGAGCGTTGTCCATATTCCATTAAAAGCTTCAAATTTTATACATCATCACAGCGTCGGCTGTGTTAAGTTATAAATAGGCATAAAAGTGTATTTAGATACAATATGGGATGGGCGTACAACAAATTTTCCAGCCATATTATAAGCGTAATTGAGAAAATTAGTCCGCTTCAGTCTTTCACACAGTCCAAGGAAGATTCTTCATAGTTATTTTTACTTGCGTCTCGTTCATGCTGTAAACCGTAAATCTTTACCGTCCAATGGAGACTTATTCACCAGATCCAAACTTCAGTATTTCGGAAATCTTCTCATTATCGAAGGATTTTTTTGGCATTTATTAAATTCAAAATCTCAAAAGTATTCTCTTAATGCTAATTTTTGACCTTCCTCTTTTCACTCTATCTCTTTCCACCTAGGGGGTCGTCTCTTGCTCCGTTTTTTTTCTGCCAATGGACTGCACGCATGCATTTCCATTCCCCTGTATTTCTTTTCCTTGAACCGTTCAGCCCATATTCTGTTTTCACGCACGCCGCCATCCGTCATTCCTCGCACCATTGCCAGGACGGGCGAGCCCTCCCTCTCCGTCTCTTCCACGGCATCGCCACAAAAGAGCGACCCCGGGACCATCCCCTTCCCGGTATCGGCGGCATTCCCACGTCAATCACGCGATGGGGAAATTCCAATTCAATCCCACTCCAATCCCCGCACTCGATCAAGCCTGAAGGCCGAGCCATGCTCCGCGCGTTCCCCGCCACCGCATTCTTCTCTCCCTCCCTGTCCTAACCTCCCGACCACTCCCGGACCTCCCAAGCTTCCCCTAGCTCACCGTTTCCTATGCTCCATCAGACACGCACAAAACCTTTACAAGTACACGGATATTCCGTCCTTTCCTACTCTGTGATTTTCGGCTCCTTGCTTTGCTCACACCAGACTGTCAGCTTCCATGAAACTTTTTATTTGCTCGTCCATACTGCTTACTTTCAGCTGACACGCTGAAGAGAGAATATACCTTGCGTTTACGAAATGAGATGCTCTAAGGATAACCCCAACGCAAGGTGGTTTCTTCCTCCTACATAATTGGGACCTACGCCAATCAGCATATTTTCGCGTAGGCTAATTTTACTAAGGCCAATGGCTCAGTATTATGCGTTTCCTGTGGGTGATAGCACTGTCCACCAATGTGTCAAACTCAGCTCATTTTACAGTACAGCCTCTTGGATCCTCCCTGATTGAGCAAACCTAAAATTGCAGAGAGTCATCATGCAAAATGACGCTGTTTAATACTCAATGGACCATCCCAACTCCAAATTCAATTTAATGGTCTGTAAATAGTAAGTAAATAGTAGTAATCATTTCTGAATTTTAAGTCATATCACATACATATATACTAAATTACCGTGAATTCCATTCGTGTACGTATTATTCCTGTAATCCATGGTCCATCAAGTATGAATCATAAATCTTGATAACATCTGAGACGATCTCAGGATATCATCATGTTGAATCCATGAAAAAATCCGTAAAAATGATATATCGGTGGAATAGAAGGTGTTCCTTTGTAGGGACAGAAAATGGAAATCTTAAGAATCAAATTTCTCCAATATTACTGTATTCTCAAATAATTTTGTGTACCTGGAAAGAAATTCTCTCAGTTGCAACAATCTGATACTGAAAATAACTCATTTAGCTTTCTATGAAATTATTCGCTTCAAAAATCTTCCAATGTAGCATATAGGCGGTATTTATTACGGAAAATGTGAAAATATTTTCTTAATTACATTTAAAAACTATCTTGTATGTAAATAAATAAAAGATATATGCATAGTTGTAAATCCACTAGATGTCAGAACATATTCATAATAAGCCCTTCATTCTCAATTTATAAATCATTTCAAATACACGGATTTGGTTGAATTTTTGACCTGACTGAATTTAAAACTTATATTTTATCTTTGGGATCATTGATACAGCATTTTTTAATGATTCATGCAGGTAAATGCATATCGGTTTAAGACAAGAATTTTGAATGAACTTAAAGGAGCAATATATATTACTTGATTATTCCCTCATGTTTATTTATACCTGTAGCGTCAGCTTAAAAATGTGATCAAAGTATATATAGTGTGATAAACAATTTTCTTGGGTGATTTTTCACAACTAATCTCAAATATCATGAATTTCCATTGTTTCTCATGCATGGAAAATGTTACGCCAGGTGAAAGGCGCTAGGGAAGAGGGAATGTCATAGATGGCGTATCGTATGCGTATAATTGAAAATTATGCATAAAGCAATATCCGTTTTCCACCTAGTTGCACTCTTTGTAATTACCTTCAAAAGGATTGTTTTTAATTAGTATTGAGTAATTACATATTGTTTGGTTCAAATATTTACAAGCAGAATGGGAATCGAAATTAAATACGTAATTGGAATCTTGAAATGTAAAAATTACTGGATTGACGGTAAGCAGTGGAGAGTTGTATATTTGCGATTATTAAAATAAGGAATTAATTTGATGCGCATTCGGCGGGAAAAAATTCTCTTATTGCGAAAGCGGAGAGTAAATATCATTCCACTTAATTTCCCAGACCGAATTCCCCCCCTAGCAATACACGGCGAAGAATATGCGGCGGCGTAGTTTGGAGTAACCCGAGGAGCTTGCGTCGGGGTCGTTTTACCCAAGAGGGAGGCCGTCCAGCCGAGCGCCACAACAATAAAGTTTAGACCCTGCTCTCATGAGATAGGACTCCGAAAAAAAATAAAAAATTGCGTTTTATGCGTCAATTTTAAGTCTGGGGCCTTTTGCCGTTCGGTTCCCAGCTCGACTTAGGTCACCCTCGCCGCGTAAAATAACGCGCTTTCTCGGGAAAACTTCATTTCACGCTAATACTGTAGAGGATGCCCCACGCCACACGTTGTAGGCTCCCTTATACTCAATATCAAATCTTTCTCTTTCTCTACGCGGCTACCTCTTTCTTCTCAAAGCGCTAACACAACAATTGTGTATGCATTTCCCTTGAGCCGGTTGAATATTTGGCGACGAATATTTCGATACATATTATTTTATCTCGGTGGACTTCAAGTGGTGTCGCATAATAACTATTGCACCCCTGCTTTTCCACAGCGCCGACCTCTCCCACTTCGTCAACATTCGTGCGCAAAAATAGGAAAATGGATCGACTAAATTTGTGAGTGAACACTCTGTAAACTATCCAATTTCCTTAATTATGCCTAATGTTTCATTTTATGCATCGCTCTTTCGTAATCACTGGTGCCTGTCTAAAGAATTATTTGATAAATTTGTATTTATGATGGAAAGTTTCCCTAGAGTTAAATGATACCCTTTTAAAGCAATTCTTTATTCAAAACGAACCGTGAAAAGCCGTAAGATGTAAGCTGAAGCGCCATTATTATTATTTGTGGGTTTATTAATGGTCAGAACTCTTCCCTCACTTCACAGAGTAAATATTGTATAGATTATCTAACAATATATTTTTAAGCACTAGGAGTATCAGCACTTCAGTGGCTAAATGTAGTCACCGTGTTACCCAATTGGCCAGGTTTCCATTTGAAATAACCAGGGTAATAAATTCAGTCTGATGTTTGGCATTAAGAACGAACTGTGAAAATAGTTGATAACATTAGAACTTTGGATACATTTATATCCATTGCCTAAATTAAGCCTTGATGATCCGGAATTTTTTTAATTGACCTTTAAACTTAAATTGAGCAATGATATATTGTATACCAAATCGTTCAATGCATTGTTACAATAGACAGGGAAATTTAAAATGCTGTTGCTATTTTTAAATCCAAGACATGCAGTAAAATGTTGTTGAAAAATGAATTCATGACAACGTTTAATATTCTACGTAATGGTTGAATCCAGACATTTAAATCTAATTTTCTTTATGTCTATCACCGTAATTGGCTTGATTATTGATATAAATAAAAAAGATGTTTAGATTTTCTGGATGTAATATGAGCTTTATATTATTTTTTACATACGAAATTATGGGGTTATGGGACAGGGTCGTATATCTGAACAGTTAATGAGCATTATTTGATATATCAGTGTGTATACTTTTTTGTGCCAAATCCTGAGCCCGATTTAAGCACCTTTCATAATGTGCAATTTATTTTTGAAACTTTCAAATGCCAAATGAAGCATGCATCTGAGTTCAGTAGCAACTAAAAGTAATATATCAGTTCTCTTTGCACATTATTAATTTTGTGATTCCTCGGGTAATCTGATGGCACTATTATTAACTGTAAGTTTAAATCTCACTTCTGGTATCAATGGAAAATTTTATTCTCAAACAAAAATTTAACCAATCTCGAAGTTATGCTATTCATTTTTAAAAATATACCTCTATCTCATTTTATTCCTTCACCATTGATTAACATTTACATTACAGTTCACAAAATAAAAATTCCGTCTTAGTATTAACAATAACCTCCCTGATTCAGTTATTATAGTAACATACTCGCAGATTGGGCCTTACTTTGGTCAATCACTGAGTCACTAAAGTTCCTGTGATAACTTAACATTATGCTATTCATTTTAATATTTTTAATGGATCCTCGGGTGACTAATGCGTGTGATGCTCGCACGTCGCCGTTTTAATGCGGTAAAAATAATGGTGTCCATGTATTTGTTTTTTCGTCCTATACTTGTTTGGATCCATATATAAAAGGCAGCTCAGCTCAGCTTTTATTTAATCTTCGTACTTCATTTAATATGCAATTGTGAAATTAAAGCGACTGTCTGACGGAATCGAGAATTGCCTGGAAAGTGGCAGGCGCCAAAAATTACGCATGTGTGGAAATACGTTTAGGAATGAACCAGCAATTTTAACGCTATGGTGGCAATAACTTTGCTCCTAGACGTAGGGTGACCTCTGTATAGCTACATGTTCCTTTATAATCATCCTTATCTTCCGCATGGTAATGCATGTACTCACTCAAATTCGTTCTTCCAAGGTAACTGTCCGCGGCAGACGACGTCCGCGTTGCGTCTTCATGACCCGGAGCGATATCCTATATTAAATTCGTGTCGTGTGTTTCACATGTGGGGGAGGCGGCTTGGTTCCCATTTCTGCCGCCGTGGCGTGTGTGCACTTGAAGAAGCACACACACACCCGAGCGCACACACACAACCGCAACGGACTGATACACGTGGAAACGAGGGCAACGTATATCCCTACACACGCAGGGAAAGAAAGAGGAGGAGGTCTTTGTTAGTGCGCAAGTGTGGGGAGGAGGCGTATGGGGAGCCGAGGCATATAAGGTATTTTAAAGGGTGACCACAAAGGTTTGGTCGGGATGGGAAAAGATTCCGTCCGAGAATCCTCTTTTCGTATTCCGCGGTCGTGAAAATAAAAGGAACTGCTCCTTCCGACAAAAATGCCCCAAGGGCTGCGGGCGTTACGAGAAAAGGGGAAGTGAAGCTCGTGCGAGGAGGAAAAGTTGCGTTGCGCGAGGGTGATAAAGCCGTCTTGAGATCCCGAGGAAGAGAGAGGGAGCCGGGGTATCTTCTTCGAGGTCAAAATGATATTCGCAGACATGAGAAGGAAGAGATATGCTGAAAGTAATTACTCGTGGTAAATTACTTCCCTGAATATAAAAGTTTATAAATTTTAAATGTACCTTTCTTCCGATTGGCGTGAACATTGCTCTCATTTACTTGAGAGCGAGGGAAAGTATTTTTCTTGGTTATTTAGAGCGTATTTTCTCTTTTAAATCAATGTACATAGAGGAACGATATAATAAAACCGAGACGGCAAAGATTTCGTATGTATTTGGTGGTGACATAACACCACTCCTAAAATCTCCACTGGGAAATTTTAAATAGATCATAAACGATAATATATATTGGGAAACAGTCTTTGAAAATATGATACCTGATTAGTATTTAATTGGTGTACATTATTGGTGGTAATATCTATCGAAAAATAATCTAAAATTAACTTTGAAGGGGTGAACGTTTTAAAAATGAGCAATATAATGACCATAATTTGTATAATAAGGAGGAATCTCTTCTTATAAGCAAACTCTTGTTGGCCACGCGCTCTAATATGATTTCCTCTGTCAATTAGTGAAGCATAATAAGGAATCATTCTCGCATCTGCTCTTTGATCCCTACAGTTACCCATGAAATTAATATGGCAAAAGTTTCAGTGCGAATATATTTCTAAAAAATGTAAACATTGTAATTCCGACGTAGTTATTGAATAATTCTTGCGTCCACATGCATTATGTGCTAAAGAAAGAGTCATTAAGTGCTCTCTTTTTTCTTGAAATATACAGAGATAATATTCCTTCTCAGCAGAAGTATAATTACGTAAATTACAAGTTTTTTTTTGTTATTTTTAGTTACTGCTGTATGACGACAAACAATTCGTTGCAAAGAATTTTTATAATACTCAAGTGTTTTCAATGACATGCCTTTTACTTTTTCAGTCCTAAAAATCAAATCACCGTTTTACTGGTTCACACATATATAAGATGGGTGAGGATCGTTTAGGGTGGTACCATATTTTCATTCTTTTGCAACTTTCTTGCCGTCGGCGAATTTTAGCTGAGTGAGATTTGATTGCTTTTTTTCATTTATGCCTTAGCTACATTTTTCCCCTTTTCAAGGTAGCGTTTTATATGCTTTCTTATTTTTCGAATTCTTTCATTTATTTCTCATAGCCTTTCTGAGTTCTCTGCTGTTCTATTAGAGTCTTAAGGCATTTTTTTCCACAGTAGTTTTCTCCCAGCGTCAATCACTTCTGAAGTGCTTAGCTTTTGGAGCAGTGATATTTTATTTACAGTGTTTTATGTAAATCTCGTTACACATGTGAAAGTATTGGATTTTTACTTTGATTATGCCCATTTTTTTATTTTATGTAGAAAGATTGTTGGGCACCGTTGAATATTTTAACGTAAATAAGGGAAACATTCACATTTTAATAAAATATGTAATAGAAAAACAGTGAAAATATATATAAAATTCAACATTTATGCTAAGGCATTTATTAATGTGGTATATGTCTCTACAAAGAAATTATTTGAAGGTCACAGAAGATGAATTTCGGAAATTATTTCAACATTTGATAACATAGCTTATCGCAATGTTCATTCAACGTTAAAAGCCATGATGGAATTCTTGTATCTGGAGAGCAAACTTTACACAGGCGTGTTTTTCATGAAAGAGAAATTGTGATTATTTTACATAGAGATGTATCAGTTAAGTTTCTTACTGATACTCAACGATGAACTGCTTAAAACGAGAACTTAGTCTTTAAGTTGGCTAGTCTAATGATTTATTGATTAATTATTTTTATTTATATATACCCTGCAAACCAACACCAGGGTTTGTGGCAGGGGGTGAATAGACACCAGAATAGTTTTATCCGAACATGACACTACCGCGGTCGAGCAATATTGTTATGATCCCCTATCGTACGTGGAAAAATTACATCTTAAATCTATCTTGTCTACACCTAATCTCTCTAATTTCACTAGCATGACCTACCCTACCGTAGTACGATAGGGGTAATAATGCATTTTGAACATCACTGCTAATGAGAACTCCTTCCAATTTATGATAGACCTTCAATTGAGTAATTTAATCTTCGCTCCGTGAGTGATTCCCAGCCTAGCTGCCCTAATATGTTGGAAAATGGTCTAATAATAATGTTCACATAGAGGACAACTGGATAACGAAGAAATACTAGTAGCAATTTTATACTGGGTAATTATTTCATACATGACTGGTTTTGGGCCACTTTATCATCTTCAGGTCATAAATTAAGACGATTAAATAAATCAAAAAGGGTCGTGGATTAAATAATTATTTAGTAGAAAATTCCTACATTTTTTTCCATTACTATGTTCTCATTCCACCACATCACGCCTGAAACTACGCAAGGATAACCTGTGCTGTCAGATAAAATTTTGATTTAATAGGATAGTTTCACTTATTTAATTGGAATAAGAATGATCAATAAAAAAATTATACCTAAGTATCTCATTCGAATCAACATTTGTAATTTTTAAGCAGGAAGCCAGTTGAAAACTTGTCTGATCTATTGTTTACAGCTATTTGTCGTAACAAACCAGATATTTATTTGTATTTGATGAAGTTTATGGCTATTCAGTATTTATTTATAGTTATTATGTACTTCAAAGAGCATTTTTGACTTTCCTGAAAATTTTAATTCATTTTTGGTGTTTCTCTCTCAATTACCAATTAAAATAAAAATACCTCATAAGTGCGTGCAGTACGGTCAAATTTGTATAACGTTTTAACTTATCATCTAAAATGCACAAAATTCCTGCCGTATGTCGTTCATATTCGGCGTGTCTGTCTGCTGATTTACAGTTTTATGTTGGAAGCACTTGAAAGGAGAATTATTTAAACTGTTTTTGCTCGTACATGCTTCAGTACTATCAAAATATGTTTTATTTAGATTGTGGGAGACGTGGTAGTTCAGTAGGTAGAGTGATGAGTCACTGGTCCCGTGTTCGATTTCTGAGGACGCTTCTGGACACCCTCAGGTTCAACCAATCGGTGCAATTTTATGGGTGCCAGATCTTCCCGGGAAATCATAGTTGGTAAAGGGAAATGAAATGGCCTCCATATCATGGTGTGAGAATGTCATACACCGTTGAGCTTAGTACTGGGCGAGCTCTACCCTCGCTGTTGAAACCAACCTTCGGATTGATATCTTTGGTTTTTTTATAAATGTATGTATTTTACTACTGATAGCATATATTCCAGATTTGTCTTACCTAAGCATTTTCAAGTACACATTGTAGTGCAAATCTATGCTCGATGGGCAACTCTTTTGCTGGCCAAATGTCTACAAATGAGTAATAAATTGTTTTCAGCTAAAAGACTTTCCACTTCATTTACTTGATTTAATGGGACCGAGAATTTGATACATTATTCCTTTCGAATATAAGCTGCATGCAAGAAATGAACGTCCTACTTCTAAATTATGGTGGAAGCATTTGAGAATCTACCGACGGATTGCTTTCTGAAATAAAAGAAGTTGGTCGGCATTTTATCCCGGCAGGGCGATCGCCACTGCACGAATTTTGCCGTCACACTGCCGTAAAAATCGGGTCGGATGAATCGACCGTGCCAGTCTCCTTCAAATGCTTACCTCCTCTCAATGTATACACATATTCCCCTCCCCTCCCCCAGCTGGGGGCCTTCCCCGCCCGGAGGAGAGGCTCCCACGCCTTAGCTCTTCTCCCCCGAGTCCCCTCCGCCCCTCTCGGCCTTCGTAAAAACTAGATGCTCCACCCCACCCCCTCCCCCATTCCTACTCCTCTTCCTCCCCGATCCCCTCCCCGGGACGACGGTCCTGATGCGAATGAAACGGCTCTTAGGACGTACCATGCCCCAGTAGTCCATATCTCGTGTTCGCATATGACCACTATCGATGCCTTCCGCCGCATTTTGTGTCTTACTTGGGCTTTTTTTATGCTTTTCTGAATTCGAGAAATAGGTGGTTGGGGGGGTGGGGGTAAGAGATGCAAAGAAATGCTTACCCCTTTCATTCAAGACGTAATTTACCCACGTGCCTGGTGGCGTTTAGTCATCCAGGCATGCCTGCTTGTTGTGTAACTTGATTCCTTGTTAACATGTGAGGGCATTAGGGCATTGGGAACCCTATGTCCTCCTATTATTCAATGCAGTTCGCTTCCCTGCACCGGCTATGGTTTCCCAGGGTGATCTAGTACACGAAAAAAAACATAGCTTGGGTGGAGCTGCAGGTGCCCAGAGGTGCTTGACTGGGAATCGAGCCCGGGCCCTACAGGCAGTAATCCAACGCTCTACCCCTGGACTACCGCGACCAAAATATATATATATATATATATATATATATTTATACAGGTATATATTAATATATATATATATATATATATATTTATACAGGTATATATTAATATATATATATATATATATATATATTTATACAGGTATATATTAATATATATATATATATATATATATTTATACAGGTATATATTAATATATATATATATATATATATATATATATTTATACAGGTATATATTAATATATATATATATATATATATATATATATATATATATATATATATATATATATATATATATATATATATATATGTACACACACACACTCGTGTATATACATAAAAAAATAAATTTTTATGCAAACAAATATACAGATTTATTTATTTAATATTTCTGGAAACAGTGGTTAATGAACTATTACTAATCATTTTGGTTATCTAATAGGGTTATATAAATATTTATTGAATCATTTATAGATTTGGTTATTCAAATTTCTCAAATTAATGTTTGATATGACCAATTATCAGGCACAGTTGTTCATTCTCATTAACCTTCCTTCCCTTAACGTACACTTTCATTAATATTTATCGAATATTACAGGAATGTTCTCTTAAAGAAAATAAGGATAAACAATGTTTTTAAAGTCTAGTGTAAATAATTCAAAAGATTTTGATAATTAATGTAGTTTTCCATGATAATGATATGGTAAAAGATGCCGAAATTATGAACAGCGTTGGTCAGCGACACGTTAAAGGCAACAACGGAATAGGTCTCCGGAGCGTGTCTTTTTTAAATTCGCAAACGGTGCCGTAAAACGTGATTCTTCGCGAAATACCGCACCTACCCGCAATATACTCTTATATGCTCTCACTGTTCGCTCTTCCGTCGATGTTTTACGGCATTCGTCGGGCAGCAGATACCTCTCTTAGCCAGCCAGACCCATAAAAGGATTCTTTTCGGCGACCGCGCGTTGAGAACCAGTATAGGATGGTTTTTCACGAAAAACAGTCCCATATTTCAAAGCACGTCGCATCTCATCACTTTACTATCTTCAAAGTTATGGCTTTGTCTTGAAAAAAACTACCAACCGTGTGTTTCAGGATTCAGTGTTTTATTTGAAAGCGTAATTTAATGTACTCGTCTCATCTTCTTGAGGTAATTTAAAAGCGGTCGTATTTTTTCCAGTGGTGCGGTTAAAACCCCAAAGGATTTCAAATTAAAATAGAAATTCTATTCCGAAATCTTCGTGCATTTAACTATAATATTGGATGGAAACCAATAGGCCACACACATACATGATGAAGAAAGTACGTAAAATTAAATATTTCCTTTACCCACCTCGTGAGAACCTTCCCATTAGTGTTCCCCTCGTTTTTGTTTACCCAGTTCACCATTACCCTTCCCTTAACCTTAACTCCTCCCTATGACCGAACGTACTGCGTTTATTTAAACAAAAAGACTTATGAGTGAAGTCGATGCAGACAAAGTTTTGGTGGACCTTGCACTGCTTTACAACTACGCCGATCTGTAAATGTGAAAGCATTCCCCGAGCGAATAAAAGGAAAAGCAATTTCGATAACGGCGTGTCCGAATGAAATGGAAAATGGACGTCAGAAAATCACCCGGAATATTCACGTCCACCGCCCGATATGCAGGACACGACGCCGCCAGGGTGATAGTGGCCGGCGCTGAATGAAATCCTTGGCTATGGCTGAAGGGATGTTCCATAGCACTACCCTTAACACACTTTCTCCAGGGCACTCCCGAAGCGACCCTATCACAGATTTTCCACATATCAAGAAATTGCTCTTTTGTCCTTTCCTCCTCCTCCGATCCACCTACTCCCTATACACTTCTCACACTTTGCCTTCCTCCCTCTCAAGAAAGCAATTTCCTTTCGGTCACCAATCCTTATTTTCTGTATCACGGCCTGATATCTCCTTCCAAGTCCATCCCCGTCTCTCTCTTGTTCATTGCAAGGGACGCTCTAACTCCTCACCACCTCTTTGCCTTTTCCTCACAAGGCCAACCCGTCCTGACCCCATCCGGGGGAGCCCCAGCCTCAATTTTTCGGCCAACGCCCTCCTCCCCTCGCCTCCTCATACACATCACCCCCCCCCTCCAAACCTAGCTCCTTCTGTTTGATCTCGGCAAGCCAACCGCTATCCTACCTTCCAAGGGTGGATGCTGGAGGATACCGTGAAGCAAGATAGGTGTATGTATATTTATATTTTTTGTCAACATTTCCCGGTAAAGTAACTCCTCTTTGCCTCGTATGCATTCGTCTGATTCGGCTACGTAGATAAGCCGAGCAAAATGGCTAGTTAATCCTGGGTCCTTTTATGGGATGGGTTAGGCGCAGCAACGGCCAGCCCTTTCCACTCTCCCCCGCTTCCTTTTGGTCCCGTTTTCGGTTTCAAGTCAAGCGCAAGTCTGAAGGCTTTATATTTGGCCACTTTGAGGTTCCCGTTTAAGTGGTGCCTGAAGTTACTACGGCTTAATGGGGAGTGCGTGCTCCCCGATTTCTCAGTAAAATTGAATTGAAGCGTTTACCCCATGGCTCTCATATTGCACTGCTTTTAACGGGGTACAAGCGTGAGGGGAAGTGGGCGAATGAGCTGGGAATGTGATGGAGAGGGAGTGAAAAATTCCCAACGCGTGTTAAACTTGAAACAACTCTTGCAATGAATAATTTCATGGTGATCTTTAATTTTACATTTAAAAATATACTTTTTCATCATATGCCAATGCTATTTAATGATTTGTCAAATTATTTGTAAATTAGCGAGCGTCTCTAATATGCTCACGATGGGGGCTAGCCAATAAGCCATTAAGTTGAGCTTAAAAGGTATTGCTAATGGCTATAAGACATCGTAGGCTTTGGATGCAAGAACCACCGAGGGACCGGAATTATTTTTTTACGCACAAATCGCTATGATTCAGTTCAATTTCGTGTTCCAAATATCTGTATGTTCATACAATCGTAACATAGATATTATATTTCAATAAATTCAAGATTTCGTTTTTGTAACCATTCATGGCACATGCTGGAAAAATTGAATTACTTATTTAACTGCGTTCAAATTTCTTCTCCTCCTCGAAAACCTGGTGATAAAACTGCGTTATTCCAAGCATGGAAAATAATATTCAGCCACATAAAAATTTAAACTGTTTCAGTGAATGTCGCGTATTTTGAACTAAGTGCTTGTTTAGTACTTATATGCTCAATTATATTTGTAACCTTGAACAAATATTTTAAAGATTCATATTTCGTATACTAAAGGTAAGAAAGCACAGCATATAAATCATTTGCACGAGTACTATTATTTTAAAATTTCTTTTTTCTCAATACTTAATGGATCTGCATGTATGGAAAAGAGAACTTTATCTTATGTAATTTTTATGTTAATCATTCTTGTATTTAATTAGATGTAGAAATGAGGGTTAACATTAATTTAATATTTTTGTCTAAGGCTGATTTGTGATGTTTTATCAATTTTTCACCCTTAAAGTGAAGCTTTTCTGAAGTTACAGCTGTTTATTAATAATTCAAGATTTTTTGGGGGTTCTGAAGTTCGTTCGCACGTATATATATTTCATGATCCACTAACTATTTATAATTCAGCCATTCCATCACGCTACAATGACGTAACGAAGAGCATAGCTCGTTAAAGAGACGGATAATATTCGTTCTCTTTTCGTCATGAGACGCGTTTGTTGCCTTACACGCCTCCCTGCTCAGCGAACCAGCCTATGAATAAAAATCTCCCACTCTCCAAATTATCTCGATTAGAGGTCGACACTTTTGACACTCGGCCCTGGGTCGTTCGAATCGTACCTGTTCTCGTTCCTCCTCCATGCCCGTTGTACGTCGCGGACAGCATCCGAGCGTCTTATTTTCTGCATAGAGGTCCCGTCAGTCCGTCCGCCCCTCCCCACTCAGTTCAATCACAAAACCCCAACTTCCCCCACTCCCGTCTTTTCTAAAAGCTCCCACCCTCTCCTTCTTCTGCCCCCCCCAATCTTCGCTTCCTCAGACCCCAAGAGCACATCACCTCCCCTGCTACCCATTGCTCGGCGAAATTTTGGACAGCGTCCCACTTTTTAGTGGCTTCGTCGCATGAAAGGAGCAGTTTTCTCGGCGGCGAAGGGGGTCGGGAAAGAGCAACCACGGGCAAGGCGGTTGGAGATGGGGAAGGAAAGAGGGAAATATGGGTGAAGGAATAGGGGGAGGGGGGACATCTGCTTTCCATCCTTTCCCAGAGAGAAACTATCAAAAAATTCTTCGTCATCCAAAATTCATGTCCCAAATCGCTTTTATATTACTTTCAAGCCAAGTATTTATTTGTTTTTCTTTTCTTTTCCATCGCAATAAGGTTCTGATGCGCATCTGACATTTTACAGAAATCGCAGCATGTTACATATCGTTATTTCTCTAAATAATTTAAGGAGGGTTGAATTATGAAGTATTTCGAATATATATATATATATATATATATATATATATATATATATATATATATATATATACATATACATATATATATGTATATATATATGAAATATGTAGATTTTTTTATATTTTTCTAAACCATTCAAGAAATGGGGCAAAGGTTCATTCCACATCTTAATGAGCATAGATTTTTCAGAAAAACTCTGAACTGAAGTAACGGCGTTTTCCTGTTTGCATTCCGCAAAGGTCGGGTAAGGAATACGTTATCGGATGACCTGAGCGAGGTTTTTCTTCTATAAATAAAACGTATAACATAATTTTAAATGATATTTAAAGGGTATTTGATCACTTAAAGTACTTAAGCGTTATGAGGAAAACGTATGATGCGATTAATAATTTTTCTAATTTAATAAAAAAGGTTTATAAAAAGTTCCCAGCCCATTCATGATGATTGAATCATAGTTAATACTTTTAGTATAAGAAAATTCTCGTAAAATTTCTTAAAAGTTAAAATTAGCTACATATAGTAGTTTTTTAAATTATATCTTTTTATTTATTGCTCATTTATTTCCAATGGCGCTCCTTAGGTATATTCCAAAAAATAAGTTTTAAGTTTTTTGAAGGATTTATTTAGTACTTACTCGCAATTTCTTTTTTTTAAAGCTATTTGTCTTGTATCTTTCGATGTGGTCGTTAGAAATTAGTTGTGTTTTAGTTTACATCTTGGTCGGTACCTTGAATTTAAAAATACACTTTAGAGAGAAGAATGATGCACACCATTTGAATATTAATTTGAAATACCTCTAAAATAAAACCATTTAAAAAATTAGAGTTAACCTTATTGAAAATAATATTTTAACCCCTTCTCCATAATACTCCCTAAACACTTTATTGACCTTCCCAGTTCACGATAATGTAGAAGCATCTAGAGTTTACATGTTCCAAAAAAATAATTCTGTACTTCAATCTATATTTAACCGATAAAATACCTCTTCAAAGAAAAAAGTCAGGTAATGGTTTCGTTTTTAACGCAAGGCTTATAATATTATTTATTTGTCAAATAAATGGACTACGTTTCCTGTACCTTCTATTTCAATGATTATGTCCATCAACAGAATGAAAATGAATGATTTAAAATAAATTATTAGATATTGAGCATGTTAATTATCCATTAAATACCAGTGGTAATAAACTATGAGCATTATTTTGAAAATTTAATTTAAATGCCCATTTTGAATTTCGACTCACGTCATAGATTGGTGGACTATGTGTAGAGTGCCCTTAATTTTTCCTTCTACGTGTAATAAGCAAAATACCCTGCGTGTAAATCTGCGATACGTTTCATTTATTCGTCACTCAAATGTGTAAGCCAATATTCTGGCTCGAGAGCAAGTTACCCAATCCGCAGCAATCATTGTAGGCGCTTGTCATAATAAACTACCTTCATTAATTTATTCGGCTATTTCTTATTCAGTTTCGAAGGGAAAGCCAAACGTATTGCAGTAACTGCGTTTTTGTGGTCTCATCAAGCTTATATTAGAGAGTAGATAGGTCCCCACCCCTTCATCCCTATATATCTCTTCCCAACCGAGAAACTAAGTATCTCTCTCCATCACCTGCTAAGCGTCTCTGGCACCCACTGCATCAACCAAAGGAGTGAGGCTTTTCCAGCGGTGGGAAATGGCGTCAGAGGAGTAGTAGTAAGCCTGAGATTAGCGAATGAGGGAGATAGGGCTGCGGTATATTCAAGACGCGGGAAAGATTGATAGTGTATTTCACTTTCATTCCTCACTGAAAATATTCAGAGATGCCCGCCTTTTCCGCAAGTACTAAAAGTTACATATCGATTTTTCGCTGTTTACAGCAATTATTTTCTCATAGTAATCATTGAAATGTCTTCATTGGAAGCCACAAGCTCATGGGACCGTCAGTTATACCTTATGTATCAAATCGATGGTACTAGGAAATATGCTAATAAAAGGTAACATTAAATTACTTATACTTGGTAGTTTACTTCAAATTGTGAATTGAGTACTCACTTCATGGTAAACCAAAGTATCGGCTATTTTGTTTTAAGGTAATGTTTTACATAGATTCTGATTTTTTACGTATAATTTTTCATTTAAATACAAAAAAATAATTGCAATCTAAATAACTTTGCTTTTATCATTTACGCTCAAAATTTCATAGCAGATTCAAAAAAAACTTTTGGCTTAAAGAAAAGCTTGCAATAAGATGACCGCCAATGAGGTTAAATTTGTGTATCATAAAATATTAAAAAAAAGGTGGAAACACTTATTTCTAACTTAGGGTATAATTTTCATAAACATTCCAAATTTGCGCACCCATTTATGTTAAACGCGGCCAAGTTTCAAGTATCATGAATGGAATCGGAGACGATCAAAATATTATCTGGGTTATAGAATATCTACAGCCAAAAAATGAAGCATGCAAGAACATTTAAAAAATATAAACAATGCCTAATTTGTCTATTGTAATATTATTCTAAATAAGACGTCTTTTCTCATCGCTACTTCATCAATATACATGATGTTTCTAGTCGCCTATTTTGGGACATTATTTTGACTGACAAGTTATCACTATGTAGAATTTGAGATGAAGTTAAAAAATGCATTAGTATTTAAGCATTGTTTTAGTCTACTCTGAAGAAAATAATGGTGCGATCAATATTGTTATATTACGGTGACATTTATCTGAATCCCTTCACCTCATGCAGGACGTCAAACTTAACTGGAAATGGTCTCCATTGGGGTTTCTCTTCCAGCAATGGAAGGCCACAAAAAACCTACGAGCGTTGGGTAAGACCTAACCCTCTAGTTGTGTAGCGTGTATTCACCTCATCAAAGTGTCTCAGATATGATGATGACAGTATAATTCAACGTTAACCAGCTTGAGTAATCTGATTCCTGCTCCTAACATCTCCTTTTCTCATTGAAGGTAAAAGAACAAAGCAATATACTATATAGTATCTTTCCACAGAATATCTTACTGGGGACGACTAGTTTCACGCGGTAATATATATATATATATATATATATATATATATATATATATATATATATATATATATATATATATATATATATATATATATATGAAAGGAATTTATTTCGTTTTTTTACTTCAATGCAAATGGATTTCCATAAAGTTAAACCTGAATGAATCAAAGGTATCCTTTTCTGATTCAATTAGGTGAAATGAAGCATAATCATTACTATTTTATACGCTTATCAGAGAAAAACCAAGGATTAATTAGTTTGTTATACTTATAAGTGAGGAATTATACTGTCCAGAGATTGCTCAAAAACCGTATTTCATCAAATCGATCTATAAGGACATTTTTTTCTCATTTTTGTATTTCAGAAGCTTCTTCATAAATATTCAGGTATATCAACACTTATTGATAATTACTTTGTAAATAATTTTGTCGATGTTTTGAACCTTTACCAATACCTTTGATCAGACTTATAGTTATATGCTGCTAAAGTGGGATATAAGACTATTGAGAATTGCAAGATTAAAAAGGAAAGATAACGCTGACAACTGCAAATAGAAAACCATTTGGAAGACATGGAGCTATGTTTGGATTCTCTAGAAAGCTTGGTCACTAGAATAAATGTATGAGATGAAAACACTATTATAGTTAGAATATTGCCATGCGTCCATTCACCCCATATCTGCCCAAGTTACTTCGTCGCTGATTATGAAACATTCAGAAATGAAACTTGAGACAAATGCAATTCAGTCATTTATATTTACAGAGAATTCCGGCGCAAAGTAGAAATCGGAAGAAGCAGGCTGAGCACTCCACCAAATACAAAATTCTCCCATTAGAAAATCAAAATGATACACAGCAAAATAAGCCTGAAAATAAGGTATACTTTAGTTAAAAATCAAGCAAAGGGAAGTTTACCACCAGAATTGGAAAGGAGAAAATAAGTTAGACCTGGGAGTTTGTGGTTGAATCATTGACGCATATGAGCAGGACAAACAGAATCACCAAAAAAATAAATCCATCAAAGGTTAGGAAAAGTAATCATTCTCTTTATAATTTTAAGAATTCCATGTTAACAAATCAATGAATACAGTTTTAGGCCCTACCGATAGGATGACATAACGGAAGGGAACGCGAAGAGTTGCCAGAGGAGGATACGCAAGGCAGAGATAAGATTTATATGCATGTGAACATAAGGAAATGTGAAAAAGGGTAGAGTTTACCTCAGAAATGAATGAAGTGGTGAGCAGGAGAAAACCAATCTTCAGGAATGCTGCTATGATATGCCGCCGCTGTGAAACTCGCGAAGGGTTAAGTAATGAAGAGGGGAGCGTGCGTGATGTAAAGATTCCGAATTATAAGGACAATTTTTCTCTAAATATACAAGTTGAAGCTACATAACACTTTATAATTCATTTTCTTTTATTTTTTGTGTTTCTCTCATTTAAGTGGTAAATTATGCAGTTCATAATTCGCGTCCCTGGAGGCACATAGAAATGAGAAAAGGAAATTTTTGTAATAGAAGAATGTCAGTGGGATTCTCCTCTCTGACGGCAACCTCTCGCACTGATCTCTCCCCTCCCCACCCCTCAAGGACCCCCCTCCCCGATGAGGGTCGAGGCAGAGGGGGAATCGGCGAGGATGTGGAAAGACAAAGGCCGGGGAGATTGATTGGAGGAAGTTGGGGCGTGGGAAAGTAAATGTTTTTGTGGTAATGCCTAAGGCTTTGAGAGGAGGTTAGACATTTGTTCGCGGGTGTGAAGCCCGGGTATGGGGAAGAGGTGTACCTTGTTCTCATTAAGGTAACTGCCCCCTTAGATCGAGTGGCAAGAGAGTAGGGCCCCGCCTGCGGGATGAGGGCGATTCGAAGCGCGTGTGGGCGCAAGGGCCGAGATTGGCTCCAAATCGGGGAGTCGGAGAATCTGTATAATTGCAATTAGCTGTTGCTTGAATCAAAAGCGGTACTCAAATTGTATAATCATGGTCGAATCATGCGCTCACATTAAAAATAAGGTAATTACTGATTTCGCGAGCAATCCTCCTAACGATATTTTAATGAAATCGGCTATTGAGCGGTTATTGAACCTGGCCTGCATCGACGGATTTATAGCGCAAATAGTGTCTTTAAGTGACAATTTTGAACCCTAGAATCAATTCCTTTATTATGGGTCGGCATTGCAAATTTCTGAGAACTACGTAGAAGAACATTGACTATGACAGACTATGAGAACACGATTAATTTTTAACTTCCCTCTATTTTTAAAATGATGAACACACCGAATGCTAATGAAAACTGACACCGTTTAAATCTGTCATACAATTTTCTACAAACGTAGCCCTTATAATCCGTTAAAAGAGAAAGAATCTCACACTTTTTTAAATTAATTTTTTATAGATGTTGGCCAATATTGTGTCCCTTGTGTACGTTTATAAAATTTTGCTATTATATCTCTAATGTATGTTCTATATCCACGCTTCTTATCTCGTTAATTCGTGTTCATTATTAGCGGACTTCGTGTACTTTCTACAGTATTATATTACAGTTTTGGATATGGAGCGTGAAACGTATAATGGGTGTGGGAAGGAAGTACCACAAGATTTAGGACCAGGTTTAAAAAGACCAGCATGGAATATTAATGCTAATTCTCTTCTCCTTCTTTATTTTACACCATCCTCAAAAACCAATCGGAAATTATGGTCACGGTATTATAATGTCTTCCCAAATAATTAATCATGTTTTTTCTTGGGTAGCACCAATTTGATTTTTCTATACATCACATCTTAAATGTTTGTCCAGTTTTTCGTTGGTGCACACTCTTTCCTCCTCACCTCTTTCATCTCTCACCTATGCTTCAGTTCGCATAATACGATCTTTTGCTTTTTCAATCCATCTTCTACCAATCTCCTAGTCCCCTCTCCTTCCCTTTCGTCGCCTGCTCCTTGAGCGCACCGTCTCGCTCCGAAAAACGAACGCACTCAATTCCGCTCATGCTCGCTCGGGACCCTCTCCGTCTTTCTCTCTCATTCCCACAACTCCTCCACCTTTCCACTCACGCCTCCTAGCGCACTTTCCGGCATAAACTACCGCCGTCTCCCCACCCGAAGGCCTTCCTCCTCCTCCCCGGCCCGTCCTCGACTCGCTTCCCCCTCCCGCCTCTTCAAAGCTCACGGAATAAGGACTCTTTGCAGGCATGGAGCTGAACAATGACGCTCCAAAATAGCGAAGCCGCGAGTCCTAATCTTAAGGAAAGGATCCTTGATGCAAAGGAGCATTGCTCGCGACTCCTTTCATTCTGATGAATTCATCCGTTGTTCGGGCTTAATTTTTTATTCACGTGCGTTTCAAACTTCGCATTCCTCGGTGGTTACGATTAAGCACTTTGCCGGTAACTGCCTCTCTTGGCTATAGAAAACGATGGCTTGGATTTATTTTTACACCAGTGTGCCCCGTAAATTTAAAATATTTCTTTAAAAATTTCTACGAACATCACAAAATGTAGCCCACAGCCTGTCTCCAGAAATGACTTCGTTTTTCATTTCAAGCTCGGAGATAATTAAATAATATACGTACTTATTAAATAATACTCGTACCTTGTTTCTTATTTGGCCTCCACGTACTCATTTTTCTGCATTATTATATAAAAATAAACGGGACATAATATATTTTAAATTTATTCAAACAATGCAATAATATTGGAAATTGTGAGTGGAAAGCCCTGTGTTTTGTTTAATACGTCTACTATTAAATTAGAATGGCTAAAGAACTGTATCGTCGTTTAGTCTTTGCCTATCTAAAAACTTACCTTAAAGGGTAGAATACCAATAACGTGTATCAAAATGTACAAATTCTAAATTCAAGGTGCGACTTTAAAATAAAAACATACAAAATAGCCGGGAAATGCAAATGACGGGTTGCGAAAAATAATTTTTTGAATTGTAAAGAAAGCTGAAAAATCATGTCCTTCTGTCTCGCAATAACTTCGAAAACTAGAACCTAGAAAATGTATCCTTTCCAATTCAACGAAACCTATGGTTCTGGAAATAAATTATTTATGAAAAATCAATATATTTTTTCCATCTTTTTTCTAGACTTCGCATTACAGCAATTTTTGGTGGAATGATTTTATTCAAATGACCGAGACGCTGGAACATTATCCATGGAGCGCAGGGAGTATTTTCCTTTGTTAAAACCGGTAATCTACGACCGTGCGTAACTCAGTGCAGGGAGGAAGGAGGGAAGGGGGGGGGAAGGGGTCTAAATCTGAGTAACGCCTCACTGCAAATAGCTCGGACATTTTTACCCAGTGAGGCGAAGGTGGTCAGAACACCTTATTGGTTACGTGTCTTATCTCCTTTAGCCATGCACCTCCGTCTGTTCTTGGAAATTATATGGTGGCCGTTGTTTTCTTTGTTTCCTTATTTTCTTCTCTTCTCCGACTCTCGGTCTCCCTCCCTCAAACTCTCTCGCCCTACCTCACGTGCATGAGCGCAGTTTCCCCTTTCTCTGGTACTTTGTTATGCCCTCCCACGAAAACCAATCTCGCAATTACTTCCATTTGAATTTTATATGTTCCATCCGTTATCTCGATTGGATGGCCCTTGAGAAATATCAACAGCCACAGTATGTTTCAAGCCTGTTAAGCATAAAGTTTAACGACCGCGGGTATTGTCCCCCTATCTTAAAGAGCGGAACGATACACTCTCCATTTACTCATGCTTCTGTGAAAGAATAGGGTAGGATTAAAAAAGGGTATCACTGCTTGAAGATGGTTAAAACTCGAAAAATACAACAAGATTGGTCACTATGGCAAATTTACTTTATTTTTCGGAGAAAATTGTTTAAATCTGAAACAAACCACTTGAAACATTGTTCCCATACATTTTCATCCGTGGGTGGTAGAATGTATTATACCTTTAATGTCGTTCACCGATTCGGCCCAAAAGAACTATTTCATATTATAATTATTAGATTATTATTATCGGTAATCTACTGTTAAATGTATTTTTCTGATGGACTCAAGCAACCAAAGGGTGCCGCGATAACTCCCTTGCCTCTAATAACAAAGCACAAACCAACACCTTACTCTACGATAAGCCCCTCTGCATTGAGGATGCGTTCTTTTTCCCTCCATTCCGTAGAGCATACCTATCCTATTAATGCCCCTTCGTCGCTTGGTTAACATTCTCTCTATCGCAGTTTTCAACATCTCATTGCCAATAAAACGCTCTCCATCCAACTTTCCTGACTCCTTTGGGTTTCTCCCAACAATCCTTTCTCCTCCACCACCTAGACTAGAACTTCCTCAATTGATTTTCTTTAGTCCATTTCACCTTTTACAACATTCTCCTTACCCACATTTCAGAATTCTCCAATCTACACCTCTCATTCTGCTTCAATAACCATGTTTCTACGCCGTAAAAAACGACGTACCATATGAGGGCCTTGATTTGGAGCGTAGTTATGAACAGTGCGGCTTTTGAAATGAAGATGTGGAGATTTAAGTGGAATTTATATTGATTTGGATATATATATATATATATATATATATATATATATATACATTTATATATATACATATATATATATATATTTATTTATTTATATATATGGGAACCACTTCTGCCTATCACGGCAAGTTAACTTTTTCTTCGAGTGGTTGCCTCCGATTTCCCTTGATACAAGCAAAATATCATGCCTTCATTTTAAGTAAAGCTATTTTTCCACGTAATAATTTTCATCTAGATTTTATATTTGGGTGAAATTGAAGAGTGAGCAAAAATGTTATTAGCTTAAAGCAAATATACCACTTAAAGAGGTAAAATTTGCATCTTAATTTTTTCCTTGCCGTTCGAATTTCTAAAAACGATTATAAATACGGAAAATATTGAAGTATTCCCTTGGTCCTGAAACTAATAGGAATCGTTGCAATTAATCAAGTACTTTAATGAGTGTCAAAATACAATTTTTATTAAGTTTATCATTACACTTCTCCCGTTCCAATTCAAACTTTTGATATTTTTTACTCTCAATGCTCTCTAATTCATTAATAGTTGCCTCGAAATTTAGAGCAGAGCTCAAAATATTTAAATATGCAAATTAGGTACTAAAATAGTCACCAGGACTGTTCCGTGGCGTAATGATTTTCGCTTATTTCATGTTTTCAATTACGCACATGGGAGTGTACAAAACACCATCTTTTGGAGAACAATTAAACTATCAATATTTTACTTGTAAATATTTCGTGGCTTGTATGCTTATGTAGGAGTGTTATATATCATTCAAAAGGTTTCAATATTGGCCGGAAATGCTAAATGAATTAACAGGAACACTATTCAATTCAGTTTGATGCGTCAAGTTAAACTATTCGCGTTTATGGCTGTAATATATAATTTAAATTATCGTTTGTTTTCTTGCATCGTAAGTAATAAGTGTACTGTGATATCAAGAGTTTACTAATGGTAAGATTAGCACTATGCTCCATTGTGCACATCCTCAGCATAAGATATAATAAACAATTTAACGGCGATTTAAAGTCGTTGTTGAAGGGTTTATTTTTAGAGCATGAATTTATTTAGCCATACTTCTGCGGAAATCGTGAAAATAACGAAGTTTTGTACATATTGATTCCAAGTGTAGCTCATGACACGGAATTCATTAATTTTCACAATATAACTAATGTTTACATGTTTGCCATGAATTTCTGGGAATATAACTTTTATTTGGAATTTTCATGCTTTATTTAAACATCATAATCAGGTATACTCGGCGTTCAGTAAATCGTCGGGTCAGGTTTGAATTTTTTCTCGGGAATGGAATTCGTATATTTTTTCGGAACTACTGCTCAAGGAGGTGGGCTGAAGATATTGGTGCATCTAAGCTAGGTTTCCTAGCATCCAAAATTAGGAATAATATGAAGATATTAATAACACTTTTATACATATAAGTACTCCTATTTTTTGGTCATAACATGGAAACTTCTTCTGCTCCATTTTCAGATAATGTTTTATGTCAATTAAAATACGGCCGTCCCAGGCCGTGATATTCTAAATCTCAAATGTGCGATGCAGCCTTGTAAAATTCTAAAGCTATCACTATGATTTTAGTCTCACCTGGAGTGGATTCTTACTACTCTCTTTCTTTGGGATGTTGAAATATATGGAATTGTATGACTTCAGGAATCCATCGCTTTCTACTTCGCATCTCCCAGTCAGACGATTTGAAAAGGCTGAACTCTGAGATCTCTTGACACCTTCGTAGCTCACCTATACAAGAGCCCTCTCCTTTATTTTTTACATTTCTGCCTTCGTGATCCCATACACGTCTCGTCTGCTTATTTTTTTCCCTCCCAGTGCATTCC
The DNA here is from genome assembly GCF_022747635.1 of Hetaerina americana. NCBI lineage: Eukaryota > Metazoa > Arthropoda > Insecta > Odonata > Calopterygidae > Hetaerina > Hetaerina americana. The sequence continues at coordinate 15,510,932 of NW_027287427.1, forward strand.
TCGAAAATGCACTCCGCGGAGCGCCTGAATCATCAAATACTGCCACTCGCTCCTATCCAAACGCCCCTCGCCAGGACTTGCATCGATGATGCGAGTCCTGGGCGTCCTCCCATCCTCCCCCACACTCTCCCCTGAATACGTCTTGTTCGCCTCTCCTTCTCGCTTTCTCCCCATCTTCTTCGTATCCCCATAACACGTGCCCCTCGCAATTCTTTGTCGTATCATCCAGCTCCCTGCTATCCTCCCCTCCTCGCTATGTGTCCCCTCCTGGCCCTGCGTGCAATTCCGCCAGCCGATATATTCGTATGCAAATGCCCCGCTGCTTATATTATGCCTCAGGGAGGGGTTAGGGAGCCAGTGGAATTATAGCGCGCAGGGGGAGGACTCCCTGGCGGGAGTGGTCGCCGAGGGGCCGCGGGAGATTGATCGGAAAGGGGAATGAAGGGCGGGAGGTTCGTTCCGGAGGCCCGAGGGGGAGAGTGACGGAGAAGGTAGGCGTGAGAATGTTTGGGGACGGAGGAGGGCGAGGTGCGAAGGGCAAGTGCAAATTGAATGAAGGGAGGCGGTGTGATCTGTTAGGCCGGGGACGAGGTGGATGGTGATGTTTGGTCGAGCTGTTGTTTCAGGTCGTGCGTTGGGACGGTGGGATTTTAATGCTCCTTATCCTCGAGGGTATGGTTGTCAATATTTTGCATGATAAGCTCATAAAGGAACTACCACAATTTTTGGAGTTGAGCATGTGATTATAACTATAGTGTTATAGTTTTTGAAAAGTATTTTAATATTCATATGGTATTCCTTATAAACATTTTAATTTTCAATAGTATAAATTAATGTTTAAATGTTACCGGGTCAAGGCAAATGATTTTTACACTCTGAAATTGTTACAATGAAACTTAAATATTGCGTTTTTCCATTTGAGAATTAAGTTTTTCATTCTAACAACTGATCTTAGGTTTCACGATCTCTATATTTCCTGAATCAGAAGTTTAGTCAGTTTTATTTCGTGGATCAATTTTAAATTTCTCGGGAATAAATTAATATTTTCCTATGATGAATCTCGATTTTCATCCAATGATAACATTCTATTAAGATATAAATCAGGGTTTCATTGATCATGACGGTACGTTACCGAAGCTACTTGAAAAAACATTCTCCCTTGTATTAAAACACTAATTATACGGTCACCCAAATCCACCATTATTTTTTGTCAGCTCTTTCTCCCGTCTATCATGCCCCATATTTGCTGTTAATTATAGGGTATCCTTTATTGTTTAAAATAAATTTCATTACTTGCTTTGGATCTTTGGAAAATGCTAGAGAATATGTTTAGCTAAAAGTAAAGGTGAATAGACTATTATGGGCAAATTCGTCAAAACCTGAAGAAATACACCAAGGAGAAGAACGCTCGTCAATAGTAGGTCAAAAATTATGGCAAGATGGAGCAATGAAAGGGCAATGAAGACCCTCTAAGCTAGGGTAGGCTAACAGTAAGGATCCTCCTTAAGCCCTTGTCTTTGTTCAAGTCTTGAATGCCAGCATGTGAGGGAAATGGCTGAACAAAGCCCATTTCGTATGCTATTTGCAGTTGGCATTGTGCTATGTGCTATTATGGAGTTCGAATAATAGGCACCTGGTCTACGTGTCGGAAGATGTATACGAGAAGGGAATCGCGGCGGAAGATGTAAATACATAGTGATATGAAGGAGACACATCTACATCTACATCTACATAATACCCCGCAAGCCGCCGCAAAGGCGTGTGGCGGGGGGTGTTAGGTCACCAACCGTAAAAAAGAAAAATACCACATGCAAAAAAACAACACGGAAAATTACACCCACAGCAGCGCACACACTCATGCAAAAATCCCTTCATCCAATACTCATGCAAACACATATACCGCAAAACAACTAAAATACTGCACCCCATGATGCAGCACGAAAGACATCCTACAACACGGAAGCCAGGACACAACAAGCAAGAAATTGAAACATCACTACCACATGAAAATGCACCACGAAACACTCTACCCCCAAAGAGTCTCTAAATGGCAGGGAATGAGTCCCAACGTTGCAGGTAGCAGGAATTTGCCCCCGCGGAGAGGGACGAGGGATTGAAAGGGAAACTTAAAAACAGATGAACAGAACATGAATGAGGTCATTCGGGAAGAATGGGTTATTATAGCAAAACACATAAGGTTAGTGGAAGAGCATGCATTTAAATACAACTAATTATTTTTTAGACGCTGAGGGTGGCAAGTGGAATTTTTGCTATCTATAACCCTGCAGTTGCTATCCCGTATTGTCCGTGGGAAGAAGGAGTCCTTGAGTCGGCTAGTTCTGGCATCTATTTCCCGAATTTTATATGCATGATCCAAGCGACCAATGTATGTAGGAGTACGAATAATTTGCGAGACCTCGGTGCTGAAACATGCGGATCTAAATTTATTTAATAATTTCAATCTTGCATTGAATCGTCTTTCAGCCAATGATTCCCACCCCAAATCCATGAGCATTTCGGTGACGCTTTGCGTTTTATCGTAGGAATTTTTTACAAAACGGGCTGCCTGGCGTTGAACCTTCTCAATTACCTGAGTGAGACCTTTTTCACTCGGATCCCACACGCTGCATGCGTATTCTAAATGAGGCCTTACAAGAGCGTGGTAACAACGTTCCTTGACCTTCGAGTCACTTTTGCCGACAATGCGTCTAATGAATCCCAATTTTTTATATGCTTGACCGCAGACTTTACGTATGTGAGTCCCCCAAGTTAAGTCTTTTGTGAATGTGACACCTAGGTATTTTACCGTATCAACTACTGCCAGGTCACCTCCAGCTAATTTGTAAGCAAATCCCGTTGATCTTTTAAAGAAATTTACCACTGAACATTTATTATAATTTAGAGTCAATCCCCAGTTAGAACACCATTTAGTAATGCAACCTAAATCCTGCTCTAGAATAAAACGATCCTCATCCCCAGATATCTCCCGATAGATCACCATGTCATCCGCGAACATCCTAATTTTACTTTTCACTTCGCGGTTCAAATCGTTAACAAAAATCAAGAAAAGCAACGGCCCGATCACACTTCCCTGAGGTACCCCCGACGTGACTCGAACGCTGTCGGAACTAGCGCCATCAAGGACTACCCTCTGTTCCCGCTCCGAAAGAAAATCTTTAACCCAACTTATGGCGCCCTTGTTTATACCCGCGACCTTTAATTTATGAATGAGTTTACCATGTGGGACCTTATCAAATGCCTTTTGAAAATCTAAGAAGATGGCATCCACTTGCCTACCTCTCTCACCCGATAAAAGTAAATCATGTGTAAATAATACACATAATAAATATATAAATGACACGCCACGTTCTGCAACCCCAGGGGTGGTAAGATACATACTTAGGATAAGAATAGTTACTAAGTGCAAAACGAGACACTTAATTATACATATGGCGAGAATTTTATCACCCTCTTAACTTGCTAGAAAAGGAACCGAAAAACTTACTGGATTTTTATTAACCAATTTTAATTTATTCAACAATTCATCGTATTTTCCGTCAATATGGTTTCAGAAAAGGGGAACTCTTGCGAAACTCAGCCATTAGGATTCTGCCAAGAAATTTCCGGCTCTATGAATACGGGAATGGAAGTGGATGCTACAGGTATAATAGTCGACCTGTCAAAAGCTTTTAGCAAAGTTGACCATGATCGCTTATTCCTTAAGATGGGCCAATTGCTACTGAACACAGATGGAAGACTAATCTCGTGGGTCAAAAATTTCATGAACGGTCGAACACAAAGGGTAAAATTAGGAGAAGTGTATTCTGAAAAACGAGGGTAGAATTGGGAGTACCATAAGTTAGCGTACTTGGCCCTATTAATCGTTAAATGTCCTTCTTAGAAGTGATAGCTGTCAATACTTAGGTGTACGTATATTCAAACAAGGATTTAGGGTGGGAGCTAAACGTTTAACACATTGTTAAGAAAGCTTTCAAAACTCTGCATTGGGTGATGAGAAACCTCAAAGGGAGCATTAGAGCACCTAAGGGAAAGACATCATTCCTAGTAAGACCAATTTTAGAGTACTCATCTCCTGGTTGGGACCCGCACGGAGAGGGACATATCAAAAAACAGGAGAAGGTGCAAAGAAAGGCTGCCAAACATGTACTGTGGAAGCATAGGAGGATGGAGATTGTGACTGAAATATTAAAAACGCTGGGCAGGGAAACTTTGCAAAGTAGAAGAAAAATAAGCAGACTTTGTGGAATATTCCGCATTCTAATGGAAAAGACAGCTTGGGCAGAACTAAGGAAAGAGAAGGGAAAACCAAATTTTATAGGCAGAAATGATAACAAATTCAAGGTAAAATGCCAGGCACAAAGAACAAATAAAATAATCTTCATTTCTTAATAAAACAATTTTTGATTGGAACTGTTAACCTGCAAAACTATTTGAGCCCTTTGCTAACAGGGTAAATACTTTTAAGAAATTATGAAACAATTTATATAATAATTTGAATGATGTGCTGTTTAAAATTATATGTAACAGCTTAGTTTTGTTTTATATCTAGTTAATTGGGAAACTGATGTTAATAAGATTGGGATTTTCTTTTTTTGTTAGAGGTTGGTGTTTAGAAGTATTCTTAAAGCGTATTTTTTCTGACTTATTTTATTTTTTATCTTTTTTGATATTGATTTGAATTGAGATGTCATGTTATTTTTCGAAGGCAAGTTTGATTATAAAACTTGGGACTTGTGTACCACTTGACATTGTCTATCTGTACATGAACGTTTTAGTAATAATAATAAAGAGACAGCTAATGAAAAAAGAAAGCTATTTTGATTATGAGTTAATAAGTATGTTGACAATTACGGCGCATAAAATATTAATAAAATATAGTTTCGTCACTTTGTTCTAGACTGTTCAAACTATTATAAAATTGTAAATAAATATTAAGTTTACCTCTTTTGAATCCAAAAATATACTTAAATAGAGAATAATATATTATTTACATTTAATTTGTTCGGGAAATTTAATAGAAATAAATAAATGCACAAATGAAACATTTGATACAATATTTTGCGAAAGTAATGGAATTCCAAATTAGCTTCTTTATTGAAATTTAAATAATAAATATTTTTCAGCTAAAATAAATTCATATGAAGTCTAATTAGATCTCCGGAAAGTGAGTGGGTTATTGCCGCGTTTTTTTTTTTGGAATGGATACAAGGCTATTTTAAATAGATTCCATAGAAAGTGGAGAGAAAAACTATCAAATAAAATATTTCTGCACGGATATTAACTATAAATTCAGTAGATGATAGTAATCTTATAGGTTTCTGCCCAACAGACTAAAATGTTTGACTTTTGAAGAAAAAGTAGCATTAACAACTATTTTTAAATTTTTGAACATACTGTTTAGGAAAACCTTTTAATTTACATGTATATATAGTATCTGGATGAAAATTCAAGTAATTGTCATTGAATCTCTTTCATGAATTAACTGATTAAAACTAAGAGCTGGTCACATATCAACGTAGTGTACTTTTTTCCTCTAATCCTTTTAAAATTTTGCTGGAAAAACTGGACTCATTTTTTTCTACCAGTACTTTATACCAGCAAATATATTTTCTTTGACGTTTGTTGATCTCTGATAAGATCATTTAAAGTAGCATAAATGCAGACTTTCCTATTTTGTAATGTTTCCTTTCACACTTTACCTCCCCCATAAACCTTGCCAGTTCGTAACTTCCTCCCAACTTTTCTGCATACTTCACGAACGAAAAGTCGTTAAATTCATGCTTTCCAAACTCATAGCCATAATTGCATTTATGTAATATAGATTTCTCCGTCAATATAAGTTATGAAGAATCTTTACGGGATATTTTTTAGGATTGCATTTGCGTTCCGAAGATTTTATGGCAAGTTGCAAAAGGTAATTTTTTTTTAAATTTCTCCAGTCTAGTTTTAAAAGAATATTAAATTGATTTTTTATTGACGCAAGAAATCATCATGTGATTAAAATGCAGGCATTTATTCGGCGTTTGTAAATATTTTATAAATGAGGCTTAAAAGGGTGTTTGTGACGTTTTTCTTTGCTTTTTACAGTATTTTAAATTTATAAGATATAGGCGGGAACCGTACTATTCGATGAAAAGTTTTTATTTTTAGAACATATGTAATAAATATAGATTTTGAAAATGCATATGGTGATTTAAAATAAATTTCTTTAGTACTAACTTTTAATACGAAGGAGATTATAATATGATTTATATCAAGATTACAATTTCAAAAACATGTGCTATCTTGTTTTAGCCATAAAAGATGGAAGAAAATGCAATAACATTTTTCGTTCATAAATCTTTATTTAATACAAGTATCATTCCGGCGGCTATTAATGAGAAGAGGAAGGCATGATGATGGAAGGATGCAAGGATGAGGAAGTTATTTCAGTGGGTTTTATTTACCACTCCATTAAGTGTACTTAACGCACAATGTATGTCCCATCTTACATCTTGCAGCCGGAATAAATATACATTTGTCTTGTTTTGATAACTAATTCCAATTCAAAACGTCATCTATATTGTAATTTCGAATGGCGGCAGTCGACTCAAACATACACGTAGATCCCTTGCACCTAATACCTCTTTTTTGTAAGCCACATTTATAAAGGTTTAAAACTATAAAAATATTTAGAAGTCAAAATGTCAGGTCGCTGATAAAAAGAAACTTGCGCTAAGTATTTAGTGATAAATTCTATCTGGAACATCCTATTTGGCTGTAAATCATTCGCAATTTATTTTGTTGTCTAAGTCCGTAATATAAGTTCGTGTGATCAATATTTGCCTGTATAGCCCAGTGAAGTTGAATCACATGGGTTTTGCATAATATTTAGTAATTCCACGACTAAATATTCCACTTACGCTGCCAAAAGGTCTAATGGTTCTTTGCTGGATTATTTTCTGTATAAGCGGTAAATATACTTCATAACGCTTGTAAAGTCAAATTGTAACACATCTGCGCTAGCGAGTACATCTTGATTCTTTTTGCAAATACCCGTTTCAACCAGACGTGATAGACAGTTTCAAGCGCTTTGCATGACCAGGCGGGCGCTGGCATGAGTTCGGTGGCTCCCCCGCAATTCAAAAGACGTCCCTCTATTGCCACTAAATTGCGAGGCAGCACAAGCAAGAACTTGAGATTGCAGCTGTCTTCCTTGCATGAAAAGCACTTCTCAAGCAGCTGATATTTATTGGTACTTTCCTACCTACGTTTACTGATTTTCAGCAATTAAAATTAAAATACAATGGAATTCGAGAAAAGTTTTTTAATTAACTCTTACACTATTGGGATTATATTGAATCTTAAGGATATAAAAATATGTTATTTAGACTAAGCGACTGTGTGTGCTAATTCATTTTGAATGCAAATACTTACTATAAAAACTAATTTAAAGTATTAGAACCAGCAATTTACTACTTAAAAGTGATATTTTTAATGATATCATTATGTCCGTTAACCTTTTATCCGTATTGTCCGTAAACCAAAGCAAAGATGTTTTGTAAAAGTACCTTCCACTAAAATGGAAGAAAATTTCAATAATCACACGCCTATTTGCATGTACTCTCTTCATGCTGTTTTCTTTTTGTCCAAACAATGTTTTGAGGAAATCTATAAAAACCTGTAGTGGTTCTCATGAGGTTAGACGAATTCCCTTGGTGACTGCGACTGCTTTGTGTGGATTTCCATGAAAGCATTGTTCGATTTCCTATAAGTAGAGTAAACGAAGACGGATTTTGGTCTAGATAAGATAAAAATCAATTTAGCTATTTTTTTCTCATTATCCTATTATTACCTTGTTGCTTCGCTTTCATAGCATTCATACATTGTTTTTGTAGATACTATTCTGTCCGAGAGAATCATAACATGTATTCCATATCATGAGAATATCAACGATCACGCACCACGTACATACCTTACTCGGCTTATTCCCTCCTCATCATTTACTTATCCTTGATGTATTGTCATTTTGGTGGCTGGACTAATCAAAAAATACGACCAAAAGAGTAAACCCATCAATTAATTCCCTCACTATTTCTCCCAATTGTAACTCAAAAGCACCATCCCAGTTAAATTGATATTCAAACTACGCGCAATATTCTCTTCTTTTCTACCCATGCTACTGAGAATACGTGTTACTGAAGGATCTTAAAATTAAAAAGTATAGAGGGACTAATTGCGAAGTATGTATTTCGAATATTAGGAAAAGAAGACAATAGCAATAAAAAGAGGGTAATGTACTGTAAAATTTAGGCACGATGGCTCATTGAAGACCGTGAAATGAAGGAAAAAAGGAAAAACAATACAAAATGACAGTTAAACGAGGCATGAAGAATGAAGAGATTGTCAGGTAACAGCATAATTTGAAGAACTGCGACAAACCAATCTTCGAATTGATCGAACCAGTAATGATGTAAAAAAATGTGGGAAGGAACAGCGCACTTTGGGAAACGGGTTAGTGGAGTTCCCAACGTTCTGGCTTCTCACCCTGAGGGTCACCATTCGAACACCGGTGTAGGGAAGTGGGAGTAGAATTTAGATTCCTATTTGGGGTTCTGTGTTGAGAGCACTTCATGTGCAGCACGCCGTCCGTCAAATTGGGCATTAAATTGTTGTCCCTTCGGCTCACTTTGGTTAAAGTAGACAACCAAATGCCGTCGTCGGGTTGCTCCCTATTCCTTTCTCATTCTATAAAAATTCTAATTTTGTTAAATACCCACCCGTGGCGCAAAATATCCCATGTAACCTAATTTTTTTATTAACTACGCATTTTGTGATTCCAGTTTTATTCTTTCAGTTAATCACTAGAAATATTGAATTATTGGTGACAGTATGCACTTTAGCGTTAAATTAAAATTTGTCTCAAACCAGTCATTCAAGTACCGGTCATTGAAAATAACGCTTTCCTCTGCATTTTAAAACGTCCATTTTATCCAAGTATTAGCTAACCGCACATTTACTTCCCGATTGCCTCAAAAATCTACACATTACCTTGCCATATGCTTTCTCCAAAATCCAAAGATGCACAATAAACTTGATTTCATTCACTTATGAATTTCGTAATTACTCATTTAAATGACGTACGAAGCTCTTCTCATTTGGAATTTGAATTATATAACGATACTTTTTTGAAATCAATTTTATATTTTTTATCTTGATTCAGCTGAAATGCGGGTAGCCTTGAGAAATCAATGTTAAAGGATCAATCATGAATGAAACATTTTGCTTGCTTGCACCCCGTTTACCATAGTGTTTCGTACGAAATTTCAAATCTTCACAATAGGCAGTTAATAAATCGTGCATGACGGAAGAGATTTTTATATAAATGGGAAAAAGGTTTAATGGGTTATCTGCTTTTCAGTTACCTGAATAAGTAGTAAGATTAACAGGAAGATAAATTAGAATTGCTACGAGGCCAAAGAGAATGCATGAAGAGAGCGAGTCATTCTCTCAAAATCAGTTAATAGCAGCCGGAGAACGTCAATCCATGCTCGCATGACGTTCGCCTCCGGGCTAATTTTCGCAGCGTAAAGTTAACAGTGTGTCGCACGGGTCCCCTTCCTAACCCACTTCTAACCTACAGTTCCCATCCCCTCCCTCTCCCCCAATGAGAAGTCGCAACTCCGTCTTCGCCGATATCTCAGGCGTCCAATCAGCAACCTCCCTTATTCTGAGGAGCCCTTATCACCCTTGCCACAGCCACGCTGTTCCATTTCCTGCCGGTGGAGCTTGCTGCGCTTATTCTCAGATTATCAAATGACTGTCGCCACCCGCCGGCTACACCACTCACCTTGGTAACCTACTTTTCCTGCATCGTGGCATTCACCTAGCCCCCATCAATAGTCTGTCATGCTTAAATCCCCTATCTATCCTCCACATCGGTAAAACATCTCCTTCTCGCAAATTCATTGGAAGTTAATAAATGCAATGAAACAGAACCGGTTCTCAAGTACGTATTATGCCGTCTATACCGTCGACGTGACTGGGAGCATTTCAGGCGATATTACAGTTTTTTCATAACGTTTAGTCACGATAGAAATTAGATGAGACTTCTGCTTAATTCAATACTTAGGTTTTTAGTCGTGTTTTCATTATGGTTTCAGAGTATTGCAATTAAAATAATTACGCACACGTAATTGACCTAGAGAGTCCCTAATTAACGAAGTTAAGGGAAGCGTGAGAGAAAGTTGTGCGTCTGATTTTTTTTTAATTTCATGAAAACGCTTATTTGCCTCCCTCTTGATTATTTATTATGTTTAATTCTTATTCCTTCACTCCGCCCCTCAAAATAATTCCCCAAGAGGTAGTGCGACGATTTGAGACACTAAGTATCAATAATCTCTTTCAATACAATATGGAAGAGAACTAATACTCACTTATGTGTGTGTGTGTGTATATATATATATATATATATAATTATATATACATATATATATATATATATTTATTTATTTATATATATATATATATTCCATGGGATTTAGTTTGAAAACTATCGCTACATTCAACTAGTTGAAGCAATAGATGAAGGCTTATAAAAGCGAGTTAGTTGGCTTTTGAGTTTTACCGAAAGAGTTCCCAACGTCGCGTGAGTTGGCTTTTATAAATGAGGCCGTATCTCACCTCGCGGCAAGCCTTGTGGCGTGTTAAAATCACGACGTTCGGTAGGCCACTTCTTCTCGCTGTCCCACCTACGGTCTATGCAATGAATGATCTTCTGCCCCTTAGATCACACAAATTGGGGCGGTTATGGGAAATCCCCCGAATTTGAAGCTGAGGCTCCACCGTCAGCCATCAATTGCTCGATTCTCTGTCCATCACGCCGACAAATGTTCAGTGCCGTAAATATCCTCAAGTTGGCTATTGTTTTAATCCAAGGTTAGCCAAGGGCTACATCCTGTTATTTGTGCGCAAATAACTTGACATATCTATAGTTATATTTCCTTACATATTTTCGATTAACATTGATTCTAGCCTCAGAGACAGCGGTTCCTCGCGCATAAATTATATTTTGTGCTCACCCAGAACCTAGGATTCATTGCCTGTTACTCACGATGAGATGGAATAACTGCATTTACGATAAAGAATAAATTGTATGGATCCATAACATATGTATTAGGTAATGTATTTTCGGTTTATTGAAAATGACATTCTTAAAACAAGTAAAATCAACCAGAAAATTATATGGTACACAATGCAATATAATTGCGTTTATGGGGGTATGTTTTAAATTTTTTAGCAGTGGTAACCTGCATACAAATAAATGAAAGTCTCGTATAATTTCATGACTACTTCAGAGAATACGTTCCCGAGAGGAGCGGTGCCATTTGCATCCGCACGCCCCCACCCCGTCGCCATTAACTTTTATTTCTAATTTCGACCTCGCGAACTCCGACAGAACGTGCCGCATCCCCTCTTGCTCCCCGTAAACAAGGCCATCGATTTCGCTGACGCCGCGGCTTTCTACGTGTTTCGCTTTGGTGCATAATCGTTTCTCGTTTGTTAACACTGAGGCCTGCAAACATATCAGGGGGTGGTGCGGGGAGGGGGGGTAGCTTTGAAGTGTTGGGAGATGGTCTGGGGCCAAGGGGATGTGTGCGGGGAAGACGGGGAGCAAAGAGAGAGAGACCGCTGTGAGAGAGTCGGAGGAAATGGCTCGAACAGGAGATTTCGTTAGGCCTGTTTGTGTTTCGTTTCTGTTGTTTGGAGAACGAGCTCTTGGTGAGGGGCGCTCTGGGAGGGTTAATGGGGAAGGCGGGGGTTGGTTGGTGTGACGGGGAGAGGGGTGTTTCGGGAGTAGGAATAAGAGGTTTTAGACGGGGAGGTGGGGGAGGAAAGGGAAGGACTGTTGAGAAGGTGTTTTCGGAGGTGGGGAGGACGAAGAAAGAAGGGAGCGTAAGAGAATGAGAAAAAGGAGAGAAGGGATACGGGGTGGTGGAAGAGATACAGAAGGGAAAAGGAGGGCATGACGTCAGAGTTGGTTCCCACCCGAACGTAGTTAAATGCGGCTGGAGATTGATATTTTAGCGTCGCGAACCCTCTAAAACCGAATGGCTCAAAGTGTAAGAGGGATAGGGGGTTGGTGGATACATCTAACCCCCCCCCCCTCAACCTCCTCAGTCCTGTTTCCCTCGCGGAAGATGGCTCAGACGATTTAACACGATGTACTCGCATTCCGCTAAGGGGTGTCGCCGTGATGAGACATTTCGCCAGGGGAGGGATTTTCACGGTCACTTGAATACAGATGACGGGAGCGACGTCGTATTGTTGTTTAAAGGGGCGCGGACCCTGTTGTTTTTTGCACGCTGCTGGTGCTCGGCTGTTGAATGGGAAGGGGGTGGGTGGGGCCGTTGGGGACGGGTGGGAGGGCGAATGGGGCGGGTAAGGTGTGAGGGGGAAAGTCGTATGCGAATCACGTATCCCCATGAAGGACCCGGGCTAATGGGCGGAAGGCTACGGTTTTAGATATGCGTGTTATGAGGCTCCCGCCTGCAATTACGTAAACTTAACGCGCCTTTCCTTGATTCATCTCAGATGTGAGATTGAAATTTGCATTTTCTTGTTGCAAAATGAGGCCACGGGGATTACATTAAGCAGGAGATGGATTTATGACCAGGTTGAGGTAGCAATTTTTTACTGTGCTCCCAGTCTTGTTTCTAGCCTGCTGCCATTATCGATCTATGATTCACATCAGCACTCGCGTATACTATACATCTCTCTGGCGTCTGCGAAAGGCATAGAAAATGTTCATTTTCTTTCATAAAAGTTGAGATTACTTCTATGATATTAAAGTATAAACCCTGACGAATTGCTATGCCTGAGACAGCTGGACTAGATTTCACGTTTAAGCCTCGCCTTAGTGAAACGCCAAAGCACTGAAATTAACAAGAAAAAAAACTTTCCTTTCATGAGGATAAAATTACTCTATACTGACTTGCAGCTCAGGCATAAGTATTTACTTTGACATGTAAAATTTGTCATTTTAAAGAAATAGTCATCAAGGTAATATTTTATTCATGTCTGCATTATTAAGTATTATTTTATATGAGGTAGAAAAAAGGTAAGAAACAAAAAATTAAGTAAATAAAGTAAGTAAAATTACGTCAGAGATAAAGTACTTTTTAAACGTGTAAATAATAATTATTTTGATGCACATCTACTCACCTTCAAAAGAAATCCCAGAAAATATTGCAATTAAACAAAACAATGAATTTTTTTTTATACTTTCTGAGTAACACTATTCCTATGTAGAAAAACGTTTGTCTCGATCATGCCTTAAGGTCGACGTGAAAATTTTCCTTTCATTGACTTAAACAAAAATTTCGTCTGCTCTATCATTGCAAACAAATAATTTCAGCTTGGAAAAATTTCATGCGGTCCCTTATGTCAAATCCACAGTATTAACACAGCTAGAATAAGCTTCACCACAATTGTGTAAATTACAGAGCAGTTTAGCAGCTGTGGTTTCCGATAAAGACTCCTTTTTTATATGCAATCTTTATCATATTTTTATCTAATGGTAAAACTCCGAAATTGGACCTTCATTCCTGCCCACAAAGTAATAAACCTCTAATGGCATAACAGAAATTTCAATGAGTGGGCAATGTATTGTTGCTGATATTTGTCCCTGCAGGGAACTGGCTCACTTACAACGGCACAGAACCATGCAAGCCACCGCAAGGGTTTGCGGGAAGTTAGGACCCCAGCGTCATATAGATGAATATATATTTACCGTCATGCATTTATATATTTTTTTCCGGTTTCTTATGCCTGATTGTAAACCGATAGTTTTCCAAGAATTATTATTCCTAATATTTGATTTGGTTAATGATTTTTACGAGGCGGAATTTTCAGCCTTTACTACTAGGTTTTTCTCAGCTTTGAGAATATTTTCGTCATTTCCATGGTCATGAATTCATGAGTGTATTCCAACGAAAGAGAAGGTCTTCTAAGAGACACCCAGATCAGGGGGGAGTGATTATCAATATGAACTAGGGTCTAGTTTAATTAGTTGGGTCGAGAGATTCACGAGGGATAGCTTGCAGAGGACGGCATTCGAAATGAAAATGTGCGCTCGTTTGTCCAAAGAGAACGACCCTATAAATAAATGTATCCGGAGAAAAAATAAATTAAGACTGCATCGTACTCAGTCCGATATCGTTTGGGCCCCCAAAATGGACCAAGGGGTCCACGAACACATCTCTTCGTCTGTCTTCCCAACTCTTCCCCGCTTCCATCCCAACCCTACTTACACACAACCCATGTCAAGGGAAAGACGTGCTCCCCAAAGCCGGAGAAGAAAACAACACATCCCGCCGAATAACACACACACACACACAGATATATAAACGCAACATGGCCCGCAAATTCCACCGACTCCTCCACCAATTCCTCAGGACTCCCCAACTTCCAGCGACCAATTCTTTCTTAGTCTCCCACTTCGCTTCCTTCCCCCACGTCTCTCTTTCTTTATCCTCCGCTAAGGAGACGCAGGAAGGAAGGAATCACTTTTCTCCCCATCTTAAGTCGACTTCTCCCCACCCTCTCCTCCCCATATCGGACTCCCATCCTACGAGGAAAAACACTCACCAAACTTTCATTCCTCCTTTCCTGCATCCCCGCAAAATTCCCATAGAACACAATACCGTCCCTCTCTTGTCCTCTTTCCCCCTCTTCCGATACCGGCCCCTACCCCCCCCCTCTTCCCTAAATCACATCTCCCCTTCTCCATTGCCTCCTCCCCCCCCTCCTTTGTTGGATGTGGAGCCCACACATATATCCTCCTCGCTCCCTTTCCCTCTTCTCCCAGTCAGGAGCAAGGGGAAATAACGTTGCAAGGAGCTTTAGCGGGGCCATTTCCGTGGCTTTCTAAGAAGTCATCCACCTACACCCTTCTCGGGGCTCTCCTTCTCGTCTTCCCTCTCGTTGATGGCTCTTCGTGGGAGCTCTTCTCTCCTTATGCGCCGCATACCTCCTTGAGCCCTTCACCGAGCCTTGCCACCTCGGCCCCTCTCGCCCCCGCCGCAACGTCCATTCCGGGAAGTTACCAAACCCCCCCCCTTCACGCCCGCCTTTCCTTTTTTCAATTGCGCTTTACGAACGTGGGATATGGGACACACACTGAGAAGGATGTTGACATTGAAGGAATGTGAAGAATGGGAAGCCATTAAGTTAAATCATAAACCGTATGTATTCGTGAAGTTTAAGGGCAGTATTAGTAGCACGCAAACGCTATATCCCGTTGAATGGAACCCTGTGGTTTGCAGTATGCCTTATAGGCTCATTTTTATGGTTTCCTCTGTGCTTCTAGAGCAAAACTCGTTTCTAATCCTCCTGAATTCGTAGTCATATCGAATCGCGTCATGATTAGGGAGAAGGTATTTGCCAATCAATAAGGTATAGCACAGGTGAGTGCCTACCTCATTTTATAATTAGACGTAATTAATAATGTGATTTTCACCTCATTCACATTTACAACCAGTATGAGAATTAAATCGTCTACCTTGCCATTATATGGCAGAAATTATGTCATAAGTTGATCATTTAATTTTCGTCCATTCACGACTATATCTGAATCGAACCAATGAAGCTCATTTCCTACTTCTAAACTGAGCTCAGATACAGGAAATCGATGGCCATATATAATTTACCATCAGCATATTGAAAGCAGGAAACTGCTCATTGTTTGGCTTTCTAATATTCCGTGAATAGCTTTGTTAATTAAATACGCTACAGAAAGAGGATAGGTGCCTAATGAAAACTTCGTTGCAATTTTCCACAGTTAAAACTTTATTGCCGACCATGGTTTCGATACATTGTATCATCATCAGGTGAGGAATCTGTTTCTCACAGATCTCATCAGATCATTCTCATCAGGAATCACATTTCCTCACCTGATGATGATACAGTGTATCGAAACCATGGTCGGCAATTAAGTTTTAACTGTGGAAAATTGCAACGAAGTTTTCATTATGTCTCGATTCCACAACATCACGCCTGACTCTTCACTTTTCGTAGGATAGGTGCCGTTTTGCAGCGATCTGGCTAATATGAAAATACTTTTCATGGGATTAATATTCAAGTAAATAGGTTCTTATATGTGCGTATTTGCGTGTGCGTAAATACATGTTGTGTGTGTGTATATATATATATATATATATATATATATATATATATATATATATATATACACACACACACACACACACACACATACATGTGTGTGTGTGTGTGCATTTAAAGGACCTATTCCACTTTAGGCCTAACCAGATACATATCAACATAATATTTGCTGACAGCATTAATCTCTATACAAGTAATTAGGACACATCACATTAAAAAACGGCAAAAAATTCTGATTAAATTCAAGTATGCCTGAATATATTCGCCAAATTCTCGTTAGAACACGTAGTTAAATCGGCAACACGAGGTAACCGCATACTCGACATGTTTGCCACTAATGCCTGAAAGATCATCACAAACGTAGAAATAATGATGGGCATCAACGAACACAACGGTATGTTTGTATGAATGAAAACTAAGTTCGCAAAAGTGATTAACGAAAATCGTAATATGATCTATTCAATAAAGGGAATTTTTATGGGTTTCAGGGGAAAATAAAAGACGAACTTCAATCATTTATGTTAGAAACTCACAGAACGTATTTCGATAATTTTTCAAACGATAAACGAGATGGAAAAGGTCATTCCGTACAAATGCAAGCACAATATATTGCACCACAAACTTAAAAGAGAGAATTAAGGGCGGCTTTAAGCTGGCAAAGAAATGTTCACTCTATTTTTTAAATGAATTTAAAAATTAAAGACAAAATTCTTATGAAGAGTTTGGAAAAAAAACTTGTAACTTCAATAAAAATTAAAATGGTTATTCGCTTACCGTAACTTAATGCCTAATAAACACGCTCCTTGATACTTACAAGGATAGCCTACAATTTTTTTTCTGTTACTTCAGGAAATTTTAGGGATTCGTTCAACTAAGTAATCTTTAATGAGAGAAAATGGCTAAATTGTTGCAGAGTGCGTAAAGAAGTCCAACTCCGTGAACTAGTTCTTTCAGAACGCTGGTAGAATAAAATATAAAGCAAAAAAATCACCCCACAGTTTTGAAGAGATCTATTGTTATACCTGGGTGTTATAGTAAAACAACTCCAAAAAAGAGGCGAAAATAGTCTCGATACTAGAAGAAACGCCCGTGAGTATGCTTAATGAACATAGCACAAATCGCACCCTACTTTTAAAAAAATACTCGTCAATAGAGGATCGTAATGTGAGCCACGGCCGGAAGAAAACTTACTTTACCTTTCAAATGCGGTGATAAGGGAACTTCATTATTTACAGGTCAATTCCATTAACGTCGACATCTTGAAAAAACGTAGAACATATCATTGTCAGAAATATAGTGACCGTTCTCGGTAGTAGGAACGTATTCATCCGTTCCAAGCTTGAGTTTAAGAAAACAAGATTATAAGAAACACATTTGGTATATTCATTCAGGATATCATTAAATGTGGGAAGAAAATACACAGGTGGTCACATTAGACTTCCAAAAAGCCTTGGAAAACGTCTCTCACGAGTTATTGATGAAAGAGTCACCAACGGAATTATGGACTCTATTTGACTGTAAACCGAAAGTGGCCCTCGGATGTAATTCATTAGAGGAAGACAACATCATGAATTCTACAGGGAAGTCTTACAGCGCCATTCTCTTTCTTGCATGAACGACCCAAAATGCTACGTCATGAGAAACTTTATGTTATCAGCGTAAGGTACATTGAAATAAAATATTGGGAGGTTGCAGGTTATTCTCTAGCGAGTTAAACAGTTATAGGAGTCGTGTAAGGTATGGGTGTTAGACTTGCAAATCTTAAAATTAATTACAATATACAGAACAGGAATATGCGCGGTAGAGCAAAATTTAGAATAAATAAAAAAAAGATAAAATTATAGAATTTAAGGGACCAAATTAAGAATCTCAGAAAAGGTCAACTACTTGGCCATCACACTAGCATTAAACCTTTCACGGGGTGCACACATAGAGAGAAAATGCGCATTGGCCTTATAGAATTAGGTTTTATCATTGTGATTGTAGAAAAATGCAGTTAAAAGAGCAGAGATTTTTACTTCTCTTTAGACCAGCCGTATGTGTGGATAAGAAACGTTGCAACGTTATCCAATAATTTCCCTTTTTTGACTCTATTTGCCTTGGTTATTGATAATAAAGCTAAGTAGTGATCGCCGCATGTGGAGGAAAGCATTTTGAAACCGTACATCATTAGGATGGAGGTGCCATTGCCTACTCGAATACTACCCTCCAGTGTTATCATATATCAATAAAAACTAATCATTTGCCCTTGTAAAGCAGGATTTCCCATCTCTCAGATTTGTGCCAGGTGACAACCGATCAGTAGTCGAAAGCTCCCTACTGGGCTAACACCAAGCTTTATATTATTCGTAAATGCAACTTTTAATTATATAAAACCTGCCAGTTTATTTTCGTTAAAGCGGTTCTTATTACTTGACACAAAGGTTTTGTGTTTTGCGTAGTCGATTTACAGTTTAAGAACTGGTATTGGGAAAATTAAGTTAGATAGCATTGTGTTGCTATACCATAACGCTATCTAAGTTGCATGAAAATACATCTTACGCGATACGATTAATATTGAGTAAATCAAGTGAAAGTTGTAGTCGGAGTTATACATCCCTTCCATAAAATATTACTACGGTGCTTACAATCGCTTATTGGCACTAAAACTATAGCGAGCGTTGGGAACGAATAATAAATGCTACCAATTGGGATTGAGTGACAATTAGGTAAGCGGCGAAAAGAATGGAGAGAATAAGTTTTTGAGATAGCATTTAGTCAAATTAAAATGGCGAAGAACTGAAGAAAGAAATTATATATTTTAAGCAAGAGGAAGGTACAGCCACATATTAGTCATTAGAAACGTCCAAAATATGCTTTCATAAATTCAATTAAATGAAGTGGGAAAATGAGGAGAATATCAATTAAGAACCTGCAAAGATGGCACATGGCAGTTAGTTTTCTCGCAAACCACGCTGGTGTGACCATGTTGAATGAGCATCAGTGAAGGAAACAGAGAGAGAGAGAAATGAAGAGAAATACGGTAAGAAATCGGAGACGAAGGAGAGCTGAGAGGACTTGTGCAGTTGGGTTTCTGATGGATGGAAGGAAACGAAAGGGAACTGGCATTTGAGAGACCTGAACAAGGAGGCAGACAGACTCTTTGGCTCGAGTCGTCTTGTGGAAGGAAAATGTTCTATCAGCACGCAAAGAAACACGAAGTCCTGCGTTTCGAGAGAGACGTTTTGACGGCGGGTACAGGGGAGGGAAAAGCGGAGTAGTGAAGTTGAGGTGGATGCTGTAGACTCCTCTTGTCCACCTCATTCCCTCTCTCCCTCCCCCCTCCTCCCATGGAAACTGCCTTTTCGTCCGAGGGCCCATTCCGAGCGACATACGCCGTTTCTCCTTAAATCCACGTCATCTCCCTCCGAACCACCCTTCGCAGAATAAAACACTGCCGGCCCTTAAAACCAGATTTATAAATCTTTTTCCTCCCCATTTTTACACTCGCGCAAATGTAGACGCGCTGTGGTAGCGTGTGTTCGTGTGTGGGGGCGGGGTGGAGGGTGTTGGGAGGAGGTGGATATTCCGGCGTACCAGTAAGGGCTATTAACGCTCCCCTTGTTCATCCACTCCCCCCGCAATGCCCCTCTGTCATCCCGGTCAAATTCTAACCCCATCCCAACTCCCCCGCCCCGCTCTTTTCCTTCAGCCCTGCGCCCTCCATCCCCATTCGCCCCCCTCCCACGATCGACTTCCGACGCTCCTCGCCCCTACCCGCGTTGCCCCATTCCTCAGCACTCAAACCATAAAACAAAACCCCCCCACCCACGTGCCTGCCCCCCCTAACCCCCGATGCCGTATATATCCCGCTCCTATCAGTCGCCCCACTTCGGGTCCGGCCCTTTAGAATGCCCTCTCCTTCAGAGACCCCCATTCTCCAGCTGAAACCCCCCCCCTGCCTCGCAAGACCCTCCATGCTTCCACTAACTCACTCCAGTGCCCCTATCTGATGATCCAGTCCACGTTCCCCACCGCACACTGAATACCAGTGCCTTTTCCGCCTCCCACCATCCCTCTGCTTCCTCCGTACCTACGAATACACGCACACACACTCACATACGTGCCCAAAACTCCTCTTCGGAGTCGTGTCCGAGTCCCCTTCCACAGAACTTAACCCTCCCCATCCAAAATCTACCCCTCCCCCCCCCCAAGGCATTCTTTTTCCCTTCCCCACACATCCCTACCCACGCACAATCCACCCTGCGGGTGGTGATGTTGCGCCATCACCCCCACACCACACTCTTTTTATTCCCCCTCCTCCCTTCCCAGGCCACCCTCCTCTCGAAAGGAGATCCATGCCCTCTTTCCTCACATACCGAACCTGGAAAAGCTTTTTACGCTGGGGGGCTGTGAGGGACGATGCGTGAGTGGGGGGCACGTGGAGGGACATGGCGCACGGCTGGGGGTGGGAATCAAGAACGATGGGATGAGAGAGGGAGTGTTTAGGGAGAGTACCGAGGGGTTACGGCGCAGGAAAGAGGAAATGGCACGAAGTGGAGGAGGAAGAAATGAAATCGGATAGACAGAGGGAGAGAGAGAAGGATTGTGGATGGAAGAGGGAACACGATGAAGAGAGAAGGCAGAGGGGAGGTCACGGGAGGGTAGAACATGGGGTGTCGAAATTCGTCGTTGCCTCGGGGACCCGGACGACGTGCGAGGACGGGTTAGCGACACAGTCGTACATTTTCGGTTGTAATTTACCGCCTGCCAAAATCGGAGTGGAATGTTCTTGGCACGCCAATCACGGTCCACCTTTTGAGGTCGTTTTTCCTTTAACGCTACGTTCGCATTAACCCTCTTGATGGTAAATTTAGCCCCTGATCATTGATCTTTGACATTCTGTTTCGCCGAAGCAAGGGTTATTATCCCGATTTGTACGAAGCAGCATAATTTGTGAAATGATATCACCAGATCATTGGAGATGAAATTAATTCATACTTTTTTCATTTCCTCTTGCCGCCATTTCATCAAAATAGCCGAGATGAAGAAAAAGAGAACTGGGAAGTGAGATAGGGAAAGAGTAAAATGAGATTGAGAGAAATGAAAATATGATTGGAAATGGGAAAACGATGTCGCCTTCGGGAGAATAAGAATTTTTGACGAGAGCACGAGGAACGCCGTTATTCGGTCCCCAAATGTTTGGGCATTTCTGGAAGTAACGTACCGTAAATATTTCTGATAGAAATGCTCTTTCTCGAATTCAATTTTTACATTTACTTGACACAGGACATTTTAGGTTTCATATATATACTTGACAGTTTAAAATCTGAAAGTAATACACAATCGCCTTAAAGGTGGTTTTTTGATAGATTTTGGATTTGTTAAAATAATATATGCTACATCTAATTAAAAAAAACTAGAATGTCAAGAGCTATCAGAAATTAACAAGTATTACTGCATACAATTGTGCGCGAGGTAACGCTCACCATGCGTGCAAAACTCACAGGTTTAAAATACAAAATTTTCAAATGTTTTTTCACTATAAATGGGTAGAACTTATTCACTGAGGTAACAGGCTACCTATTAAGTGAATATCCCATGCAGCATCGTTGAGAGAATGACTACGATTTTATCATAATAAGATTACTCAATCGGGGATCCAAAAATAACAGCGTCAATATCTTGGAAAAAAAATTAATTTAAGCTTACAAATTGTCATAATTTGTCTGTTTATCACAAATGGCAAATTGCGGTTATATTTGCAACAGATAAAACAGAAAAGATCTTCCCTTAGGTCAGTGGCTAAAATTTTAGTGAGAAAAATCGTGGTAAAAATTTCATCATGCTAGACTAGGGGAACTGAGTACCATGCTTTGAAGTAAAACTTTATCTACCAATGCAAACAAATATGTATGTGTCGACTCAAATAATGTTTCTGTTAATTTTCTGATTTAATGAATGATAATATGGTATTTTCGTGAAAAAAATATAATTTCCGTCAGCTGTGGTTTCTCAGTCATAGCGATTTTTAAGCAGATGTGAAAGAAATAAATGGCTTCCGAATGAACGGACGCCTTTCCTATTCTCCTTCAAGTGACCAGCAGACACGAATGACCTTAGCTCTCCTAACGCCCATTTTAGCAAGGTTTTGAACCATGATAAGAAGATTGCCGAGTGAGATAACTAGCTTTAAATCATTGGCCAGTGAGTAGGGAAACACGCAAATAAAATACAAGAACAATCTACATGCAGTTTGTCTTTGGGGGACATAATGTGAATAAATTTGTATCCCCCTTTCTCTTAATCATAGTGGCACGACAAGGTAGGACAGCAGCTAAAACCTTAGTTTGGACACATATCTCTGAGGCTGAAATCCCGTTGAGCTAGAACTAGCTGTGAGCCTTAAGTACTTCGATTAAGATATCCGTTGTATTTTATATGACAATTTGAATTCCATTTATCCCTTCAATGTCAAACTTTGGAACTGATATGCATAAATATCACTCGCATATGATCGAAATATTACTCTTTACGTGGCTTGGTAATCGTATCTTGCTTACTTTATAATGAAATTCATGCATGATAGATACATTTATTATTAAAGGGTAACGCTCAAGCTAGTTGACTCCATTATTTAATTTTATATGACTTGAAGGGTATTATATAAACAAATTTTCTTTTTTCTCTGTTACGTTTTCCTTGAAATCACCATTCATAGTTCGAATGTTTCCAATTTTTTTGATTTCTTAAGAATTACAGGACACAATACTGGATTTATTTTTCTTCGTTAATGAGAACCCATATTTTAATATTTTTACAAAAAATTATGAAATAGATCCAAAAATATTTCAATAGAAAATGGGAAATAGTTAGCCAGTCTTTAGTGTATCCTATAATATCCAATATATTTTGGGCGGGAATCATTAATACCAATTTTATAAGGTGAGACTCTCTATAGGAGTTAGGTAGACGGATTCATAATAATTGAGCAGATATGCACTTTTGGAAGGCAATACATAAATTTTAATTGCAATAAGGTCCCAAAAAATTAAGTTAGGATGAGATAATACTTTTTAGTATAGATTTATACACGATGCTACCAACAATGAAATTTAATGCGTTGATAAATTTATGAGGGAAAATATTTTTTCATACTAAGTTTGTTAAGTAATACATTTAAAATTCCATCTGCTCTCTCTTATATCATTCAGAAAATGTATAATTTGACGTACAAGAATACATGTAAATCTCATTTATTTTCTTTTTGATGAATAGTATCTCTCTCTCTCTCTCATACAGTTCCGTATTTTATTGATCCCACCATTATGTGTAGTTATTTATCATAGATAGTATTTTTTGATATTCTAATGAGAAAAATAATGATTAATTGAACTTTTCAGGGATATCTCGAGAATTTCCCCCTGAGGCTTAAAACGGTCAATGACGAGTAGTGTCACCGCATAAGAGTCCTCCTACCACGGAAAGTCATTTAATTTCTGGTCGCGTTCCTTTCGAGCATGGACGGTAATAAAATGTGAGCGAAGGAAACGGAACTTTCACACTTATTTTATGCATGGACTAGGGGTCGTTTCATTTACCACACATTAGCCATGCCTAAATATAACAAGGCTGCTATGATGGGTGGGAATGGCACTTGCTTGCATTCGAGAGGGTATGAATCGCCCGACGCACTAAGCCCTTGGGTGAACGCGTAGTGGCGGTGAAAGGGGTGAGAATGGGATATCTGAAATAGCGGGGGTAGAAGGAAGAGGGCAAGGATCCCTCTCCACCCGCACAAGACCAGCAGAGGAGGTTGGGAGGGGAGTTGGTGGTTCTGGGGAGATTGGCTTTCGAGGGACGGCTGCGGCGACGGGGGGAGAGGTGGCGACGGAAGGGGTCGGGGTGAGATGGGCGGGGAGGCAGGAAATGGTCCAAAGATTGGATCAAGAGGGAGTCGTCGACTCTCCGGAGCGGCTCGGGTGGGTGGCCAAGCAGAGGTTCGTGGGCGGAGGGGGACGGTGTGCGGCGGGGAAAGCGTCTTCAACCCCTTCCGCGCTCGCATCTCCCGTTCTCTTCCCATTCCCCACTCATCACCCAAGTCGCCGACCTCTTCCTCTCACGCTCTCCCCCTGCCTCTTCCGAAGAACGCTCCGCAGGCTGGGAAGTCGGCCCTATCTCGTCCTCCGTCTCTCCCTCTCTCTCTCTCCCCCATTTTCTCTTTATCTCTCTCCACGCGCCCCTCTTCCCATACGCTTTACACCTAGTGCTCTCAAGAGAGAGGAATATGGCGGGAGTGAGAGAGAGAGGGAAAAAATGTAGCCTTTCTCTCTCATTTTCTTGTCCCAGGTCCAACTTTTTTTCCTCGGTTTGGCAAGCGAGCGTATGTGAGCCCGGGAGAAATTGTCCTTCGCTCTCTTCAAAAGCTATCTCCCAGAGGAAGAAAATATGGCTTAATGGGGTTTGGTCACTGTTGGATGTTCGGTCGTGTTTTCCGCCGATCGCAAATTATTTCTTTTTTTTTCTTTTTATTTCCACTGGGATCCTCTTGATTTTTTTCCCGCCCAAATTTTGGGAGGCTCCTCGTTAACAAACAGATGTTCTCCGAGTGTTTCTTAGGATATTTTTTTTCAATTTTCTGCAATAAAAGAAACAAATTGTAATAAATAAAAATTGTATTTAATGTTAAATGACATGTTATTTGACCTCTTTTTTAGTTTACTGGTTCTGAATAATGTACGACAGTCGAAATCCAATCGGAAGCGGAAAACAATTTTGGTTTATATTATTCAATTCCTGCAACTCTAAAACGGTTTTTTATGCCCAGGTAAATGAAGTCAAATGAAACATTGATGCCAGAGCGAGGACATTGTAAATAAATCAGGGCTGAAAACTCAACGGAATGAAATGGAATAGTGTTAATGAATAAATAAATCGAAAGATTGTGCAAAGAGTGGAATAAAGTGGCATGGAACGGTTTGGGTATAGTTAGAAAAACCAACTTAATCATTGATCATAGGTAAAAGATTAATTTAACAAAATATCAGGAACAAATTACCAATGAAAAAGGATAAATAAGCAACACTTGAAACTCATTGGATCGTGCTCTTATTTAACTCCCGTGGAATTACTTTTTAGCGAACGTATAATTCGTACTTAAAAATACAAACACTTTGTACCGTTTAGAGTGATCTTTTTGGCAATTGCTCTAATGTGCATTTGAGAATCCATTGTGCCTTCAGCACAAGATAATTTTCGCCTTATAAGTCGATGAATTTTTCATTACTCTATTTTTAATTGAATGAATGAGTTCATGCGCTTTAAAAATCAATTGAGCACGTAAAATACCAAAACTAATTAATTTATATGCGAGAATATTTTAGGGGAAACAGCATTTCCCTCGCGCATAATTGATTAGTTCGTCAAAACTCGCAGGAATGCTTCGACTAATTGGAAGAGATGAAAAGATAAAGGCTTTCGACGTGCCTGGATCGATATCGCAGGAAAATAAAGTCAAAAACAGCCGAGTTTAAAACACTAGTGCGACGCCAAAAACCGAGGCGCTAACGGCAGAGAGAATAAATTGCGGACTTCTCGAGCATTTCAACCCCTTCATCCATCTGAACGCTCCAACGGTGCATGCGAAAGAGTTAAAATGAAAAAAAAAGAGAAAAGGAATGAAAGCGATTGAGAAAAATTGAGTGGACTCGATAAAGCGGGGCGATTGAAGCAGCAAAGGGAAAGGACGTGCCTGAGACATAATAGCAATCATATATTAGTATAGCATTATCTATTTATTCATCTCAATATTAAAACTTTTGGCTCAAATATTATTAATAACGCTACCCCTTCTACTTCTAAATCTGGGTACGATAAAGTAATTTGACCCCTACAGCATTTTCAATTCTAACCTATGACAAAAGTTGACAGCTTCCAGAATAACTCATATAATCATTCGACCGGCTGCATATGCAGAACAATAGCACCCTTGTGTTAGCTACTCAATGAAATGCCTTGAATGGAATAACATTGCTATAAATACTTTGGATGGAATTGAATGCCGTTTTTTATTTACTGTTTTCTCTAATTTGCCTTTCGTATTCTACTCTGGGCGTTAGAACGTTGAAAGGACGAATTATTAAGATGCAAACAGCCAAATTCTACGAACGATTTTTCAAAAGCCATGCCCTTGGGGCACTCTTTAACTTAGCAAAGTCAGCGGCTTCACTGAAGATTAACGGTTCTAAAGCTCGTTATTTTTTTTCTCGGAAATGTTTTGACCTTTTCGCATTAACACCACCAGCGTAGTGACGTTTCGTATCATCAAACCGGCCGTCGCTAGAGATTAAGCCGTTATTCATCCCCGCGGGTCATTTTTTTTTAACAGCGAGAGCGATGCATATTTTAATGAGTTCGAATTTTCATCGCGTCGATGCCTTCCGGAGAGGAGGCGAGATCCGGAGGATTGCGGGAGGGGACGATGCGCGGGATGGACTCTGGTGGGCTGAGGGGGGGGGGGGTTGTGGTGAAGGCGTAAGGGAAGGTGGGAGGTGCTTTGGCGGAAGGGTCATCTTGGGGCGAGGAAAGGGCCCATCCATGCACTGGGAGGGGGCGAGAGGGCAAAGGGGGGCGATTTGCCCGCCCCATTCCGCCGTGGAAAGAGGCTGAGAATTGAGTTCTAAATTGGAAAGGAAGTTCCGTGGGGCTTGGATTGGAAGGGCAAGGGAAGGAGGGCGGGTGAGGTGATCGTGGCGAGGTAAGAGGAGGAGAAGAATGAAACGGACGGATGAAAGGGGAAAATGTTTTTCTCCCGACTGGAGCGTCAGGGAGGAAGGAGTCGGGGAATGAGAGGGAGGAGAGAGAACGAGAGGAGAAGAATATTTTGGAAGTAAGCAAGCAAGAGAGAGAGAAAGAGATGGAGGGAGGGATTGAGCGCTTGAGGAGATGAAGGGAGCAGATGTCTTGTGGAGCGCAGAGATTCCTATCCATGAAGCTCCAAGTTCGATTCGTTGGCAGTGGAGATGTTTCCATCATTCTCACTAAACTGCCGCGCACACTTTCACGGAGCCGTCAAAAGGAGGAGTTCCTCCTATATTGATGAATGTACGCCACGAAGGTGGCGAGTGCCAGATATGTAAAACGCGAATGCTCATCATCGATGTTTCTCACCGGCGAGAGTTTTCCCTTTTTCCGTTTTCTCTTTATTTAATTTGTCTAGAATTCAAAGTATAACTTGCCGTAAACCAGGCATACAGCGTTTGCTAATTTCATCGTCTTGCACCATGACTATGTTATAGTTTCGATATTATCATGATGTGCCCTTATGTATGCACGGAATATGGGCAAATATGGTGGCGTTTAATTTACTTATCTCCGCAATGAGTTGTTAAAAAGGTGTGATGTTTCTCCTTGGAATATGGAAGAAAGAATACATGCTAAGTCCTGCTTTTGAAATTGGCGCCACAATTTCTACCATTATCTGAATCTTCAAGGTGGCCGAAAAAAATCATGAGGTTGTTTTTAAAATTGCAAAAATATATTGGTAATTAATGTCAGGTCCATGTCTGTTTTCAATTTCAATTCTCTAAGAAATGCTAATCGCAAGTGGAGACTGAATTGTAGTGATCTAATATAATTTTGTAATGTTTATAAATGAATCTTCCGTTCTAAATTCATATTTCCTAACTACAGCATTTGAAAACTAAATTTTATATTGTGATGTTGGTTTTAAGTTCTAAAGTTTGTTGTTAAAATACTTCACCGTGAATCATTTCACGGTCACGGTTTGAAATTATTAACAATTTTCTATGAGCAATCAATGGGAAGTGCAAATCGATATATTTTGCATTTAAGTTTGATTATTTTGCAGTATCATGTACTCCACCATGGTGGTTTACAGACCGATAGAAATTTTACAGCAAAGATACATGTCGCTTATCCATCCGTAGAATTACTTTTCCCAAAACTGTCGTCCGTTTGGCGTCTCCACGTACAATGAAATAAGTCCTATGCGAAAGTATGGGGAGTGCTCTACCAAAACTTCTAGGGCTGACACTTTCCACTCATGTAACACTTAAAGTTAGAGAGGAATGAGTGACAATGGGAAAGTAAAACAAAAAAGTAGGAGTGGAAGGAGAAGATGGGATAAGGGCATGGATGTGACAAAAATGGGAGAAAAGGTGAAGAAAATCAGAGAATACACTTTGAGTGTTGGGGAAGTAGGATGGACGAGAAGAAGAGAGGAAGAGGAGAAGAGAGGAAGAGGAGAAGAGATTGGC
Source organism: Hetaerina americana (assembly GCF_022747635.1). Lineage (NCBI taxonomy): Eukaryota > Metazoa > Arthropoda > Insecta > Odonata > Calopterygidae > Hetaerina > Hetaerina americana. The sequence goes on from NW_027287427.1 coordinate 15,539,371, forward strand.
GAAAGAGGATGGTTTCGGGCTCAGGTGGAGGCACGGTCAGTGGTATGGGGAAGCATTGCTTGGAGGGCCAAGCGAGAGGGGTTGGCGGGCTTTAAAAATGGGAGGGACTTCGGGGAGGTCCCACAGTGTTTTTAGGGGAGATTGGTGTGGAGTGAAGGCAGTTGGTGGCGGAAGGAGGGTGGAGGGATTGAAGGGGGAAGGGTAGGGATATGGGTTCGGGAAAGAGATGATAACGAGTGCTGTTTAAAGGGGTCAAACTGATCCGGGATTCTCTATTCTCCCCCCTTCTCCCACCATCGAAACTCTCATGTAGATGGTACTTTGGGAATCCTTTTATACATTTAGATATTTTTTTGCTCATTCACGGTACAGCAAAAACCATCAACCCGCCAACACGGTCCCAGCCTACACGCAAACACGCGCGCTCTTTAACCCCTTCCCGTCTGCCACGCGGGAGAACGTAATATCTTTATGCTCCACTCCACCTCTACCAACTCCTCAATTTACTTACTCCTCTCCAAGCCTTCCTCTCCGGCCCTCCGCCTCCCCAATATCTATCTCCCTCGCCCACCTATCAGTCCCCTACCTCTTGACTTTTTTTTCTTCCCCCATTGTCGCTTTTGTGTACCAGAGTAGTCCCGTACCCCTCCACCCACTCTGTCTACTCCAGAATCGATCCGCGGATGATCATCCCTTTTTCTTTTTCCGTCATTATTAATATTATTTTCAGGAAAGAGATCGGGTAAATAATGAAAGAGGTCTTTTGTTTACGGGAGCAGATTTCGGATACGTGCCTGCCCTTTGACTAAAGCACTCATGTTTTTATCCTTTTCGTCAAAGCTCTGATGAGAGTGGAGATGCAAGGGACGTTTATTTTTACCACCATAAGATTTGAATTATTTTCTCGTTCCCTCGTCAGACGTCACCTTGTCATTTAAAGTTTCCTAGAGGAAGCGTTTTGCTTTAAATTAGTCTAGCTGGAAAACCTATAGTTCCAATATTTGCTTTAATATATTCTACATAATACCCCACAAGCCACCAAAAGGGCATGTGGCGGGAGGTTTTAGGTCGGCACCTGTAAAAAAGAACAAAATCACATGCAAAATCGGCACATCCATGCAAACCTGCACCCATGGTGGCATATACATTCATGCAAAAACCCTTTCAATTACAAGTCTACAAATACATATACTATCAACTAACAAACAAATGCACCTTGTAATGTGGTAAAAATTTATTTAATAACGTGAAAACTAGAATTTGAAAAGTAATAATGAAATAATAAAAAATATGTATTGCCACAGTTTTAAATGTTATGTCACATAAATGACAGTATCTTAAAGTTTTTTTTTTCGGTGGGGCATATTCTTTCACCATCTCATTACGGTGACTACTGTTTTAAAGTGAATTATCTACATTTACATGAAACTTAGCAAGTCCCCGGGGCAGGTTTTAGGTCACCAGCCCTAAAAGCGTAATCCTAATCATAACACCTATACACAAATATCAGTTTGGCCATGCATGGAACAAAGCTTATCACATGAAAGGAGGCACTTGCATGTAACAACACGCAATAATAGAATACGTATTTTTAAACCATGCGGGAGAACCGTTAAAAAGATGTGACAACCGAAAAAATATTTTTTAATTAATTTAAATGTTTAATCTTCAAATTAGGAAATAAATATAGCAATTAAGGGAATGGCTTTTATTAGTTGAAATACAATCACTAATGAGAGCAATTTGGACCGCACAAAAGAACTCGAAATTATTTCAATTACGAGGTTTACCGGGATTCTCGTAAATGTACATACACCTATGGTTAATCATACTCAGAATAAGCATGGACTTTACATGATGCAAGTAAATTGTAAATCATCACTGTTAGGCCAAAGGATTCTCTAAAGCAAAGGTGTGCATATTCATACGTAAGTAGGAAAAGGGGGGAAATAATGGGAGCATTTATAATGAAGCACATATGATGGACGGTCCCAAAACTCTTGAGTTGATCAAGGTGGAAGGGTACGGATTCTAAGCAGAACATTGTTTTCCTTGACCGAGACAAGACCCACAGTCCTTAAGCCTGCCGGGCCAATTCTAATGACTGGGATAGAAGGGATAACGTTTGGCAAGCAAGGTAGGAGTAGGAAAATAAAACCCAAGTGAGACGGATTGAAGCAAGATAGAAGTTATGCGGAATTAAAGCATAGTTTATTATTTTGTATGGGTGTTTGGTTGTAACTTGTTATGCGAGGCGAAGAAATTTAAACGTGTGGAGTCCGATTCCATAAATAATTTCCTTAAAACACCAAAAGAATTATATAAGTGTGTTTATGTATTATATATTCCTTAATATCATTCCGGTATTTGAAGAATTGTGTACTACTCTTTAGAATTTATATTGAAGAGTTTGAATAAAATTAATTTAAACCGGATATAAAATGGATTCCCTGATCTTATTAACGACACAATATATTTACCCCTTATTGAAGTATAATTATTTAATTCAACACAATGGGAACCTTGTTGCTCCTTTTATGGACCCATAAAATATATTATTATCACTTCATATGTGGTCCTGTAAGTGGACATCAAAATATCTTCACCCATTGTTCTTCATGCTGCATGAAATTTATCTTCTCAGCAAGATAGTCACTGCAATGTGTAATGTGCTTAGGTTGTAAATGTACTTTATAATCGCCTGCTTTTAAGTACTTCTGAGTAGCCTTCCCCTTTCATACTGCAAGTGAGAATGTGTGATATTGCCTTGAAGTCTTAGGAAGATGGTTAAAAAAGCTGTTGTAGAAGAAAACCCATTATTTAGTAAGGGGCGTTCTTGGCAATGGGAACAAGATCTATTTCCCCTCTTCTCCCAGCACCGCAAACGACTCAAGTTAACATCTTGATGACTCACCCGCAAAAAAACCGCAATCTCCGCTAATTATCCGCAAAGCGTTGCCAGCATCACTCCTCCCTTATCAATACTTCCTTCTATCCACCGACTTCCTCCTCCCCCTTTGCTGCCGAACCCGCCCTTTCCCTCCTCCTCCCTCCCTCAACCCACCACGCGCCGTAATGTGGTCATCTCCGTCACCTAAGATATTATCGGCCTGTCCGCTGACCTCTTTCAGAAGCACCGACGCAACCTTAATCACCAAGACCCTCCAGCCGGCCACCTTCCTTTCCTCTCTCTCCCTTGCCGCTAGTTTCTTTTCTACTCCTCCACCCACATCCTCCCCTCCGGCCCCTACTGCTATCTGTCCCTGCAACCCGCCTTCTCTTTCTCCCCCTTCTCTCCTCTCTTTATCGTAGGTTCCGGAATAGGACGGCAGAGAGTGGGGAAAAAAAGGGGCAGAGCGGTGCGCAAAAGCGTGAATGTTAGTTCCCCATCCATTTTTCGCCCCCCCATTCCATTCCCCTGACCCCTGTTCTCCCCTTTCCCCTATCATCCCCCCTCAATTTCTCTCTCCTTTCCTCCATCTCCAGTTTTTTCACCCTCCTCCCACTTCGTTCCATCTTCCCTCTTTTCGCCGCATTAAACCATTATTCGCACCTTTTTTGTGCGTGCATCCTTAGCCGTTCTCAGAGTTGCCATCAGTCCGATACCCGAATAGCGTCCCTTTGGCTTCATTTCCCGAGGAGGGAGAGAGAGAGAGACTTTCGATCCCTTTCCCCGCCGACCTTGTTCCGCAACCCCTTCCCTCTCCAATCTGCCCTTCGCTCACCTCTCGCCCACACGCCGGCCTTCCTCCCACTGATCTTCTCCCCAGTCCTTTTGCTACGTCCACTTTCATTCGAGCACGTCTTCATGAAGACCTAGAAGCTCATGGAGGCACAAGGCAATGAAATAGCACCCAAAAACATGAAAAGTGCGTGTGTGGGGTGAATTTGAAGCATATGTGTCATTTGCCAAACCACGTGCGATAAAGAGTACAAACTGAGTTAAATACAGTTGTCACTATACGCTTTATCAATTAGGTAAAGGTTCTCCTTAAGAAAATGAGCAATGATATATGCAGGCAAGAATGTAGGGTATCGTGTGTTTAGATATGTACGATTCAATATAATGCTATCGGATATCGGATTATCATAACTTTAAATATTCAATATTGCAATTGGGACATTTATTTTAAGAATAATAAAAGTATGCCTGAAGATACGTACGTTTACAAATGTTTACTTGCTGATGACTTTGCGTGCATTTGCTAGAATGTTTACAGTAACAATTAATTTATTTCTTATAAATTTATTTTCTTTTGTCCCTCGTTTTTGAAACAAAATAGATAGACATTCGATAGGTAAGGTGAGAGGCATTTTTTATCACTTAAGACTACTCTGTAATATTTTATCCACAATGTTTGAATGCCCAGAGGGTATTTTTTTAATTAATTAAGTTAATTTTAAAAGATTAAAAAACATTTCTTCCTCTCTGACGAAACTTGTGTTCTAGACAACGAAAACAGAAATCAACCGTATATTTAGCGACAAACTGATGTGATAAAATAAGAATAGGGAAGCATTCAATAAATAAGTCCAGCAATTCTAAGAGTATTTTATCTATGATAATTTTTATTGGATCGCAAAATAAATCTTTAAAAAATATTATTGTCAGTAGTGTACAGCGTGTATGATGATCATTATTATTCATTACATTTACTTTGATCAACTCTCATAAAATATTTTAGAAAATATCAATAAATATCATCCTAAACAAAATACTATGAGACATGGCGGAATTTGAAGGAAAAGAGTATTAATAGATGAATGAAAAATGTCCCAAAGCAGATGTAAAAGATTACGGCTTCGATACACTCGACTTACGACTCGATACAATGTTATTGAGCGAAACTGGTCGGTGCTCGTATTTAATATTTTTTCAACATTCTTTAGCACTCCCCGTATTGAAAGTCTTTGGATTTTCTACTAAGAGACAGAGCAGGTAGAAATATAAAATATAGCCTTATGCTCTTTCGTAAAATTAATTCTTATCGTAGAATACCATAAGTTAACTTTTAATTAGGGAAAGAAATGCATTTATTTCTAAATGATTAATATAAAGAGCTAATTTAATGATACGTAAGGAAATATAAGGTGGATTAGACTAGCTTCCTAAGGACAGAAGGAAATCGCCATCTACTTCCGAATAGGATGTATTACAAGTTGCACCTACTATACATCAGGGATAGTTTGTCTTGATTGTTTTAGATTTATTCTTATCTTCCTTCAACGTCACCCATGGGGTAACAGTATTAAGGGTATCCCGATACGAGGGTAGATGGACTTAGGAGAACCTTCCAGATAGAGGTGTCTGTGTATTTTGTAAGCGTTTTAAAATAGTTTTACGTACCTTTTCGGCAATAATGAATATTCATGAAACTTCTTCCATGTACTTGTCAGAGTAATGTATATGATTCATGAAAACATATGGATTACGGATTCCTAAAGACAAATTTGAGTGTTCCTTCTGAAATAATCATTTATGTTTTAAATTTAAATATATATCCTGAGGTGACTGATGGCAAAGTTATTTCTGAAACTCCTGTTCGATATATCCTGAGGATTTCCCTGGAGCGAACATTTCATAGATACTGACCACGTCCCCATGTGGCAAGAATAAAGCCAGTATTGAGTATTAAGGACACCCTAGGAGGGCATTCTCACACTTTTGGGACTTTTTTTAAACTTAACCGAGTTGTTACATTATTAGATTGAAAACTAAATTTGATATTTTATCTTACTCACAAACTCTTGCGAAATTAAATCTTCTGAAATAAATATGCAAAAGGTCTGCAATATTTTTTATGTTTATTCGAAAGAAGCTCAATTAATGTCATCGTGTTAGAAATATTTACTAAAACAGGTTTCCGAATTGTATTCCCAGATTCCATTGTGATTCCAACGGATACGGGTGCAGACAAAGAATTTTTCTTCTGAAATTCCTCAAATTTGCGTGCATATCTTTTTTATACCCCTGGCCCAAATTTAAATTCTCATTTTCAATTGATAAAAATAGCATTGCACCTTGTCCTTAATTGCAGAAACAACGACGAAGAAGAAATTTAAAAATAATCAATCGGTAGGATAAAAGACCATACACAGTGTTCAGATTAAGGGTTGGTCGCCCTCCTCCTACCCCGTTTCCCTTAGCACGTATGTTGCCTCAGTATATTTAGAGTGAGAAAAAACTTAAGTATATATTTAGTTGCTTTAAGGTAAGATTAAATAATGTTATCTGAATTACACCTTAAACATTTAAGTAAATTTTAAACCGAATGTTCAAACTTCATCTAGGTAGAATCTTTAACCAACTATATTCTTTGGCTATCCTATATTATGAAAAATTCTAAATTTACCGCATCGCTGGAATAATAGCAATGTGAGTTCATTATTTTCTTAATTCTTTTTACCTACTTCTAATTTCTCCCTACTCACATTCCTTTTCTGTAACGTACTCGTAAATCTTTATTTCGTAGACGTTTCTTTCAATGTAATTTCAGCATATTTTCTCATTTACAACTCTAAAGATATCAACCTCCATGAATTTTCAAACATGGCCGCTACATTGACTGTAACTTAGTTTTTTTTTAATTGATGATTTCATCCATCTTTATAGCCGCGCTCTTTATGCACTTGGTACCACGCCGCCGTCGATATGAAGCTTGTAAGAGTCACGTCTATGTGATTTCTCTGGGAATCATCATATATAGAACGAAATTCACACTAAACTCGTCACCAAGTTTATGTTTAACCTTCTGTGAATAGCAGATAATTATTTTTTAAATAAAACTAAGAGTAGTCTCAAGCATTTTGGAGAAGTTTACAAATGGAGTTTCCTTTCAGCCAAACTCGAGCGTGTTTTTAAATAATGACTGCCTGATTTAATCTATTCTCTGTACCAATATTATATATATTTGGTATATGTCTTTCACAGTAAATGTTATCAAAAGGAGAACAATTGTGTCTTCACGAGAAGTGAATGGTTCCATGCACCTTGCAGTTGCCCCGGTCCTTCACCGAGACGTGCGCGGAATGGGAGGACATCGCTCCTAAGCCGCGCGGCTTGTGTGTGTGTGTGTGTGTGTGTGTGTGTCTGCAGCCTCCCCTTAACGCCTTCCTCCCTTGCCGGACATTACTGATGGCCCTCATCACATGCTGCCTCACGTTCAGATACCCTTTGAAGGATGGTCCTTAAAGACGACCCACCCCTCCCTCCCGCTCACGTCTCCTGCCAGGGCCCGTTCCTCTTTTTTCACTTCCTCTCCGAAGAAGAGGGCGACCCGGCCCAAGCTTCTTTCTCTTTCTTTCTCCGACCAAGTGCTTTTATCCGCGAGCGCGCGGAGTGTGTGCGGCAGATTCCCTATTTTTCTTCCCGTCTCGATGATCCCTCCGTAGCAGTGGGCTCGCAAAAAAAAAATCCATATGCACGATGTGTTCCAATGTGGGCGACTCATTCTTTCCTATTTTGACACCGTGCCCTTAACGTCTGCTCTTTGACGACCAAAAAATCAGAGCAGTATGTCATACAGGGCTTTGCCCGCTATTTCTAGTTCGTATGGGCATTATTTGTCGGGGAGAGAAATCTTTGGATCCGACGTCGTCTGTTCAATTTTCAGGAATGATTTTCTAATCAAGTTTCACCATAAATTGCGACGAGGAGAAAGCTGGCAAAGGTGTCTTCTGAGTGTACTAAGGTGTATCGTAAACTTTTTATTATTACTAAAACATGATCGAGGTTGAAATATTATTTTCATATGCTATCCTTAACCATTTTCATACACATTTACCATCCAGAGCTATGCCTTTCTCCCTTTCTGCATTGTGGAAGCATTATCCGTGAATGATGGTCTTTCAATTCTTGGATCGTCTGTGAGGGGCAAGTGGCCATTTTGAAAATTCCTTCTCCGCCTGCGAACTGTGTCATATGAAGGGGCTATCATTTCCATAAAATCTCATCATTTCATCATCGATTTGCCGGGCACTAAAATCATCCAAATAAAGGTCCTTAATCACACTGCGAGCCTCTATCTTCTCCATACTGTGAGTAACTTGAAACTACGTCTTCCTGAAGCAAATCAAATCATCAATAATGTCTTTAATTTTCAACATTATACAAATAAGGATGAATTATTGTAAAGAATAAATTTTATCGAGACATCTCTGTTCTTTCTTTGCAATAATTACTTATTAACAATACCTCCACGCATTATTGCAATTTAAATTCCAGGATGGAACTAAAATCCTTTGAAATAAGAGCGTATAATTATGCCTTTTTGTGAGGCCTGTGCAGTCAAACTTTTCTGATATGCATGTTGCCGACAATCAGCTGAAGTAATTCAAGTTTACATTGTAACCACTGGGTCATAAACAACTTGCTTGAAGCGAAGGTAGAATACTAAATAATAAGATGTGCAGATTTTCGTGCCTTGTAAATTATATGCATCGCCTAATTAGAAGATGTTATGAAAATATCTATGCTTAAATGAGTACTCTGCTGAATTTTCGGATGTTACCTTAATTAGCGGAGGAATTATAATATCAGTGAATAATGCATTGAGAGGCGACAGCAACATAAAATGTAAACTATTTTGGAGTATATCTTAGTCTCATAACTCTTGCTATTTGATTTGATATATATTTTACTCGCACAATAATTTATTTAAAGATAACCACCGAGTGGCCATCAAATTTTATTTGATTATTTTATCGCTTAAAAATCGGTTCAGCAGTATCTTCTATCAACAAGAACAAATATCCCTTTAGTCAAATGCCTAATAAATATGCCTAAGATATTGTAATACATGATAATGTGTAATTAGCTCTTTGTTTTCCATTGTACACCATCAGTGTTAACTTCATATTTTGAAAAATTCAGAAGAATTATTATATCATAATTTAAACGAGGAACCAATTTAATTTACGAAGAAAGTTCAGCATAATCTTTGGAAATTTTCGAAAGCCAACTTAAGCTATCAATTGCTGTTGGCAATAAAATATTTATTCCAAATGAAGTTATTTTGAATTTTTCAATAACTGTTATGACATTGCCACATAAAACCATAGATTATTAAGCTTCTTGCCATCCTATATTCACTTACCATTCGTTCTGCTTTTTGAAATAATTTAAGAGATTCAAAGACATGACTAGGGTATGGTATTTTCGGTGAACAAGATTACAAATAGTTCATGCTTTCATTGAAGAAATACTCGGGCAATACATCAGCGTAAACACTCACTCGCCTTGCTCTCTTGGTCCCGAAATATACCAGCATTTGAGAGGGAGACAGAAAAGTCGGAAAGTATTAAGGTGGTAGAAAGTTTATTTGGTTTCTCTCAGGATGGTAAATGTGTATTGGAGAGTGAATTAATGCAAAATACGTAAACATATAAGTAACCCTCGCCCTGAATTAATTGCGTAAAAAACTCAGCTGTTGGATCCAATGAAAAATGTTAAGAATAAAAAAGTAACAAATATCGGCAACGGGCTGCTTGTTCAGAGCTTTGACAGAAATAATGTGGCAACAGTTTACATGGAAAATTAAAATTTTCCTGACAGATATGTTAAGTTATCATCCAAAATTCACGTTCACATTATCTGTGCTGGATGTGCCATCGATTGTAAAGTATGAATTCTGATCCTAGCCTTCACTCGGGCCCTCTTTACGATAAGTTCTCAGGAAACTGGCAGTGGAAGATAAGTTCCCACCGTGTGTGTACTTCATTTGGAACATTCTGTAGGTTCTTTTACTGTTGCCTATCGTCAAGCATTGAAGATCTAAAGGGCGCGCGGGAAGCAGACGAGTCGTTATTAGGAACGCTTTTTCGTCGCAATGCATTACCATTGACTGCCGTTTTCCGAGTAAGTCATGCGTATTCTGAAATTGAGAGACAAGATTTTCGTACTAATAGAATATCATAAGGATTTCAATGGTTGACCTTTTTATAGAATTATCCCGGGATATCCTCTAGATATGCTTCTACATCTCTGGAGGTTGGGCGGATCCCATGTATGCCCTCACATGAAAGAGGAGGAGGAGAGACGGTTGAAAGGATCGGAAAAAGGAATGGGCAGACGTGGGGTGATATATTCGGGAGGCGAAGGGGTTATATAGCATGATGAAACGGCCGACGCTCACTGGATTTGATCGTGGGACCGCGCGCGCTCAAGGGGTGTATGTGGGTGGGTGTGTGTGAGGGGGGGGGAGGGAGCGAATGGGTGGGTAGTGGGGGTGGAGATTGGGAATGGTAGTTGAAGAAGCTGAGGTTTCAAAGGCCCGGGAGGTGGGGTAGTCGAGCGGTGTGCTTGCGGGTTGGGAGGGGGAAGACCCGAAGAGCTCCCGCGCCCTAGAAGAGATGCTGAGGTGGAGATACGGCGGAGTGTGGGATGATGGGATAGTGGGTATGGGACGTTCGGGGACTGGCCCAGGTGAGGCGGGTGTGGGATGTGTGTAGCGGGCCGCCGGGATGCAGGGAGAGCGCGTCTTGTACGATGAGGGATGTGATTGGTCGAGGAGAGGTGTAGAGTATATAAATAGAAGGTAGCTGACGTGTGAAAAAAGCAGGGGAGTCACCGTTTTTTTCTCTCGTTCCCCTACCTCCAATTTTTTCTTCCCTATGGCGTCGGTGAATTTTTCGGAAGGCCTGGGGTAGGATGGAGGGAGCAGGCGGGGATGGGGGTGGAGTTGAAGAAGCAGAGAAGAGGGGAGGGAAGGAGGTAAAAGTGCTTCGGTTGGCTGCAATATGGAAGTTTCCATTTATCATTGACAAGGCGCAAGGCTCTCCTTCCTTCACGGTAATCTTTTTCCCAGAAAGTCTTTAAAATGGTGAATTTTTTTCCCCTCCCTTTCCCACGCCAGTCGAAACCGCTCATCCGAGAGGGATATTTTTGCCTCCCAAGGATTCCATTTCCCCCGTACCATCGGAGCGCGGGTTTTGTATGCGTGTGTCATATTTTTTTCAGAAATAAGATTTGTCCATTCAGCATCTCTCTTGTCAAGGGAATGATGGACTGAGATTGTGTATAAAGTTCGCCCAGTTATGCTAGAGAAAATATAGCCGGGCAGATGTTCTCCGCACTTGTGATCCGACGCTAAAGGTCTTCTTTACGCACGTTTTATGAAAAAAATCAGTACAGCTTTCGCCTATTGAAATATCAAATGGATTGGCATGTAATTACATGCATGGTCAACTCAAACCACTGAATTAATTGGCTGATAAATAGAGACTGGATTGGAGAAAAGAGCTACGGGTGAGGACATGCTTTGAAGCGGAATAATGATAATCGTTTTCATACTCTTAATGTTGATAACTTCTCAAATAGTTGGGCTAGTTTTCTGAAAATGCCTTCTCTTGGTATAATTTTCTTCCTCAAGGTGTCAATATTAATGTTATTCTATATTTCATTTGAGCCCATCAATCAACTTCATATTGATTGTTTGTCTTTCCTACGATTAAAATTAGCATTAGAAGCAGCGGTATGGAAATTTGTTCTCCTGCTGGCTAGGAAATTAAAGGAATTATCTAATAGAAATACCAAAGGTGAATCATTTCCCATATTATTTGGAAGGTTATGACGTTGTTCATGAAAAAGTTTAAATATTCAGCGACGATGGTTTGTTGCATGAGAGGTGCGTCATTATCAAAACCAGGCAATGAGTCGGAGCCTAGGTTATGCAAATTTCCGGGTGGTACTAATTCCTCAGTAAGTATTCAGATGAATTTTCCTGGAAAATAAGACATTACCCAGTGTTTATAACAGCAATTAGTGGATTTAGATGCTAATCTTGCTTTTGGTTATTGTTTGCAGGCAAATTAATCAAGTTGCATTCGAATGATAGGCTACAGTAGAGTAATTATTCCATAATATGATTAAAGATTTTAAGGGAATTTCATGCACCCTTGATGTAAGTAAATGAGAAATACGTATATGGGCAGGTAAAGGTGACCTTTTCGAGAGAAATTTAGTTCCAGAGTGGGACCAAATTTCAGGAACCATTTATCTCGGTAGTGCTCTCGCCAACTACCCGGAAGGTCAAGGGTTCAAATCATTCCCCGGGCGTACATGTTGAGTTGCCACCTAATCGATTTTCCTTGTTTGTTTGAGTTTTTGGAACGATATCACCTTTGCCTTCACCTTGTCACAGTCACTTGCCATTAAAAAAAAAAATTCCAGGGAAGATATCAACATAAGTACATGTTATTGGCAAGAGAGAGTATTTTATCAAATCAGAGCAGGACAAGTATTTAAAAGGAATATTAATTGTAATTTGCAATAAGGATATCGATTAATTTATGCATTTCATTGTCTCAGCCTGCCATATAAAAATTATGTTATATTCATTAAAGATTCATGAATAAACACGCGTTAATATACTTTGGTCCTGTTATATTTATAAATAAATAAATATACATATATATACATATATATATATATATATATATATATATATATATATATATATGCATGCATATGTATGTATTTATATATATTATATATATATATATATATATATATATATATATATATATGTATGTATGTGTGTGTGTATGAAAAATAAAAATATGTATACATATGTTAATGTATATATATATATATATATATATATATATATATATATATATATATATATATATGCATATGTATGTATATATTTATATATATATATACTATATATATATATATATATATATGTAAATATTATTAGGACTCCTCGCATAGATGAATGAATTTGTAATAGTTTTTTCAACTGAATTCTATTTAGATTTTCTTTGGCTTCCTCATATGCTCAGTTGAGTCCCCACAAAATCAACACTTAGTTTTATTTCTTTGCAAAATAAATAGATAGTGAATAAAGATCATCCTTCTCCATTGTGATTCTAGTCGTGCCCGATTGATGCTACTTTAAGCTCTAATTTCTAACTAATTCCTTTCACATTTTCGGGACTGCTTTACCGGGTCATTAAACGCTTTTCAATTACGTCTCGGAAGAAACTCCGCGTAGCTTGCCTCTTCTTGTTCTTTTAGCAAAATTGGGACTTTTATCCGTCGTTCTCCTCCCGAAAACTCGCGCGAGATTTATCACCTCCTTCTCCGCAACGGTTTCCGCACCACCCGAGTAATTCCCCCTCCCCCTTGCTCCCTCTCTCTCTTTTTCTCTCCTTCCGTAAGGCAACCTCTCCTTCCTTGTTCCATAACCCTTCTCTCTCATTCCACATATTCACCCCGCCCCTAAACCTTTACCACCATTAACACTCCATACCTCGAAATCCATCTCAACAGCGCCCACATTCATCCGACCACCACTTCCGCCTGCTTTTTCTTCCTCTTTTCTGCTAACCTTCCCACGTCCTCTCTCCTCCACCACCTCTATATGAGCCTTCCTCTCTCTCTCCTTCTCTCTACACCCGAGAAGGAAACCGAGGGGTCGACCATGGGGAAAGATCCGTAATCGGGAGGTCTGCGGAAAAGCCTTGAAATCGTTTCTGATTTTGTATTTTTCAGACTTTCGACTTTCCTTATCCTTAACGACGCGGCGGAATGAGTGAACGAAATCGCTGGAGTGGATGGAGGGAGAGAGTGTGGTGAAGGAGTGCTGGAGGGAGTGGGGGTATAGGGGAAGTGTTGGAGGGTTGGGAGTGGGGGTGAGATTGGCGAGTTCCCGAAGTAAGTCTGTCACTGAGGAGCTAATTTGTCAGGTCTCCATTTGAGGGGCGGTCAAACAGGAGCAGGGGGACCATTTGGTTGGTTGGCGATGGCAGGAAAAGGGTAGAAGAGTCTTGGAGGAGAGGGTAGAGTTGAAGAGAAACACTGGAGCAGAAAAGGGACACAAAAAACGTCTCGAGTTTTGACAGAAAGAGGAGAAAAACTCGAGCCCTGCAGACGGCTTGGCCAGAGAAAAATAGAGAGCAGAACCCATTAAAATACTCTATTACGCTCGGTCGTAGGTCATCAATTTTACAATGGTCGAGAGGTCAAGAGCCGTTTACAAATTAGTCTTGGTGAAGCATTTCCTTTTATTGAAAATCAAACTATGGCGGAAACCTCAAAGTTGGCCATCCAAAACCGCGGAGAATTTCGGATTCTGCCCAATGGATCAAAAATGGACTTGAAAGAGTCATTTCTCTCAATTCATTCGGCACATTTAATTGCATATACTTCTGCGATACTACGAGTTCTGACTTGAATAGGCCTATTACACAAAGTTTTATATATCATACATGTATTTTTTCCGTTGGTCATTTTGCATTCAATGTAGAAGCAAATAATAATAAAACGTAAAAAATATTATAATATTTCTGTATTTCATAATTGAATAATTTGTATGTAGTTCATTTAACATCGTAAGGACCAATATATAAATCATGAATATGACGACTGCTTCATCAATTAAATACATGCCTGTATATGTGTGTGTGTGTATATATATATATATATATATATATATATATATATATATATATATATATATATATATATATATATATATATATATATATATATATATATAATTACAGGTATCTATATGTATATGTAAATATATATGTATATATGTATACACACACACATACATACATAAGCATATGTGCTTTCTGTGATATTTTTCTTCTTTCATCAGGAATTACTTTCATGGAAATTACTTAATCCCTACTACCGAACTATTCTTTTAATATTGGAATGAAAATAATTCATGCCATGGAAATTCGAGGGAGGTTAAACGTAATATCTCGTCAATGCCGTACGTTACGCGGAATTTTGTGACCGACGGCTCTCCGATAGGCCAAACTCGTCGACGGCATTCACCGAGATAGGGGAGCCGATTGTTGTCTGGAGAAGGGATGGGTGGCTCATGACGATTTCGGAAGGAAGACAGCAGAAAGATGCGGAGTAAGCCAAGAGTAATGGTCGATTGGTAGCTGGGGGTGCGAGGACCCAAGAATGTGGAGGGAAACTTGATGATGAAGAAGACGAAGTGGTGAAAAAAGACGGAGATGGAGAGCGGGAGGGAGAGGGTGAAAAGACAAGAGAGGTGGGTGTGGGGAGGGCTGAGGGGTTGGAGAGAATGGCGGAAAAATGACTTTCTTCTCTCTTCTTCTCCCCTCCGCTCTTCATAGGAACGCCGTGGGGAGGAAGATTCGAGATCACGGCGGGGCGGCAGAGGGCATTTTGCTGGGGGTTGGGGGTTTAGGCGAGGGTTGGGGGGACGGCGAGTCTTTATGTGGCTACGGGAGAAGGAGGATGCTGGATTTTGGAAGGCGCCGTCGTCATCCCCACAGGGGGAAGCGTACAGGCGACGACAAAAACGTCTTCTTCTTCACCCCGCCCCCTTCCCCTTTGCCAACTTCCCCCGCACTGGTACACCCAAACACCAGCATCCTCCCTCCCATCCCCCCCACCGAACGCCTCCGCCTCTGGGTCTCCCCACCTCCAAGCGCCTTTCACTCCCTTTCCGTTTCTCTTTTGTTTGCCGTCTTTTGTGTGTTTGGCGGCGCTTGTGCGAAATTGATGAGTCGAGGCTGGATCATTGGCGAGGGGTAAGGGGAGGGAGGCAGCCCCCCCCCACACCCTCTCTCCCCCCCCTCGCTTTCGTCTCCCTTCTTCCTCGCTCCATCCCCCTGCTTGCCGCCCCTCCGCCTCCACTTCCTAGTCGTCGTCTTTTGTATAAGACTCCCTTGCCTCTTTCCCGAAAAACCGTGCGCTGCCTCTTTTACGCCGTTAACCGGCTAGCTAGCCCAGTGGAGCCGTCGTTTGCATTCCGAGCGCGCTCAAATCACCCGATCGATGGTGGGGTTGGTTGGTGTGTTCACTAAGGTAAATTTGGTTCACACATATCCGCACACATTTTAACCCATTTTGCTGCGTAATTGATGTAAAACATCTTCGTCATTCCTTAATCAGCAGTGTCCTTTCGTTCATTCATACACTGTACCGAACGATGTACATCCATTCGTGTATATTTTCTCCCGTTCATCAGAAGCCTATTTGGGACAGAATTTCGAATTACGAGAGCTCTCTGAAGAGAGGCTCATCTTATAACATGAAGGATCAGGCTACATGCTGCCTGAAAGCAGTCCGCTAATTCTGATACTGTAGTTTTTAAGCTGCCGGAGGAGTGTTTGTTGTTGGTCTCTACGAAAGCTTCGTGTCAAATGCGCGACATTTTTTTGAACCTTTTTCAAACATATCACCCAGCATTTGGGCGATCTTATGATAGGGATTAAGTATTACTTTAATGATTATTCCCCCTTTAGAATCCTTCAATTCTCCATCTCCGAAAATGTCTATTAAGATTTTAGTAGGCATGGGGCTGGTTAGAAGTTCTTGATGCTATTAGACTATTAATAAAATAGAACTTTTTGGCTCGTATTTGTGGTAGAATCAGCTTCAGCTAATTATCTTTGATGCAGGTCTCGGTAGTTTTCATTTTATGCTATCATGAATATTAAAAGTTGTCACATTACGTCATTGCTCAGGGACCAAAATGCTCCTCAGGGTCCTGCAGATGAAATATGACATACCCTTGCGTTGAAAACGAAGGTTAAAATCATCATTCATTTGAAATTAGATGAATATCTAGCGTGTACACTGTGAAAGATTTTTTCATGCTTTCAAGAATATTAATAATCACTATTCTGAATTAAAATCTTAGGACGACAGTTTATGAAAAATATCATCGCAATAATGCCTTCTCGAGGAGAACCTTAGTTTAATGCATTAACCATATCATATATTTGCCATATCCCAATGTTTTTACGTATCTGAATGGTAATATAACCGAATATTTTCAACCAACTATAGATTACTCCTAAACTTAGCGTAAAAGTGTTTTTATTATTTCATAAATAACTTTTATTGTCTATGATCCCTATTGCCTTCCCAAATCATTTCAAAATCATGAGAGTTTTCAAAGGTGTTATAACTCTAATTGATTTATAATATAACGCATACGCTAAATTGATTTTTTTGGAATACCCTCTACTGCGTAAGTTTAAACCTTACATAAACATTACATAATCAGCATGTCAGTCGAAGATAATTACCATTTCCTTTCTGACTCTGGAAAATCCTTTGGGAATGCCTATATTTTGCCAGTCGTGTCCTTCTATTTCATAAGTACACATGAATTCGATGTTGAGAATAATATATGATATCAAGAGTTTCCTAGCGAGTTTCATCCGATTAGTGATTGAAGACCTGAGTGCCTTTGCAGAGCCTTGCGTCATAAAACTAATATTGGAAGAAGAATAACTCCTCCTGCATGAAAAATGTAGTACCTTTGGCAGGTGATTTATTTTTATTTCTCGATGCTGTTATTCTGCAAATTTTGCGTATACATCGTAAGTAAACCGATGTCGGTGTTTCCGAGAGAGAGAGTACTCAAATCACTGCTCACTGAACTTCCGCTGCTTGTAGTCATTATCCAACCGTGAAGGAAGACATTGATGTAGAATAAGTCTAGCTATTTTATGCAATAATTGTAATTTCTCAGGGCATAGTAATACAAAATAATTCGCGATAGCTGTTTACTTTGGCACTGTCATACGGTATCCGTAGGTTAACTTGAGATATCAGCTCAAAGAGATAGTGAATAATATAGCTACCTCAGAGCATGGCTGCGAGAACTAACTCCCCATTGCCAACCATCATCGAATTTAACCGATTCTTCTCCGTCGCGACTGTTCATGTTGTTCTAAATGTCGATTTGGCGCTACTGCGCATGCCCCGAATTTGGAGGTAGAGTGGCCCCTAGTCGCATTGCTGAGGTTTTATTTAGCGCGAGTGTTCCTTTTCATCCTCTGAGGAACAACTCCTTGGTGAAGTCAGAATAATAGATCCATTGCTAAACCTTATGAAACTTTTATTAATAAAGGTGAAAGCAATTAACTGAATAATTATTTTAATCTGGCACGAAAATCGGTTGAGTACGCCATTTCTTATTGTATCATTGCATATGCGTTCATGAAATAAATGGTGATTAAGTTTGAATAGATGCCAACTATAATCGTAAATTTATTTAAAAAAATTATGAAAGGAGAACTATATAATGTCATCTTTAAAAAAACAATTACTTGCTCCAAGTATTTCATTATGAAATTCGCCAAAAATATTTTTATGCCTGAAGGTGTGGTCAAATAATTAATCACATGTGCATCTAATCGTTGAATGGGCTATTTATTTTTATGATAAAAAATCATGAACCAAAAATTATTTAATTTTTATATGCCAATGCTAGCCTCATAAATAGGAAAGATATATATCCTTGAGTTATAAATGAGCACTAATTGGGATGCATTTATGTGTCCAAATTTTGATACTTCTTGTAATCATGTTTTGTTTCACTATTAAGTTATAAAATAAAATGATGGATTATTCAACAGTTCAAAAAGTTAAGGTACAAGATACTGAGTTCCCCTGCCGCCATAAGAAGGGAAAAGTTATAACATCTTATGCATTCATATATATTTGCATTGGTTTTCATATGGTTAAGCTATGTCGTCCTGTACCCGAATCATTTCATAAAATATACTGTAACGTACTTTATGTACTCTTCAATGAACTTCAATCGTCTTTGTGTTATAACTTGGCTAGGGGGATCAGGATTGGTGCGGGGGCTTCCCACCCAGAGGGCTCGGTTTTAAATCCTGGCAGTGTTGAATTATTTTCAGAGGCATCTCGATCCCTACTGATGAGATGCTTTGTGGAGGGCACTTTGAGTGAGTACGCCGTCCGTCGGATGGGACGTTAAGCTGCGGACCCCTTGGCGCCTTTCGTAAAGAGTAGGCTAATGCCGACGCCGGATTTCTCTCCACCCTTCATCCTTTCCTGTCCATCCCCTATGGCGCAAATGACCTCAGCAGTCGGTCGCCTCCCCTAAATACTACTACTAACTCAGCTAGTAATAATTTTCTGTGAGCATAGGCCACAACTCAAAATGCAATGCTGTGAAATGTTTCTGTTTGCATGTCATTATAAATATTACTAGCTTCAGGGCATTTATACATTGGCAGAATATTTTCAAAGATTTTATATGATTCATTTCATTCCTACAGTTTATTTCCTATGTTCTGAGCATTTCCGATGACATTAAGTAAATACTCTGATAATTAAGCCAAGATCATTCTGTAAGTTAAGTTGAAACATTTACCATTTGTTTCATTTCAAACAATTGTACTGTGATTTGGCGATTAAATTACTTTCCTTGCTATTGCACGCTGTTCTTAAGAGAATAGTATGTTCTATCAATCGTCTAGGTGCCTTGAAACCACTATCAACTTTAGCGAAATATTTATTTTTGAGTTCTTTTGGAGTTAGTACATTGGTCTGCTTTTTAGGCATTGGTGCAAAATATTACTCACGCAGCCGGAGGAAAATATTCTCTTATAAAGACTAATATAATGATATCACTTTTGGATGTTGTAGCTCTAAGAGGTTTTCGTATCAGGCACTGAGCAAATAGTAGTTCATGTTTTCATTTTGCGATGAGAATGAAACTACGGCTAATTGAAGTACGTCATCAAATCTATGATTTTCAGAGAGCAATCAAATAGAATTACGGTCATTCTGGTGATCTACTTTCTCGAATTTTGTATTAAATGAACTAAAATCAGTCATTAAACATTTGGCACTGGCGTTGATGTAAATATCTTCTGTGTTACCTCAATATAAAAATTCAACTCAATTACATGATTACCCATCTTATATATGAATAGTTCTTTTTGTCAAAAAGTAGGGGTCATAAACATTATTTTAGGGACATTTAAAGCATAAAACCGCTAAGACTTAGGGGAGTGACTCGATTAATGTCCATTAGTTGAACCAGTGTATTATGAGAAAAATAATTAACAACTAACCAATTATTTGTCATTGTGCCCTGGTAATCAAAATACATCTAGAGGGGCTTATTACACAAAGAGGTATTTTACTGAGAAACCCATATTCTAATAAACACCAAGCTTGTGCAAAAATATTAAAAAGGAAATCGTTAAACGGCTGTTTAGTTGCACAAGATAATGATTGAGTTTCGCTGGATATATTCCGACTAAAGAATCCTGGCGTGAGGAAGGCATTACTTTTCATTTTGCAGGCAATTGTGCCATAACGAGGATTCGTCTGCTAGAATAGGTCGCACAGCCCGGTTTGTGACGAAAGCGCTAAAATTATCCTCCTTTCTGGAGTCCGTGATCGAGTTATTAAAGTTCATACCTTCATTTATGCAATTTCAAAAGCGGAGAATTTCGTAAAATTTGAGCCACATTTTTTTTAATCAGGATTTTTTAAATTGGTCACTGTCTCCATCATTATTTGCCTGAAAAAACACACAATTTAATCACTTAAGATTCAGTGTCTGGGAAGAAATAAATTTCAGTTTAATATGAAGTACTCTATAGGAGTTGTACGTATTTTCAGAAGCAAAATCCCAGCTGCCAACATCTAATTTCAGGTTGATCCATAAGTTATAATTAGGGGTATGAGACGGATAACATCAGTCTCAAAAATGAGGGCAGGATGCAAAACAAGCTCCACCTCGTCATTTTTCGTGCTCTTACGACTTAACTGAACTTTCCTGGATCAATAGACAGGATCGCTATTTTCTCGCGTCAGCTTACCTCAATTTTATTAACTATTCTTTGGCAAGGGAAGCGCTATTTTTAAATTGACCGCATAAAATGCGTAACTAGTCTTGACTGCATTAATGAACGGGTTTGTGGGAAAAAAATAAATACATTCAATTAATCTTCACCTCCTCCCTCCCCTCGAATCACACTTTTCAAGTTTTGACGTTTAACCCCTTTAAAACGGGCAACGTGTTAAGGGAGGAGTGCAAGATAGCAATGAAGATTGATGAGGCCAGAGTCATTTACGAAGACAGATTGGTGCTCCATTGAGAAGACCCCTTGCGACGGCATCCACGACTCATCGGGGCATTTCAAAGAGGAGTGCGACGTATCAAGCTTCGAATAAGTTTCCTCCCCCTCCCTCACCCTTGCCGTTCTGCGGCAAGTAAAAAAATACCCACAGGTTCGATCGGCAGCATGAAAAATAACGGGTTACGCCCAACCAAGTCATGCGTACAGGTCACGACTTCCCCAAACAAAGCAACCCACTCCTCTTTCGTCAATTCACATCCCAGTGAAGCCACCAGGATACTTTCCTTCGGGCATCTCCATTACGTATCTCTTCGCCTAGCGGGTAGTTTGGCCGTTTGTTTGGGAGGGTCTCCTAAGCTATCCTTGAGCGACGGGCCGGAGGCCTTACACAGTAGGCTTGGTATAAAGAGAGAGCTCTGAAGTTCCAATGGCTCGGGTGTTCCCTGGAGGGAAGACGGGGGTGGGGGGGAGTGGTGCTAGGAGGGGACTCTCCCATTGGAGGTTGTTTGAAAGTACCCCACGACAGGAGTTTGCAGGGGGAGCTGCCGGGTTTAATAACTTTTCCTTTGGCCCGAGGCTTTCTGGAGAGGATCTTCCTCGCACACACGCACAGACGGACTGTCCCAATCCTCACGCCCACGACCCCACCCTATCTCCCCCAGGCTTCCCCCACTCCATCCCCGAAATTTCCAGCCAACCCTTCCCCGCTGATCCCTCCCTCCTCCCTGCCCGAATCCCCAAATGTTGGCTCAATGCAACCTCTTTTTTTGACTCTCCAAGGAATTTTGCGTCGTGAATAACTCGCCGAGTCTTCCTAACTTCGCACGTATCCGTCTTTAATCATTGTCTTTTATAGAAATGGCCTACTTTCCCGCAGTGTTCTTCGGTATCCTTATTTGGAAGGCTCAACCTCGCCTGCAGTGAATCTTCGGGGCATGTAATTCATCCATCATAATTGTTCTCGGGATTCTTTGAGTATGATTGCTCCACTCGAAATAATTTTTTTATTTTTTCATTGGTATATACTTTTGATAAAACACTTTCAACAAAAACTGATTTGCGATGGCCTATCTAAGCCTTGATAGAACTTCTTTAAATAATGACTTATTTGATTGCGACGAAATAAGAAACTGTCAATTAAAACTCGGGTAGAAAAGTTATTATAAAGAATGCGTTTATCATTATTGTTAGATATTTAATGGAAAATATAAGGTATTGCTCGATTTTGACGCTGAAATTTATAGCCCCAGTAGTACGTGCATCAAAAGTTACCCTTTCAGAGAAGCTGCCAGTAGGTTACCTACAGATAGAGTATCGGAACGCGCTTCACATAGTTTCTACATCCGTGATTAATACGAACAGGACATTCTGTAAGATATGAGTTTTTTTGCTGTCATCCTCGTAATTATTCCGGAATAAATTACAATTTACCAAGAGAACCTTAATGGGTCACGGTATAGTTCACGTTCGATAGCTTCATGGCAGGAATTCGTCAGTGAAAAATTGATCCACATTTTATATCCTGCCTTATTCTCTGAGACTGGTTATTAAAAAAATATTTTGTCTATCTCTAAACGACGTTGTTAAGTCATTACAGTTTTAGTAAATTTAAGGCATGAAATAATATTTTTCCTATGAACATCACCTGCAAAGTAATGATTTATTCGTCCAGCTTTATCTAACAAAAGAAGATTAGGTTGTTGTAGTTCCGATTAGAATCTTTGTCACACGCGAGCATTCAGTTAAAAAAAAAATTATGACGTGTATGAAATTCCAAATTCTCCCCTCTTCAAATTTTATATCATAATTTACATTAGTCCGAAAATTATAATACGCGACAATTTTAGAACTTTTAATGCTCCTTGCTGGCAAGTTTTTCCAAGGTAAATTTAAAAAAAAATTAAATTTGTATTTGATTTATGTCTTGAGTTTCATTTAGATACATTCTGATTGTGAGCTCCCCTTCATTCAATTCCAAGGTTATGGCTTTTCACATTTCCTCCCTCTCGTATTGGTTTATTTTCTTTCCGCACATGCTTTCCTGCTTATCCTTTAAATCTTCATACCAATTCACCTTTAAAGCCAAAGTTACATCGTGCTGGCGTATCTAAAGTAGTTACTCGGTCCGGAATTTTATCTTAGCAGCACGTCTGAGGTTAGGTGCTCAAGCTCCTTAACAGTCCACATTTTCTTCCGCCATGCTCCCCCCAACCCCCAGTTCCACTCCTCGCCATCCCGCTTGCGGAAGGGGCCCTCATCTAGCTCCTCCCTCCCGCCCCCTCTCGGTCCACCACCAAAATTTCCCGCCCGCCTGTTCGCACCCTCGCCTCGATCAGATTTCGCCAACCCCTTCCGACCACTTCCCTCTCGTTTGCAGTGGATCGGGCCATCAGAATCAAAGGTCAAGGAGCGAAGGTTTTCCTTTATGGCTTTTTGTTTCCAGGAACGAGAAAATGCTGGGCGTGACGACTAATAAAATTGCATATTATTAATGGAGTGCCGTTGGTTATTGATAAAGCGTCCGCAATTTCTGTGGTTTCGGGCGGTGTATGCCTTTCATTGAGAGGCACGCATTTCAATTATTGATTGAATGTGTGTTTTTTTTTTGGCTGGTGTTCCCTCATTTATTGCGGTAAATCACAACCGTGTATCGCACGCTCGTTTTTCGTTGTTAGGACATGACCGTTCACATGTACCTTTGAATTTATTCACCCGGATCTCTTTTGTGTTTTTACATTTGAAACAAAATGTTTTTTTTTATTTTTGCTTGTCGAGTATGCTCTATTTTGTTTCCCCAACATCACTTGTAAAGTGGCCATTAATTTCGCTGCGCTCCCTTATGTATATTTAGATTTCAGGTCCGAAATTCGGTCAAATTATCACTTCAGATTTAATCAAATTCCAGATTATTTTCGAGATCTAAAAAAAAAGGTTGTCTACCATTCACGCAGAGAGGAATCTAATTTTATTTCAGTTTGTGTGCAATTCCATGCTTGCAATGACTTTTGGTGTCCTTCTGAAGACTACATTATAAAATACTTATAAATTAAACGTATAAAATACATTATTTAAAAAGTTGCGCAGAGTGTACGATGCCACCTAATGTTTTACTAAAGGACTTGATAGCATGACAGGTTGCCGTAGAAAATGGTATACTATCCATTGCCTTGTTATCGTTATAGAATAATAACGCATGTTAAAATTGTTGCCAATTTTTCCTGCGATGGTTTCTTTCTTTTGGAGAGCTCATATTTGTGGTTCATAGTGGGTATGGCGATGGCGCAAAATTTTTATTTAGTATGCGAAAATAAAGATACCACGAAAGTTGTTAGCTCTAATTGCATATACGTATTTTGAACTTTATTAAGAAATAAGTATTGATATGTATTATTTTGATATACTCACAATGTCAGGTTTAGAGGAAATCCCCATTAAATATTTCCAAAAATTCTTAATACACATTGCTATGCAGCGTGTATTAATTATTTTAAATAAATATATATATATTATAAGTATTTATATTTGTCTATTTTCATCTGATGTGACAATGTGATTTAATTAAATTTTCACATGAAAATCCAAAATTACAAAATATAAGTTTTAAAATAACAAAGAATGGGTTAGCAAGTCCAGGTTATTCAAAATTTAAACTCTGTAATTTCGGAAGTCTTTAGACTTGTGCTTCTAATCTCATTCAATTATGGGTAGTTGTAAAGATGACAAGAAAAGATTAACCTCAAACAGTAAGGAAATGTAATTATCAAGTAAACAAACGCAGTTTATTCCGCACTGAACACTGAGCTAGTTTCTTAATGCCATTCGCTGAATAAGTGATGATCGTGGAGCACGTAAACTTTAACATGGCGCAAGCCAATGGGTTCAAACTCCAGGGTTGTTTACGTTTTCCATATTTACATTTACCTGATGGATCCATTAATGCTTACATGTTTCCCTTAACCCTCTTATTTCTTCAAATTTACTCCCCAAGCTCCATCCGCTCAGAATCCTCTTCATTTAAACTTATCCAATCTTCTCCATCCACGACTAACCCCACTCCAACCACTGCCGTAGATATTTCACATGTGAAGCTATGCACATAAGCACGCTCCCCGCTTAAGCCTTCCTTCTCCCTCTCGTGTCCTTCTTGTGCCCTCCCCACCCTTATCATTCGCCAGCTCTTCTTTCCTTCCGCCCGACAAAACACGACTTCACCGTGTTCAATTCCGTGCCCCGCCTGAAGACGGGGGACTTGCCGCCATGAAAAGTCGTCATCATTCATCTTTAAGTACGTCTTCCCGAGTCATGCCTACTCCTAGCGGCACGACGCTCTCTCTCTCTCCCCAGGTTTCCTCCGAGTATATTTGAACAGGGGCGTTGCTGCAGCGAGCACGTTGATTATCCTGAGGTGTGCAGGATTTGCTTAGGGCGGGAGGAATATTCCCTTGTCGACTCATGCGTGGAATTATCCGTTCCGCATAATAATATAGCAGTTTGGTGTCCCAGCGTGTTCGAAATCGCTCTCGTTTCATGTGACTGTGGCTTCTTTCGTCCGTGCGGTCTGCTCGCAATGGCGGGAGGGAAGTGAATTGCGACATTTCGTGGAGGGAGAGGAAGGATGAGAGAGGCAAAGGAGTGGAGAGTGAGGTGAGAATTGCTCCCACACTCTTAGTGAATATTTTATTCTTTTTTCTTTCCCACTCACCTTTTCTCCCTCCCCCCCTTTCTCCACTAAAACGTTAGGAGGTCAATTTTATGTGACCTGGTTGCTCAAAAGACGGTTCGTCTCAAAAGTCTGGACTTTCTTTATGCTCACGTTCTCTTTTGTTTCTCTCCTCGATAGGTTGGAATTCTGCTTTTCTCCAGGTTTCGTCTTTGATATTCATTCGCTTCTCCTGAGGAGATAAATGAGATTAGGGCTTCTTCCCGTTGAGTGATGTTCTTGCAATCCCAATGGCAGAGCATTTCGCGTTAGTGTGCCCACTTTAAAATGCAAAGTGATTTCACAAATTTTATTTTACTATGCGTGGTGATACGTCATTCCTTGAACGTCATTACTAGGATTTACTTACCCTTTGATTTTCTGCTAAATGTGAATCGTGCGAATTCCTTCAAATACAGTGAAGAAACACTTTCACTTTTAACGGCGGTATTTTAGAAATAGTAACCATTTTAAAAGGGATAAAATCTCTTACATTGTTCCCTTTAATATTAAGTGGAAAATTGCAAGAGTTCTCGTCTCTGTTTTTAAGGAACAGTTCCTTCACATCACACCGGAGTTTGTAATTTATATTACCATTTTCATTGAAACTATATTCATCGATTTTGCAATGTAAGAATATGTTTTATTAATGTAATTTGCGTTTAGTCATGAAATTAGCCAACTAATTCGTGAATATTTACGTTAAGGGCATAAATGTTAAGTGAACTTGAGAGTTTATAAGTTTGAAGAGTCTCAGCCAAATGCTTCCTTATGCGTTTGAAGTTGTAGAAACGACTACTATTGCATTTCGATCTCATGACTTTTGGAAATCATGTTATAGTACTTCTTATATTCAAATCTTTATAAGTATTTCCGACATCTTAAGCTCGTCACTCCCTCTCAGCGTCTCAGCTCATATGGGGTTTATCGTCAAAATATCATATAAAACTTTGTTCAAAATTCAGGGAATATCCTGCTGAAGTAATTAAATGATATGTAATATATGCCATTACTGCTGGAAAAGGTTCTTTTACGAGGGAAAATATATCCGTTCGTGAGGGTAGCTCCTTCAGGAATGAATTTTTGAGTAATTTTCTTTCCATTTCGAGACGCAAAAAAAGAAACGATGGTGATTCACGAAGAAAAAAGAACCCCCTTTTATTCAGCGTCGCAAAAAATTCCACCTACACATTCACATATAACGCCGTTCCCTTCTTTCCAATCTTCTTCCACCATCCCTCTCTTTCTCTAAGCCCCCTTTCCCTGCCCCTTTCGTACTCCCCACGAGCCCATTCCGCGCTTTGACTGATGAGACATTAGCCTGCCCACCATTGGAATACTGCCAAACTTATTCCGTGTACCGAACAACCTTCGTTTCCTTTTTTTTGCAAATTTTTCTCCCCTCGACTTTCGGGTGTAATTTTTTACTCTTCTCCCACGTCGTCCCCTTCTCGGCTTAAGAGAAAGAGGCGGTTTGGGTGAGGAGGAGTGGCGGAAAATGTGAGAGGGCGGGTAAAACGGTTCATCGTTCCCATCCCTCTCGGCGTGCATTCCTTCTCTGATCATCCCTCGCTCCATTCACCGTCGCGAAAAGGGTCCTTTTGCCGACTTCTGTTCCCGGTGCCTGAGGAGACGGTTTCAGTTTGCTCCCCTGCACTCCTTTCATTTACATTCATTAATTTACTAATGCGTTTAATCGTCTTTAATTGAAGGAAATAGTGCGTGAGTAAAGGTAAGATCTTTGCTCAGTCTTGATGAATCCGAAGATGCATTCAAACGAAGTGCGAATACTTGTTTGATAAATCAGCAGTATCTTAATATCATTGGCATCAAACTTGCAAAATAACGACACATAATGTAACATGTGAATGACTAATTTTTTCGAGGTCGTCAATGTAGCCAATATGCGTAGTGAAAGTTTTTTCCACTTTCTTACCGCATTCAATTGTCCGCAGTCCTGAGTGAAAAAGGCTTTTGAAATGCAAATTTTATTTTCTTTTTATTAATTGATGAAATCAATGGGGAGACTCACAGATAAATTAGAAATTATAGTTAGGTATATTAACAATTTTAATTATTTTACAAATGTTGGTATTCAATCTATAACCCTACTTTTAAAGATTATTTTCCTTCGTCCGACAATTCTAACGATTCCTTTATTGTAAATTTTCCTTATTGCATTTTTTACATGTTATGGCATCCGCATCCTTAATTTTGTTCACCTGCAGTAAAAATGAAGTTGTAATTCAAAAAGGAAAGGAAGCATGTCTATGTGCAAATATGGTTTCCAAATAGCAGCAATCGGCCATGGCGTAAAACTCAAAATTGCGGAGTCCTCTGATGGCCTGATTTGTTCCAAAATATTTTGAAGTATTTATGTTAACTTTACCAACTTATTTCACCTTATCATTGAAACATCGTCAACATAGCGTATTTTGTCTCATCGATTAGCTTTTAATTTAGCTAATTCTAAAAGTAGTTGGTGTATCTTAAAGCGTCTTAGCAATGCCGATCTGAATGCCATCATATGCTTATTTTGCCTAAGATTAACTGCCACTCCACCTAATTTTGTCAATCAATTAAACGTGTCCTTTACTATCCTATACTAGAAGTAACTAACTGTTTGCCACCCAGTTTATTCGATTGAACTGCTCCAATGAGCTAAGCGGTGCATTGTAGTTGTCTATTGTGATGGACGAGATGACGGTTTGACAGCGACGGCCTCTAATAGGTCTACCATCGAAATAGACAGCTCTGGCAGTTAGCCTAGTTGTTCTGACACTTATGGTTACCTTGAATCTCCACCAGCGAAATTTCCTCTTGGGGTCAAATTTAAACGGGTTAGTTTATATTAGTTGAAATTTGTGTTTGTAGAGTGAATTTTGTGATATTATGAAACGGAAGATGAAAAGGTCTGGGAATATCAAGACAGCCTTTGTGCCCCATGAAATCATCACCAATTAAAATTTCACTTTAAATACCGATGCCAAAAACAACATTTAATTATTAATGCTCGTTGAATTTTGATCATACAAAGTGTTTTATAATTCGTTGTCTCAGGCGTGACTTCATGGAATCGACTTAACATAATGAAAGGAGAAACTTTGTAATTCCACATAGATTTATTCGACGGACGACCTAGGTTTCGACGTGGCACGTCATCATCAGGTACATTTTGTAAAGAAGACAGAGAATATATAGTCACACAAATTGGGGGGGGTGGGTTGGGGGGGGGGGAAGGCGAGAAGAGAGACAACTCCCCGGTCTGAGGTGAGGGTTAGGGGGTGGAAGAGGGGGAAAAAAAAAACCCAGGTTTTAAAGTAAATAAAAAGTGTAAATAAAAATAAAATAAGTAAAAAAATAGTGTAAATAAAAAGTGTTTTATGTTTATTGATATTAAAATATTATTATTTTATGTAATAGGTCAATTAATGATCCACCCCAAGAGTTCTTTCTCCAAGCCCGCTAAATATATTTCAAGCAGAGTTCTTGGCTTATTTCCCATCACTTTGTTCTCTCTCGAAGTGCGGAATGCAAATCTACGCATCTCCTCCATATTTAATTTTAAAAATGCTACTTTTTTGTCGAATGATTGCTAACTCATTTGTAACTGATCTCATTACATTGATGAAGAATATTCTTAGAGGAAAATAGTCATGATTCAAATCCTATTCTCATAGGTGCTGTTCCGATATCTGTATATTGATGCAATTTGGAATTTGACTACAATCACAAATGGTGCAATCAAATTGTTTGGCGAAGTATATTATAGTTTCAATCTTTCCTCAACATGTTCCAAGCAGAATGTCAAAGTTTTAGATATATTTTTCATACATATCGTGGGTAATCTACCGCTAGCTCTATATATATATATATATATATATATATATATATATATATATATATATATATATATATATATATATATATATATATATATATATATATATATGTATATATGTATATATATATATATATATATATATATATATATATATATATATATATAGATAGAGATATATATATATACACATATATATATATATATATATATATATATATATATATATATATATATATATATATATATATATATATATATATATATAATATCTTCGAAATGGAACGCTCTTTGGCGACGCACAAATATGTAAACACACAGATTTAGATTTTTAGAATATAGAAACACAAAGAAAGGACACTCACAATTTGTTATTTGACGTTTCGACAGCACGGCTGTCGTCTTCAGAATCAGAATTCAGAAGACGACAGTCGTGCTGTCGAAACGTCAAATAACAAATTGTGAGTGTCCTTTCTTTGTGTTTCTATATTCTAAAAATCTAAATCTGTGTTTTTACATATATATATATATATATATATATATATATATATATATATATATATATATATATATATATATATATATGTGTGTGTGTGTGTGTGTGTGTGTATATATCTTTATACTCGTATACATGTATATATAAATACTGTTCTGGAAGGAATGCTTCGATGGGAAAACTCGAAAGTAAAACCCAACGAAGTGTCTGAATACCTTCAATGTATGGGGGAGAGTAAGAACCTTATTGGGAGCCCTTATAGGAAAAACGTGGGGAAAGCTGAGCCACTCTTAAGATAAAAACTAACAAAAAATATGGATATTGGAGTTTAATATAAGCATGGATGCCGCAATTAAGAAAATGACATATGTATGTGAACCGGAGCTCTTCAGTGATGAAGCCAATTTACTAATTTAGAGGATTCAAAGTAATATGTTGGAGGATAACATAAATAAGTTGAGTTTCTCGTTTTCCTTTAAAAAAATTCAAATAACATCATTTTTTGCTGTGATCTAAAATGTTGCAAATCTAAAAATATTTTCAACAGTTGTTTTGTAAGCGATTATTTCAATTTTCCAGATAACGTAACATGAAAAATATATTCAATATTAAATTTTACTTGAGGATAATCATTTACCCGACCAAGGATGTATGTATTCCAGTAGCAATTTTCCAATCCCAGAAAGTCCGAAGTAATCGGATGTATCGACAACAAGAGAGGGGAAGACGTCAATTCCATATCACCGATGCCGGCGGTTTGCAATGGATTACGTGCTCCAAAAAACATGGGACGGCCAAAGACGAGCGACTGAAAAATTTTTCTCATCTTGAAATCTACTTGGATATCATCCAGTATATATGTTCCACACATATCTACTTCAGCGAAGAAGTATAGATATATATACGTCCCGCATAAGGCCTGAATAAATGCATATACATGCGCACGTAGGCCTCCTTAGGATGACGGAGTCTTTCTCGAAAGAAAGCTGAAGGATGGGGAGCGCGGATTGAGCTTAGATGTGGGCGTATCACGGAGGGGGGGAGGAGGTTGTCGGGGGTTGGGTTTGGAGGGGTCGCCGGTGGAATAAGGAAGCGGGATTGGAGAGAAGAGGTGGGTGTCGGGCAAGAGGAGGAGTCAGCGAGAGTTCTGCGACTGAAGGGGATAAAAGTCTCCTTCCGATGGGAGGGATGATCGATCGGTGATGGCAAGCAAGAGAAAGCTGGGAAGGGGAAACAAAGGTTTTTTTGGGTTCAATCATGTAAACTGTTTCAATTGAATACGAGGAGGGAATAGGGAAGGAGCTAGCTGACGGGGACGACAAGTAATCTGCCGTGATCGGACGTATAAGCTGGGAGTTATTTTTGCCACGCGTTTAAATCGGGAGAGGATGACTTTGCTCGCTTCTCGGGTCCCACATGCATGGTAGAGTTTTGAGCGGTCGATGCGACGTGGCGATAAATTGTCTTGTAAAACTTCAATTTGTTTTAAACGGAACCATTGGATTTGAACGGAAACAATTTAACACCTGAAACTTACGGTCTTCGCTGAGAGACTTGCAGTAATTTCTAGGTTGAATTCAGACAACTCCTTAGTATACTCCTCGCGTTCATGGTATCTCATCAAACAATTTATCAGCCTGCTGCTAGAAATCTCATCCAGTTACATGAAATTTGATTTAACATTCTTTTAAAATGTATATGAAACATAAGGTTCAGGCAATTTTAGCTTACCTATTTTGGATGAGTTTTAGAGCAAGATGATGAAAACAGTATGGTCGTGAGAAAATGATTGGCGTTAGGCAAATAAGTTCTTATGAGGAGGAGGAATTGATAATATGGATGTTGAGTAGTAAAATACTGGTGAAAAAGTTGATATGGAGCGTATATTTTTAGGAAAAAGAAAATTGTTCGTTTAAACAAACAATAAAGTTTATTGGGGGCGTTTTATATATGAGTGCGGAGATGAATGATAGAGTGAAATGTACGGAAAGGTAAAGAAATTTAGAAATAGAAGACTTCATGAGGGAGGAGAGAGGATTTTTTAGAGAGGTATAATGAAGGTAATAAAGGTGATTGCAGGGCATTTTCATTGGTGATGAATGCTGAAGACTCCGACGAAATGGAGGACTTTAGATAGGAGAGGTAGGGAAAAGGATAGGCTTGTTGGACGGAATGAAGAGAGGCAGGATCTGTGCGGATTTCCTATAAGAACATCCCGTTCCCCAACCAAATAATAATGTGAAACACATTCGTCCTTTCATTCTTTTTTTGTGTGTTATCGTATAATGACTTTGATTTTGATTATTTTTGACGAATATTTTAACATCATTGTAAGGTATATGAACTCTTCAAATGCATGTCTTGGCATATGCCCAATATTGTGCATATTGGTATCAATTTATACATTCTGTAATTACATTTACATTTAGGAGTATTTTATTAAAATGACAAAATGTTTAGATTAAAAATGTTGATTTCTTGAAATTAAAGGTGACAAATATTTAAAAATTCTTAAATCTTTACTCCTACTTGCTAAGTGATCAGTTTATGAGCCATTATTTATTCGAAGAATATTTTTCACAGACTTCAATATTTCAAAACAAATATTATTATCAATACAAAATGAACCTAACGGATACATTTTGGGCGCTCTAAATTAACTGTGTTATTGATTTCAGAGCTCATTCTGAATAACAATTTTCACTTTGTACTCTATTTCTTCGGTAGTGAATGGTTTTACCATATTGCATAAAAATAATTTATTTATTATTAAAGCGAGTAAATAAATGTGAGGCACTAAAAATATTTATTTATGGACGGCATCTTTCAGTATGATTTTTCTGCTTTAGGCTATCTTGGCAGGACACTTCTGCTTCTGATAGCGCGTTGTATCAAATGAAAAATTTGATAAGAATATTGTGAACCGGCACAGTAATTGGTATTAATCAAATATTCCTATCTGAAAGCAATAATTACCCATAGTATGTTTGAGAGGAAACTCTAACGTTGATTCGTACAGGCTCATGGTGATAAAAGATTAATTGAATACATGAAATTTAAAATGCGCTACGCCTACAAAACCGTAAAAATGTACTCATGAGTGATTTTATTCACCGAGAAAACATGGGGTAAGAGAGTAATTTACTCTTGACTTTTTCATCCAATTAGCATTTCGTTCAACAAGATATCCTTTTTTATCGACTGCATGTGGACGTATGCGGTATACGTGTGGTGGCTCGTTCGCGATACATCCGTTAATGGGTGGGGGGGATTCACGGTGAGCTCCGAAATAAAACATATTAATTGGAAATCGATTAATCTTTTTTATTACGTATTAACACGCCTGGTAGTTTCGGGAAATGGGACTCATTCACATTCGTTTGAAAAAATCTGAGGCCCAGCTCCGGCGTGAGTGGTTAGGTTATTATGATTGGGAGAATTTACGGAGTATGCACCGCAAACGGCAAAGAGCTTGCGACCCAGAGCAGCAGATGTGGTCCGGAAGATGGAGAAGCTACATTGAAACTTTGCTGAGCGTAACGATGAGGCAATAAGGTTAATAATGAGGGTTTATCATTAGGACGCAGGATTGGTGTGGGGAGAAAAGGAGAAGAGAAACATAAAACTCTTTGACTATCTAAATATAAAAGGAAATCGAGTTAAGTATTGTTCCACAGAGAATATTTGTGACTAAAATAAACAGGAGTGTATAGAGGGACAGATAAAGAGTCGCGAATCCTGAAAAGGAAAGGAGAAGAGATGTATAAGGTCTCATGGGAGGGGAATGGATGATGCGGGTTACAGATTTGTATACACACGACAATAGAGAAGGAAACCTTTGAAACCTTATAAAGGCCCAATCTGCCCTTTCTTGCTGTGAGCGTTTTGGGTCGAAGATTATGGTTGCAGCGGAAGTTTGGCTTAATAGGGAACGAATCGACTCACAGCTCGGGGAGGAGCAACGTATTGGGTGTAGGAGACAAGACTCGGAGTCTCAGAAGCGAAGTAAACAAGGAGGTAGGGTGAATACATTTGGAGATGGAGGCCCTTTTTACATGTAAAGTTTGTCGTGATATCATAGTTATTACAATAATCATGCATGATATCCGAAATGATAATTTGATTTGTAAGAACTGCTGGCGGGCGCTCATAAGTCATTTCCTATTCGGATTAATGAATATGTCAAATTTAAAAGGCATTAATCGTTTATTTGTTATGCAACAAAGTATATTGACAGGAATGGCTGGAAAATCCAATGTTAAATAACAGTGTAAAGGAGGAAACTTGAAGTAAATAACCTATTTGGTATCCCGGCCATGGCAAATAATTTTTACACTTTGAAACTCTTGCATCGCTATTTGGTAGATTTACCATTGAAATAATACCGTTCGTTGTAACAGTTGTTTGCAACGCTCTTATTTTCCAGGGAGAGAGAGATATATATTCGTGATACAGCGAGGCACAGTATGAACTTTGACAATTCCCTGTCTTCAACATTAAAGCAGTCAAGCATCTGCTTTAAAAAAATCAAACAGGCCCCAGTTGCTTTAAGTTCAAGTGAAGAATTGAATAGGTTTAGAAAACGGACGTCTTGCAATGCTATCAACTTCACTCAGGCGATCACTAATGGCTGAGGGGTCACACCAGCTGTGCGAGGATGACTTTTTTTTGCGACAACTCCCGGCGAAAAAGGAAAAAAACCGCCCCTACGAGGGAGGACACGTGGAAATGAAATACGCTGAAAACGGGGTATTTGCACCGAGCGTTTAAAAACCTTTCCACTAAAGGAAAGAACCAAGACAGACAAAAGTGGGACTAATTTTTGAATATGCATCCGAAGGTGGAAGAGGGGATTGGGGCTGGGAGAATCGAGGGAATCGATACAAACGATGGATAAAAATGCATGATGAGGACGACCGACGAGCGGAGGGAGAGGAGAGATGTAGAGTGAAGCCACCAGAGGGTGAGAAAGCAGGGGCGGAGGGCCTCGTGAAGGAGAAGAAGGGAGGGGTTATAGAGATATCGGGTCCAAGCGCCGCAGGAGGAAAGGGGTAGTCCTGGCTGCATCCAATCCCGAAGCCCGGTTGAAGTCATTGATTTGTCATCAGCACCAGTTTGATTTCGTCCATGAACCCCTCCCCGTTTCCTCGTCCTCTCTCTCTCTCCGCCATTCCCCTCTCTGCCTCCTCCGTCCCTTCTCCTCCCATCTCCCGACACTTATATTTTTTATCCCACACAGCCGCTTCCCCCTCCTAGCCTTTTCACCTCTCTGTCTTCCCACCCTTCGTCCGACCGTCCCTCCACCCTCAACTCCCCTTACTCGGAACCCATGGCCATCAGAACCCTCCAGGCACATCCCCGCAATGTCTCCTCTTCTTCTTCCATCCGCCCCCTTTCCCTCTCCACTCTCCATCCTTCCCTTCAACCTTGCCCCACGTATATCATAGCTCGATTTTCTTTCCCTTCATTTTTCGTCTCCTCATTCCTCTCTCATCCCTCCCCTCAAAAAACCTCGAGAGCACATCTTTTACATTTCTCGCTTTCGGCCCTATCCCTCTCTTCCCTTCCTCCTCTCCCACTCCCCCCCCTACCTCCCACCGACCTCACATACCCATACTCCGTACCTCCCTCATATTCCACACTTCCCGTTGTTTTCTGCTCTTATTCTCTTCGTGTATTCCACTATGAGTTATTTTCCAATATATGTTAGCTCTCCCTATTCGGTCTTTTCTCTACTTACTTCGACCTCTCTTATTCCCTCTACTTATATAACTTATGGAAATTATTCATCAGTGGTTATTCTTTAATTAAACAGAAACCCAATAGCAATGATTTAGTTTAAAATTTCTAAAATTTTATTTTCCCAGTGTAATATTTGCCTACATTTACATTTGAAATTCGTTAGGTCCTATGTCCTGAAAATAACAATAAAAAGTGGTTAATGTGAATCCTTTTTCAAATAATTACTTAAGACATGACATTTTCCCTGAAATTCTAAATATAAAGTATTCGGGAATTCCAAAAAATTTATATCGTTATAATATTTTCGATCCCCAGAAAGTTTTTAGTAATTGCAACATTTTTATTTTTTAAATAATATATTGTGTTAAAACAGCCTGATGGAATCATATTTGATCGCAAAAACCCCATTCTTTTACGATTGCAATAAATATAGATCGTTATTTCAAATTACGTATTCCACGTTTGGATTCCTATGTATGTAAAAGTATGTTGTATTGTTGTAATTGTATTTTTTAACCAAAAATATCTAGATTATGAGGCTTCTGGATGATATTTAAAACCGAGCCGGGCCGGATAGCGGAGGCCTGATCTTCGGCATCAGGCTTTAATTTATACTAGTGGAGTACTAAGAAGTGATTAAATTTTAATTGAGAACATTAATGACTGAATTGAATGATGAATAATATTTATATCTTAAAAAAAGATTTCTATGTAATAAAGAGAATGCGATAAATACTTTTTTTTTAAACAAGAATAAAAGTCGACCAAAGATTTGAGATTGATGAAATTATTTAGTCAGCCCACAATTAGAGCGGTTGAGGCATTCAGGGGCTGAATCCTCTCTCTATCATTTATATTGTTATACAGTTGGAAGTGCAAATTACAGTAACACAGAGACCATGTCCCCCCATGTCCCACGAGGGATTCGAACCTTCGACCTGAAGGCTTACATGACAGCGCATCACGTGCCATGCTAACCAAGTCGGCTCTCAGCTGACTACTTCCTCTCTAAGTTGCATACTGCAAGAACACCCTTCCCTACCGAGCAGCCCATCTCTTCAGACACATCCTCTCTCCTTCCGGGATGAGCCCTTGTACTGCTCTCTGCTCAGCTGTGCGCCACTCTGCTTACCCATCCCACCTCCTCCCCCACCCGTCTCGCATCTGCCGCCGAGTAACTCCTTGCCCTTGCTTTCAGCTTCAAATCGACGTAATGCGCCGTATTTTATGTTTTCAAACTCATAATTTCGGCCTTTTTCATAACCCATCTCTCATTCAATATCCATAGCAACCCAATGAATTCTCAAGTCTCACCCCCATAATCATCTTTAACGCGAGAAAATATTTCGAACATTGTTAACCTCCTATATGCATCCGTTTTCCTTTGAAAAATTTATTATACCCCCATGAGGGGGATAATAAAGACTGTTTTCCTCGTTTGATAAAAACTTAGTGCGGCCGTCAAATAATGTATTCCTTTACGCATACTTGGACATTGACCGGATTTGGCCATTCCTGATCCACAAACAAAAACCTATGCGTATGTCACTATATTCTACTGTTATTCCCAGTGGTCAGAATAAAAATGTTCATCTATATATTTTGATCCTCTTCGTATATTTCACATCAGAAGTGAAAATCATAAATATAAAATGGATGATTCTAATGTTAAGAAGAAAAAGATGAAAAAAATATCAGCGCCAGTATGGCTACTAAGCAATCATTTTCAAACGCATTTGAATATTTCCAGTTGCGTCCAAGTACTATTATTACTTACTTTTCCTATTTAGAATGCGGTACAATTGCTGGATGGTATATTAGCTACTCAAGCCTTTTGCTGAAATTTTATCCATCATATTTTAGTGTCTAATAATGAATGGATATGGGTTCAGATGGATGAATTTCATATATTAATAAAGTTCTGCTTTAATATTATACAATTACTGGGGTTTACTCCAATACCTATCAATTTTTATAGTCCGTTTAATATTGATTAAATGGGCAAATTATAGGAATTGGATACAGTTAATTCCGCCTACTTGATGAAAGGGTGAAATTAACCCACAATTGTATCCAGGTACACACCCAAAACTCTATACAAGTTGAGAACACCAATGAAATAGGAAATAATATTAAATACTGTATGTAGCCACCTTCTAGAGGAAAAATTTAAATCCGGTTCTGACAAATCCACATTTTTAACACTTCCTCATAAAACATTTTTCTAAACTTTTTTTCTTTATGAACAATTTAAACTAACCTCACCCTTCTCAGGGTAAAAACATTCTTATTCTGGCCCTCATCACTTGCCTCCACGTTCTCTCCTCTACCTCCACATTGAGCATCGCAATATCTCTCACGATTTTCATCGACTTTTTATGGCTTCTTTCAATTTTTCATAATTATTTCCACCGTTTCTAATCGTATCAATTTTTTATTCTATTGCATACACCCCTGCTTAGCTTAATTGATATAAAATAACTATGTTTCAAAGTATTCCCTGAAGTTCAGTACAATGTAAATTTTGCTGATCCCTATTACCTCATATTAATTTCAATATTTGAAAACGCTGACATTGTATCTCACATGCTTTGCACAAACTATCATTGGTTTTATATTGTATACTAGTAATATGATATTTATGCGAGTAAATTCTCCCACAATAAAGCAGTAGATAATATACTCTGATGCTTATCGAGTCATTAGCTTTTCAATGCACTTCAGTTGATATATCTATTGACACTGTTACATCAACCAATAGTGGTGCATAAACACAGATCCACTGACGGTAACTGCATATCCATTTGCTCGGATATTCCTCCTTCTTACACTCCTTGGATTTCTCTTAATTATTCAAAAATATACACTTTTTTGTCACTATCCTCTGCCGTTAACTGCCGCTCTCTTAAGCATTATTTTACGTTCCGTCATCATGCTAATAGCTTAGTTTTTATACCGCGGCTAAAATATTACCCAATTAATCAGCTTTGATGCTCTAAAGAAGTCGTAAGAATTGAATAACTCATAGTTAATGAACACTAATATTGAAATATACCAAAAATTGCGACAAAATTTAATTTGTGCAGTTTCATTGGTGAGTATAGTTTGATTTAAATATGTGTAATATATAATTTTCATTCTAATAAACTCTAAAATTCTCCAAAAATTTTTTAAGATCCCACAGCGTGACTTTTGCCGTGAGTATCTCTACGATATTACATGGAACGCTTCGAGTCATCTTAAAATAATCGCAAAAGAGTTTGGCGTAATACGTCATTGGGATTTCAATGCAACAATTTCAGAGTATAAAAATCATTCGCCTTGACTGGGATACGTCTTTGGAATACGTCATTGGGAGTCTCATATCCCATTTGGTTTTCCTTTTTAAAGTCTGCTCTGCCCTTCTGAAGTTATGATATACGCAAAATAACTAACTTAACTACTACCCTTTTCCATCATGTATTTTAAATTAAGAATATTTGTTCATTCGAATACGTTCTTAGACTCCAGTATTACACCGGTTCCGCCTAAAAACAAAGTGAAAATATTTTTGAGTATAGGTCCATCATGGCATTGAATAACCTTCATAAATCTGCGTCATTGTGATTAATTATGTGCTATTGAAAGAATGTGTACGTTATACAGTTTGCAAAAGATAATTGAACGTTGAACAAGAGACCAAACTGGTATGACCACACAAACAAACAATATTTTTCTACTTTTTTCCACATTTCTTGAGTTGGGTATCA
This sequence comes from Hetaerina americana, assembly GCF_022747635.1. Classification (NCBI taxonomy): domain Eukaryota; kingdom Metazoa; phylum Arthropoda; class Insecta; order Odonata; family Calopterygidae; genus Hetaerina; species Hetaerina americana. The sequence goes on from NW_027287427.1 coordinate 15,578,760, forward strand.
ATACGTTGACAGTATTGTTGTTGTTGAAGTAATCGTCCACAGTGATGTGGCTGCAGAGCGTTTTTGTAAATAAACGAGAAAAAAATTCTCCTAATTGCTGGTATTCTCATATGCTGGTGTTCATAATTACAATTTTAAATCAATTAGAATTTTGAGAAATATTTGTAGCCAATATGTCTCAAATACTTCGTCAATAGGAAAGACTAGAAAGTAGACTTATCGCAAATCATCACAATCTTACATGATTTTTGTTCTATATAATGTATATGGTCATCGAGGACATACATTTTATTAAATCATGTAGTTTAAAAAATTAAATTTACAGTTTTTCAGGAATATAAGTTAATTTTTATTTCAAATTTGATTTTTTTGACCAATTTCTCACATCTACGCTCATTATGAATTGCATAAACTGTTATTAAATCGTAGTTGCTGTTGCAACTTAGAATATTACATTTCTAACTCGAACTATGAAATATGGAAAGGTGGTGATCGTCATTATAAATAAGCTCCTCTTACTCCAATTACCTCTACCATTGGCCCATCATGATATACCTTGACTCATGTCTGAGGCTCTCATGTACTCAGAAACCATTAATTTATTCTATCTATATTGGAAGCGGATTAAGTTTGATATGTGCGATTTGTTTGAACTTTTAATAAAGTGCCACCAAGAAATTAAGGGTTTGGACCCAAAGAATGGTGTGGTTTACGAATCAAATTACGTTATGTATGTATACCAAATCATAACTCAGCTATTTGATTGATACAACTGGATTATATTGTAGTTATGATCAATTTCAAAGTTAAATGCAATTTATCTCTAATGAATGTTAGATTAGTTATCTAAGCATCTCGCTATGCTAAATTGATCTTTATTATTAACGGTCCGCATTGAAAAACTTCCGATGGTAGTTTAACCGGGACATCGCGTGAGAGCAAGTGGATACTTTGCCTGGCGATTTTTACGGTAATACATCTAATGGGGACTTGATTCCCTACCTCGCCTTCTCAGTAGATCTTCCCTCAAAACAAGAGCAACTAAATCTCCATGTATACGGTTTCGTCCAAATATCCTGGTGCTTTGCAAGGAGGCGAAATCCTCGTAATCGCATTTCACCTGGTGCGCTGTATCAACTGATTCGGTATGGATTCTCAAAATCATTCCTACTTCATACACTCGAAGTCGCGGGGGAGCGCCCGACTTTTGCAAAGAATGACGGAGACGTGATGGTAGCAGTGGAAGAAGCGCCATCAGACGCTCGGCATTAACCTACTTTAAAAAGGGCGTACAGCAGAGAGATTAAAGTCTTTTCCGAAGGACGGTATGCTTAACCGAGCGTGTCGTACCCCGAAGAGCGTGCGCTAGCTTTAGGGATCGGGTCTGTTAGCCCTCCCACCCCACCCCCACCTCAACCCCCTTTTATCTCCCCCTCACCCACTCCTCCCCTATGCTCTGCCTCCCACATCTCCCCTTAACACCCCACTCATCCCCTCAGCAGTGATCTTACTCCCGCGGAGAAAATGGAGCGCTTTTTCATTGCCTTGGGGGACATGGCGAAATATAAAGAGTCAACAAGGGGAGGTGCTTCTGTCTGAACGTAAGACGGCGATATCGCAGGAAAAATTTCTGTGCCTGGATTTTCAACGAATCAACAAAACATTTAGGCTTTCAGTGGGAAGTAATGTCAGAAAGTCAGTATCTTTTTCCATTTCATTCTGGGTAAATATTTTTTTCTACCTTATGATAAAGAATTCCGTCTACAAATTATGGATGATGTCAATAAGAAAATCAACCTGTGATAATTGATCACGGTTCGTTTTAACTGAAAGTTCCTCATCAACTGAAAGTAAGCTAGAAATCAAGCTTTGCTCAAGGTATTGGATGATGTTTGTAACTTTTCTGGTGCAGATAACTATTTCCAAACAGTAAACTAAACGAAATCATTCTTTCCTGTCACCTTTGTTTAGTATATTTTCTTCTGCCATGTGGGATAAGAGAGGATTTGTGAAGGTGTTGTTCAACCGTTTACTTGCTAGGGGACTCTATTATTCTTTACTATCACAAGCAAAAGTTATTGCTTAAGAGATTTTGTTAGAATAATTTATTTTTAAACGTGGGTTGACCGCCTCAGGAAGAAATATCAAAAATTCACAATAGAAGTCGATTACAAGTAACACTAATAAAGACATCTTTCTTTGTCTGGGTTTGAAAATTTTTTTCTCTACAGGAAAAAACTACTAAAATCCATGATAATATCTTAAATGCAAATTTAGAGGAACTTCGCATAATTAACGCTATTCGTTCATGTATAAAAAATCATTCGCTTCCACCCATTTTAAATAATTAATAAAATAATAAGAAAAAATTATATTTACTTAGAAATGTGATCACAATACTTCACATGTCTGTGTGTACCCTGAAGGTAAAGCATGGTAAAGACGTAATGACAAGAAAATGTAGTCAGCTCAGGTGTATAAAATTTAATATTCGAAACATTCAGGCCTTGATATAAACAACTTCATTTGTGTCTCAAAGTAAATATTTGCTTAAAATAGTAAACATAGTAATAGTTGCATACCTTTTTTAGTTCCATAAAGGTGGGGATGAAAAAAGGTTTATAACTTTGATAAAATCATTTCATTTGATCATGTTTGGTACCCGTATATCCCAATAGCGAGCCAAATTTGTGTCTATTGTTATATATATAGTTTGTTTAAAGTCCTGTGTAAAGGCCAATAAGGACTGTTTTCGGATTATTATTAGGTACTCGACCGGTTAAGGTAGGTTTCGGATAGATACAACGAGCTAATAAATATTTTGTGACTCATGACAAAACATAATCTAGACCTACTCTACAATAAGGCCTTCTTCATGTCAGTGTACTTACTTTTACCCTTCATCCCGTCCAACATTTTTATCCTATTCCTGCCCTTTTCTCGTTTGACCAACATTCTACCCTCTATTACAGTCTTTAACAATCCACTGCCGATCAATAAGCCCACCATCCATTTTTCCTGCCTCATTATTTCCTTCAACAATTCCCTCTCCTTTTCTACCATGCCTAGTACTTCCTAATTTGTTTTATTTCGGTCCATTACGCCTTCTCCATCCTTCTCCACACCCACATTTCTAAAGCCTCCAATCCACTTCTACCCTCCTGCTTTATAGACATGTATGTATCCGCGAATAAATGAATCATATACACAGGTGGTATAAATGATTAAATTTAAAGAATAATCGATTTATGTGTATGTTGACATTGCTTAACGGTTTCCCTGTTTTTTTTCCATTTCAGCGCCGGAGACGCAGTGTCTGCGAGAGTCTGCTCGTCCTCGGTGGCTCGTTGGCTGTCATTCTCCACCTTCGACTGGCCGTGGTGACGGGGGGGATATCCTCGGCGGCCCCGCGATTCGCTGCCGCCGACAACCCCGCCGCCGCCCCCTCATCCGGTACCCTCACCCGCCTCCTCACCTTCCTCTTCCTCCCGGCTTTCAACTTCGGCCTCCTCCTCCTTCCGAGGCGGTTGTCCTTCGATTGGTCGATGGACGCGGTCCCCAGGCTCTCTTCCCTCGGAGACCCAAGGAACGTCGCCTCGCTCCTGTTCTACGCTGCCCTGCTGAGGCTCGCCGTAAGGTCTGTCTCTCGGCTGGCACGGCCGAGGCACTGCCCTTCGCAGAGGGTGACGCGACCCTATCGTAGGCCTCCCAGGACCCATCGTGTCGGTCACAGGTCGACACAGGCGAACGGATCGCTGTCGCTGACGTCTTCGCCCTGTCTGACCTGCAAAGGCGGCTCTCTCAACTACCATCAGCGTTGCCACAGCAACAACAACCACCTCATCCCGAACGGGACAAAACACCTCTCGTCGCAGACATTGCCCTCCGGCCCGGACTCGGCTCCGTGCTACACCTGTTGTTGTCCGTTGTTGGTTCAGGGTACGAGGAGGCTTAGGAGGAGTACACCCGTGTGCCTTGGATCCCAGGACCACCACGCACCTCCTGCGTACCACCACGGTGTCTCCCTTTCTTTGGGATCGCCCGAACTAATTCTTATCTCCCTCGCGCTGCTGGCCTTGCCTTTTATCCCAGCGTCCAACTTGTTCTTCCACGTTGGCTTTGTGGTGGCGGAGAGGGTTTTATATCTCCCGTCGGCGGGCTACTGCATGCTAGTGGCCATAGGCGCTAGGGCAGTGTACAGTCGCTTTGTGAGAACTCGCTTCATGCAAGGTGTACTTGTGTGTGGCTTAGTGGTGCTAATGGTGACAATGGGTGCACGAACGGTGAAGAGAAATAGGGACTGGCATGACGAAGAGGCTCTTTACAAGTCTGGGATAACAGTTAACCCACCAAAAGGTGAGTCCATTTGATAAGTTTGCGTGCTTTTTCTTTTCTCAATTAAACAATTCACAAATTCCAATTTCCTTTTTCCACAGAATATTTATGTATTTGGATATTTTTTATCGTCAGGTTAACTTCCATAAATTTATTCTCTATTGAAACAGTTTAATCATACCTTATGTGCTAATAGTCTGGTGAGACGAGGCCATTGCTTATCAAGATAAGCACTCGTGGCAATAGATGAATTAGCTGCCTAATATATGGAATTATATTGGATTCCTTTTCATCTTCATTGAGAATAAAACAGCGATTCTGGGAAATTTATTTTTCACAATACCTTTCCTTCGCTGATTTGAAACCTTTGGGTAGAATATTTGGAGAATAATGGAAAAAATAAGGCATCATCATAAGGTCGATTAATTAAAAATAGCAATTTTCCACAAAAATAAAATTTAATGCGACCGGTTTCAGTGTTACTACATCATCATCAGGTCCACCATATCACGCCTGAAACGTCTCTTGTTATCAAAGGTCGAAGTTAAATAATGATGTTAATAGAGATTAAGTTGCGTAGTCAAATTCGAAATAGAAATAAAAGTTGGGTGCAGGAGGTATTGAGTGATAGTGTGATTGTGAAGGTCGTATTAGAAGGCTTGTATTGATTATGTGGCTAAGAGGAAGTAACAGCACCGCCTATCCTATTCCATCCTTATTCTCACACCATACGAGGGTAATCCCAAAAATACCCGTCCCAACAAAGAAAACACAAAAAAATTGGAAAAAATGTATTTATTTTTCAACATAATCTCCTTTCAGCTCTGTTTACTTTTCACAGCGATGTTCAATAAGTTCGATACCCTTTTTATAGCAAGAAATGTGTTGCTCCTCACAATAGCCATTAACTGCCGACATCACTTCTTCACGGTTGTAAATTCTTTGACCATCGAGCCGTTTTTTCAAGTTTGCGAACAGAAAATAATCCGAGGGGGCTAAGTCTGGTGAATTGGGGGCATGAGGTATCAATTCAAACTTTGATTCATGAATTTGGGCCGTTGCAATAACGGATCTGTGAGTTGGTGTATTGTCTCGATGAAACAACACTTTCTTCTTAGCCAAATGCGGCCGCTTTTGCTTGATTTCTTCCCTCAAGCATTGCGATAAGTTCGCATAATACTCGCCGTTGATAGTTTTTCCTTTTTCAAGATAGCAAATGAAAATTATCCCACGCATTCCAAAATAACCGACGCCATGACCTTGCCTGTAGATGAAACGGTTTTCGCCTTCTTTGGCGGAGGTTCTCCCTTTTTAATCCGTTTTTTAGATTGTTCTTTTGTCTCGGGTGTAATGTAGTGCACCCATGTTTCATCCATAGTTATGAATCGGCGTAAAACCTCTGATTGTTGCCGTGAAACTTGGCTAAGCACTCAATTGAAACATTTTCACGACACTGGTTTTGCTCGAGTATGAGCAAACGCGGCACCAAACTTGCACACTGCTTTCTGATATCCAAAATACCAGTGAATATGCTAGTTACCACGCTTTTTAAAATGCCTCCTATGTCTGCTAGCTCGCGCACTTTCAGTTGACGATCATCAGTATCACTTTGTGGATTATCTTCACCGTTTCTGGAGTCGTCACCTCATTTGGTCGACCAATGCGATGCTTGTCTTGACAGCTTGTACGACCTCGTTTAAACTCTGATACCCATTATTTTTCGGTTGTAAACGAAGGAGCAGACTCACCCAGAGTAGAATCCAGTTGAGCTTTTATATTGGTTGGGCTGAGGCCTTTCAAATAAAAGTATTGTATCACATAACGATGGCCGATTTCCTCCTTTTTCACAAATTCACTGAAAACATTTACTATTGATGGCTGCCAAACAACTATTAAGCAACGTGACGTCTTCAAACTTAAAACATATGCTTTATGGATTACTTACTTTCTAATGCAGTGATATTTTTCGCACGAATACCGCAATCTCTAGTTCAGGCAGGGTACTTCTGGACCTTCCTTTATCTTACATGCATTTGAGGAAAAAAGCTCACAAGCAAATACATCAAGAAAATATTATGGGCAAGAGAACTGTACCCATTAGAAAGTAATTAATTGTTGTTATGTATTGTAGAAAACGTACTTTTTTAAGTAGTTAGCCAATGATCATGACCTCGATGTTAATATACCATTTACTTTTTGAATATGACGTCTTATACTTGACTTATTATCACGTAACGAAAGTTGCAATTGTTTTCCTCTTGGGAAAGATGATTCCGGTGGTTGTATTTCAAGTTATTGTGATAATAAGTGCGTGGGAGCATTGTAATGCAAACAGAAACTTAAAATTTGCTCTCTTAGATTAATATTTCTGACCAACAACAGATTGTTAAATTTGAAAAGCGGAATAAATAATTGCAATAGAGAAAAATTAGATTCTCTCCAACATGGGTTAATTTTGATTTTATTTCTAAATTTTCAAAGTAATCAAATACTCATTGAAAGTGACTTCACGATAAGGCCAATTCTTTGCTCATGTAGTGTAACAATGGCAGATATTTAGTTGGGCCATATTTTAATGATCCAATAAAACATATACGCGAATGATTGCTTTCTGAAAAGGAAGTTAAACCTCAAGTCTCCTTTCTCTGCTCAATAGTGCCAATAAACATTTCATGGAATAGGAGGGTGGTTTTATGGATATTGGTCATATAAAGTCCATGAGAATGTGGAACATGTAAAAACATATCTTCCGTTCTAAGGGGTGATATGGCCGATGTTTATTTCAGCGAGCCACTTTGCTCGGCTATTGATAAGGGAAGTTAATTTTCGGGCCATTTGAGAAGTGGCCGTTAGGCAAAAAAACTCATCCCGCCCAAAGCCGTCTCTCCTCTCAGTTCACTTTCGACGTGTTTACTAACCCGTTAGACGGACTAGACCCCTCTCACTTCATTTCTTCATCCAGCGCCACCCCGACCCTACTTCTTACCCTGCCGACTTCTTTCAGCTGTCCCTGGCCCATTTCCCCATCCTCCGCAAATTCTCTCGCAGTGAACGACCTTCCCCCTTGCGCTATCAAAGAAAAAAAGAGTTCTTATCAGCGTACTTTGTCCATAGCAAACTGTTTTGCTATCAAAGGGTACGAAGTAAGGTCCGTGGAGGTGGGTTGGTTAGGGATTTTTCAGGACATGATTTCCGATAGCGTAAGGCCAAACTTTCGCTTCTCGTGACCACCAGTCTGTTACTCCTCCCTCCCCCCTCTCTCTCTCTCCATCAGCCCTCTCTCCCTCTAAACCCCAGACCACCCCCTCTCTTCTCTCTCACATCCCCTACCTTAACTCACCCGCAGTTTTCACCCCAACCCCAAAGCCCTCTCGTCCGCACACCCCGACAAAGCAATTCAGATAAGGATATCGACCAGGCTTTAAAAACTCGCCCTATCTTTCCGTCTCCTGGAAAGAAATATTTGGAGACCTGGGGAAAATGTGGAGGAGGGTATCTGGGGAAGGGGCGAAGGGTAAGAGAAATGGGCTAAAAGGACGGACAAGGAGTTTTTGAGGCAAAAATACGTTACGGAGGAATAAAATATATAGCGAGCCGAACAGAAAGGCATGCGTTCGGGTTTTATGAATTATGATTTTCCGGTGGAGCTGTAAATATTTAAGTTCTGGAAGAAGTTTTTGCATGTAACAGAGGCGCTTTTTCCGGATTTGGACGTTGGTCAGGATTTTTAAAGTGACCCACCTAATGTCAGGTACATTAGAGCTATTGAATGTAAGCTCGTTTCCTTCAAATTGAAAGGCAAAGGCATTACTAAACATGGAAGAGCCAAAAGTAATCACATATGAAATTTATTTAAAGTAAGTGGTTTCATTGGTTATGTGGTGCCTGTTAAAAGATAGAATAGTTTAGCATTTTTCACTCTTCGTACTTAAATTGCTTGTATGATTGAAAATCAAATTCAGGAGTCATGGGTTATGCAGATTGTTATTTGATATGCCTTAGTAAATATTAAAACATTAAAATCTATACAAAATATAAGCATTCTTTAGTTTATGCTTTACTCTTCTTTCAGGCTGAATAATTCTTGATCTGCGGGAATTGGTCTGTCAGTCCCAACGTAAGCTTTATCGAAACATAAGTAATCGCTCATGGAAAATATCTTGGGTGATACTCGGACAACCAAGTATACATATTTATATTAATTTGCGATATTTTATTCAGTCCTAGATGAAAAAGATGGCGGAGTACATAGGTAATTTTAATGAAATATTCATTCCAAGTGCAACATATAATTTGTGTGAACGACGATCAAATTTAAAGTATGTATTTCATATTATTTATTATTTTAGAATTACGTTGTAATTATGCGACCTGGAACATTTTTCTGATGGCAACGGTCAAGTGTGGTCAAAGATAACTCTTACAACGAAAAATACATACATACACGCACAAGAAAAACAGATAGGAGACAGTGTATATACCAATGTTTTTCCGCCTAGGTATTAGTTTTTAATTTAAACCATTATGTGTACTGTGCTGTGTATAATTCTTTAGGAAGACCTGAATACTTATTGTGGCGAAAATTACTCTCTCCAGACTTGAAATCCTTACACTCGGGCTGTAAAAGACCTCATGAAATCTTAATATTTCAATATGAATGCATGCATATCACTCACTATTTGTTCCTCTAATGTTTGTTTTGAGAAATCGGTTCCGATCCGTCGGATACCCAACTTCTTTTGCCTCATCAGGACGGGGAAGAAAACATATTAACCTTAATTCAGCGAAATTAAAGATGAGTCCCTAATGACATAGGTCTTTACCTCCTTTCGTTTCACCGCCTTTCCCGCTCCTCTGATTATTACATTCCTGCCTCATCCCTCCTCTCCATACCTTGGAATTTTCATCTGTATTTATTCACTTTGTCTGTAATTTCAAATATACTCTATCTATTCATTTTGACCTAATTATTATTTTTCGCGATTTTTTTTCCTCCGTATTTATTAACCCCTCCCATCACTGCCATTTCTCTGCCCCGTTCTCTTTCCCTCTATTTAGCTGGAAGCAATGCACGGGAGGTGGCGAAAACTTTTTTGATGAACCGATGAATAATTCATCGAAGGAAAGGCTCCGTTAGCTGTCCCCCGCAAAAACCCACCTCCCTCCTCCCCTTTCGTCCTGTCCGCACCCTGCCTGCCCCGCACCCCTCGCACATGCCGCCCCCATCGCTCCCCATCCTCGCTCTGATACCCGTTCCCTCCCACCACGGGGCGTCTCTTCCCACACCTTGAAGCCTCCCCCCCCTTCCCATCAACTCCTCCGTTATCTTCATCATCCCCGCCAAACCCTGGGACTACCTTAGGAACTCCCAAACCAATCAGGAGTACCTCATGTCCCCAAGTCCTCATATTAGCCTCGTTTTATTGCTGCGGGCTTGACGTAATTGCTTTAACTTCACATTTCGCCTGATTTTTCTCCTATTTTTTTTCATTCTATGCTAAGGGACTGATAAAAAAATAAAAATACATTTAATCTTGATTAAATATTCCCATTCTTTTTTTTAAAAAGGAATCTTTACTCTTCCCATTTATTAAATATATGAATTCATACATACATATGTATACGTGTGTGTAAGTGTTCATTTATTTTGCGAGCAATTCCCCCCTTCGTTGGTTACGGCTGTCAGTGGCAGTGACGGAATGATCCGCTTGGAACGAGGGGTGCCTGGGTCTTTTATTTTGGGCTTGATGGTGCAAATCGTTTTCGAGCCGCCCCTGCTTTTATTTACAAATGACGCCTCGATTGCCTCGCTACTTTATGTGACAGAGTGACAGGTGCAGATTTATCTCTTTTCCCTGCCCTCCTCCACCTCAAACCTTCCTCACCCCGCACTCCTCCCTCTTATTTCGTTTCGGGGGTATGCGCGGATAATTTCCGGAGAACCCTTTAGCGCAATAAAAGAAGAGAGGGGTTACTTTATTTTAATAAACCCGGATCAAAATTCCTCTGGGTTTAAAAGTGAACCAAATTTAAGGAGCTGAGAAACAAATACATTAAATAATTCCTCAGTTTGGTGCGCAGTGAACAAATTTCCTCGGTCAAGGGCCAATTTTCATCATTACCTTTCTTTTTTAATGTAGCTGCGTTATTGGCCTAATTTTTCCCAAAATAATTTATAATTGACTTTATTTAGTTACGTTAGAATGGCAATGGTAAAATGAGCTTTTAATAAAATATATAATGAATACATTAATTAATGTTATAAAGAAATTTTAGTGGCATTCCTTACTCTTTTAGCGCACGAAACTACAGGGTAAATATTATGGATTTTCCCAGAATATTTCCTATGAGTCCTCATGAGATTTATACATTTTTCCTATTGTACAATGACTCTATTTATACAGTAAAATCAAAACTTTTGCGTTTCGATCGTGATTTTTTGAAAAAGTGTTATTGAATAACATGTAGGGTTAAAGAAATTTTAGTACTACCTTTTCTTGTTACTTTTTTATTTTTACCCTGGATTATTTATCTATTTTCTACATAAATATAGATATTCCAGATATCCAGTCACCAGCTGAAAAAAACTCTGACGGAAATATTTCTGAACTTGTGATTTCGGCCTATTCGATAGCCGATGTTATGACGTGATTTCTCTCCTCCAGAGGCGACGTTGAGCAATCCACAAGGTAATTTTAGCGCTCGTGACTTCGCATCATCAATCACTTCCGCTGAGCCGAAAACCTCAGGATAACCGTGGCGGGAGCAATCTTCCTACGGCCAACTTCTCTTCCGGAATAACTTTCGCAGTTATTGGGCAATAAAAAACGTGAATTAAAATATCCCATTACGCATGCATAAGTGGGCCCTTTTCGACTTCTCCACGCCCATTCTCCCAAAACCGCATACGATTCCTCCACTCATCCCCACGCCGGGAGTTTTTTAAAAATCCCCTCCACTTTTTCCTCGCTTTTTTCTGTGCAAATACATTTATAATTATGTGTGTGTATATGTATTTATATATGTTTATGCACATATATGTATGTATATATGTTTATATGTGTATGTGTGTGTGTGTATATATATATATATATATATATATATATATATATATATATATATATAATATGTGTGTGTGTGTATATAAACACTTATATAGTTTGATATTTTATTTTTTCACGCGAGGAGACCACTTGAAACCTTTTCAACGGCCCCGGCCTTGTCGCTCCAACAGGTCTTCTTCCCTCCCTAAGTCTCAAGCCCTCTTCAGCTCCCAGCTCGCCCTTTTTGCTGCTTCGTTTTGCTCTCCCAAGGCATCGCTACACGCCCAAGGCCTTTTCCATAACCGTGAGCAGGAAGAGGATGCAGATTTGTACTCCTACGCCCGTGTATTTGTCAGTGTGTGAGATCTCTCCAGTATCGTTTGCATACTCTTAAAAAGGTATGCGAGAAATAAAGCGGCAGGGAACGTCGTCGCTCAAACGGAACGTCCCCCCCCCCCTTAGACCCCATGTGTCGTTTCGTCTCCCCCTCCTCCCTCCCATCCCCACCCCCCCGCACCGCCGGTATTACGTCACCACGCCGTCGTTCCTCCGGGCGGAACGCCGGCGTCCTAAGTTCGCACTATTTGCTCTACCGTTCCCGTAATTTCCCTCGTCTTGAAGTAGGATAAATAAAAAGCAGGTGCTCGGTAGAGTGCACCAAAAATGGCGATGGCGCTCTTTACGGTCATGAATAGTAAAGCATTGGGAGTACGACGGTGGGTCGTTACTGACGCACTTGACTCAATCGTTGTGTTTCACTCGACGAAATGCGAGTGCCCGTCGCGCGGAACGTCGTCTAATTCCGTCGAGGGCCGCCGTGCTTAACTGTCGCTGGCGCTTTAATCTACTTTTATTCATGCTCCCGTCGAAATCTTTCATTCCTTTTCTGCAATTAAATTTGCTCCCCCGTCCATCCCCCTCCCACTATCGTCCGTTTGATTTTTGCTCGTGTAAAACTCGCAGGGAATTCTCGCTTTATGCCATTTTATTAATGAGGCGAGGCGTTGCTACCGTGGCCATGCTTGGTGCTTCGAAACCGTCGAGCTTGAAGGCTTACAGCTATGGATTCATACTGCATGGGAAGGCTAAAAAAATTTTTCTGCGTCATAACTGTGTTATAAATGTTACACATGAACGTAGAGTGTTCTAAAGTAATGCTAAGCACAGGTTCTCTTGAAATGAACTAGCAGTGCTGCATAAAAACGTGATTTTGGTCAAAATATTTCAAATGGCGTAACTCTTTTGTTAGCTCAATGTAAAAAAAGAGAGAAATATTAGTTTTCTTCCCAGAGTAATTAACTTTGGCCGGTATTAGATATTACTTCACTGTGAAAACGTAGCCCTTAGAATGGCTTCAATTAATTCTCTTCACATAACAGTCCATTATAATACCGTAATGAGATACAGTAAATATCAACCAAAAAAGTTGGATTAATGCTTTTATGGGTAATTAGGCCGGGCATGTTGCCACCAGCCGGCACAGGTTTTTTGTGCATCAAGCTTCGCATCGTTTGAGCAACTAGTTATATGTTTGTTGAATGACCTTTAAAGACGTACAAAGTGAAGAAATTTATTTATTTATAAGATCACTTTCGATTATTAATTCTTTATCAAACCAGCTATATCTGTCCACAAACTTTGGTAATAATTTATTGTTGGCATATGTAATGCTAATTCAATAGGTATGCGTAATACGAGCTCATGCTTCGTGTTTTTTGGCATATTTTATATTTTCAGGCTCTTCACGGTATCGATTCACTCAATAAAAAAGGATGGGAAAAATGATTAGATGATTTAGAAATATATCATTTCAGATCCTATGGCATCGAATCATTATTTTTATACATTAGTGCAGTTGGTCGAGTCTGATTCATCTACATAACATCTACATAATACCCCGCAAGCCGCCGCAAGGGCGTGTGGCGGGGGGTGTTAGATCACCAACCGTAAAAAGGAAAAATACCACGTGCAAAAAAACAACACGGAAAATTACACCAACAGCAGCGCGCACACTCATGCAAAAATCCTTTCATCCAATACTCATGCAAACACATACTATATACCGCAAAACAACTTAAAAAACTGCACCCCGTGATGCAGCACGAAAGCCATCCTACAACACGGAAGCCAGGACACAACAAGCAAGAAATTGAAACATCACTACCACATGAAAATGCACCACGAAACACTCTACCCCCAAAGAGTCTGTAAAAGGCGACCCAACGTTGCAGGTAGCAGGAATTTCCCCCCGCGGAGAGGGACGAGGGATTGAAAGGAAAGAGCCTTAAAAATAGATGAACGGAACACGAATGAGGTCATTCGGAAAGAATGGGTTATTATAGCAAAACACATAAGGTTAGTGGAAGAGCATGCATTTAAATACAACTAATTATTTTTTAGACGCTGAGGGTGGCAAGTGGAATTTTTGCTATCTATAAACCCTGGAGTTGCTATCCCGTATTGTCCGTGGGAAGAAGGAGTCCTTGAGTCGGCTAGTTCTGGCATCTATTTCCCGAATTTTATATGCATGATCCAAGCGACCAATGTATGTAGGAGTACGAATAATTTGCGAGACCTCGGTGCTGAAACATGCGGATCTAAATTTATTTAATAATTTCAATCTTGCATTGAATCGTCTTTCAGCCAATGATTCCCACCCCAAATCCATGAGCATTTCGGTGACGCTTTGCGTTTTATCGTAGGAATTTGTCTTGCTTGAATGATAATAATTATGATTTTGTGTAAATTTTGATTAAAAACTGTAATTGTATTGAATATATCGACAAAAAAGATGGTGTTTAGAAAAATTGTACATAAATATACTACCAAACGCACCTACGGTCATTTTTGTTTTTCAACGATGTATACTAGTAGTGCATTCCTTAAGATCGCCAATGCATTTCGACTTACATGACCTACATTATTAACACAACTACCGTTTTAGTGTATGAGGGCGAATGGAGGGTGTTCACATAACCGATTGTGTCATCGTTTACGCATAGCTATCTCCCACCAAAGTTAGCAATTATTTGACATTATTTTTTAACACCTCATTTATATCCTTTGTTGTATATGGTGGTGAAAATAATATCGCCTTTTAATTGTAAATATAAACGTCTAATATAAAAAATAGTGGATATGGTAAATATGTGAACTCAAGGAAAAACCCTTTTTACAACTCTTTCAAAAAACTATGCATGAATGTACCCTTCCACATTAACCGTAACCGTTGCTCTTTCCTAAACCTCGTCCCCGTTCCAGTCCGCTTACGTTATATGTGCATTAGTAAATTTAGATTTTTTGCATGTTCCGTATTTTTTCCTGAGGTGATTTTTAAAAAATGTAGACCTTAGAGAATATTGCTCTCCCCCTTGCTGCCTTCATCGAGCCAATTTCGTTGTCATTCACTCGCATCTGCTGGTAATCGAATAAGCCTGGAAATGAGGAAGAAAATGTTGAAGGATATTAGGACTGGGTCTTCCAATTTTCTCCCATCACTCGCATTGACGGCTGACAATTCCCCTCTCTCTCTGACGTTTGGGAGGGTAGCTTGAAACTCGAATGCAATCTTGGGTACAGACTCACATCCGAGACAATATGTAAAGAAAGAATAGTGTTTACCCTCTCCCGCGAACAAATGTCTAGTAATTGTGTAAGGGAGAGAACACCCCTTCAATGGTGATCAATTATTTCGTGGTTATGAAATTTGATCAATATTTCTCCAATAAATTTGCAAAACTACATTTTGTACATATTTTTATTTGTGGCCATACATATCTCGTATGCTGTCAATGATATTTGGATAAAAAAACCAATTGGAAAATGGAGTTTTTTATGAATTACCAGTGATTCATATTTTAGCACTGTATTAAATATTGTACGGTTTTCGGCGTAGAAGCTTTGAAAACACATTTTTAAACCTTCACTCGAGTTGCTATCAAGGTCATCTTTAATATTTAATATCCATGTTGAGGATTCTTCAGATGAATAAAAGTAAGCTAAGGAATATTCGATTTAAAGAGGAATATGATGGCATTATAATAGCCGGTTAAAGTGCTTTAAGAGTGAAGTTATGTCACAGATTTTATCAGAAAATCGATCAACTGTAGGTATCCGTGCGGGCATGATGGATTTATTTAAAATTACGCTGAAAAACTAGGTTTGAAGAATGAAAACTAGTCTTTAACCTATTTCCACAGCTACATAATATTTTGATAATTTTAGTGAAATGAGAAATTGATTAGATGAATTATATTTGGGTGATCATTCGAAATTAGCCATTAAGAAGTGATACGTTTCTTGGATGAAGTTAATACTCTTATGAGTTTGTCAAATAGGTATTTTTACTAGAATTATTAACATAGCTACCCTCAAGAAACGATAAAGTATGTAATATTTGCTAAAAAGGTACTTTTATAATGATTTTAGTGGCATATTGACTCTTGGCAAATTAGATTTTTAATATAGCTATTTGTGGATTTTCCTGTGCAAGAAGTAATTACCGTTTTACGTTCCCTTTGACAGGTAAAGGCTTTAACTATGATTGTAAAATATGTTTTGTAATTGTAATTTATAATTGGCTCTTCGTATTGGATATAGATATTATTTTACCTTCTTGTTCTATGAGACCATGCTGGAAAATTTCAGTCTAATTATTATTCTGCGGTTAGCGGAAATATTATAAAACCATAAGAAGTACATTAAATGTACTAAAAAATGTACTAAAGGGTAATTTCATAAATGGTTATTCCCTTGCTCTATGGCTGATAAGAGGTTTACCTATATTGGTTTTGCCTGTAGAAGGTTTGATTTAGCAACCTTTTATTCAAGAACCAGTAACAATTTATCATCCTTCCAATTTTATTTCTCAGTGATATAAAATTTTTGTTTCGCTGTTCGTCTCGAGATAGGCACATGGTTATAATAACCTCTGGTGCCATTTTCATTTATAATAAAGTAATATTGGTACTAATGACTGACAAATAAACAGATATTGGTATTGGAAACCCTATAAATAATGAAGTTTATTTGAGGCATTGCATTTAGTTTTTTAAATGGCTCAATAAAAACAAGGGTTATGGAATTATGATTCAATATAGGATAAATAAATTCTACAAAACGGTAAAATGAACAAATTTCTAACGGGCAGAACTGGAAGGGTTAACGCTTGACAGATCGAATAAGTGTAAATACGTAGGATATTTCTATCTCTTCCTGCCGGAGAAGTGGGCTATATGGCTGCTTTCCCACGAGACATTACAACTAAAACATACAGGGCCAAAAATATGACCATCTTAACTTTTCCAATTATGTACTCCTTGTACTGTACTATTCTATATCTTTAGTATTAACAGAAACATTATTGCCATATTATTGTATTAGTTAATGAAGAGGCAGGTGATCCTCCACTTTAGTTACGTCGCATTTGGAATGCGTGGTAATCATTTGAAAGCAATGGGAAATAAATGCATTCCAGCAATTTTTAAAATGTTTAAAGAGTGTATGAAAATTGTTTTCAAATTAACTGCAAGAAAGGGGGTAAACACGACGACATTAAGGAGGGATTTTGGTGGAATTAGGCTGAGAGCCCCTTGATCTATCAAGAGGTCAGTTAAGACGGGCCGGTACATGATACATGAATTTTTTCACGACACCGAATCATATTGTTACATTAGATCACAAATATAAAATTCTCAGAGAAAGACACCGTCACCGACAGATTCAAGTACTCGTTCGTTCCTCACACGGAAAGCAGTCATAGTAAAATCTAGCCAAAGAATTAAGCTATATTTACATAAAGATAAATATTCAATTATTTATTTATTTATTACATTGCGTGACTTTTTACATGAGGTTATATATATATATATATATATATATATATATATATATATATATATATACATATATATATATATATATACATATATATATATATATATATATATATATATACATATATATATACATATATATATATATATATATATATATATATATATATATATATACCCTTCTTGAACTAATATTTGTCGGTGTATAGCTGTGTTGATCTAACACTCCTCAGCCAAATTCCCCTTTTGCGACCTATAGGATGTTTTTTGTGTAAATATAGATTTGAGAAACTGCCAGGTCGGATGACTTTGAGTGTACACATTCCAATCAATAAAGGTAAAGGTAATGTTGATGTTGAATGCTTCTTAGGCGTAAGATGAGGCAGTAGAGAACTGAAAATGGTGATAGAAATAGACATGATAGAACATATGGTATGAGAATTTATATACTTTGAGACGAACGAGGACTTCTAGAATATGCAACGATAAAGTCGTCTTATTTGTAAATGTTTTTATACGGAGGTCCGATTATTGTATCATGGGTCACTCGTTACTAAACATAATTTTGTTTTAATTTTCCCTTTTTGAGATAAAAAATACATTTACTTATATATTATAATATTATTTATTTGAATAAATATCGTCTTTTGATTACGATTTGTTAGATTTTTTAACTTAAATTAGATTTCTGAAAATCATTTTGTCTTTATTTACCCTAAGGAAGTTAGAAAAAAGCTTTACCGTGTTGCTCTATAAGCCAAATCTACCGTGTATTACCATATGTACCGTTGATCTCAGTTAAGCGACGCAAATAGTTTTGCAATACGACGACTGAAATTGAAATTCTAAAGGGAAAATTGTCACTCACGTGCAAAAAATTTTACCGCAAGCACAGAACTAAATCACATTTTTGGGAACCACTTATGTTCTGAGATCCGCAGAGAACGGCAAAAACCATGCGAACAGCAAAGAGACTGTGGAGGACGATATAATTGGCATAAAATTCCTCCTGGGTGTTTGCTTTTTGAGGCTTGAGCCCCCTTGTCGTGTACATACCATCCGCTTGAAAGCAGAGCTGTCTTAATTTTTTTTTTCAATTCCCCACTCTCATTACCCCTCTCTGTGATACTAGAGGAGAGACAACATCTCGCGGGCGTATTCGTAAGGAGCCCGGAGTAGAGGGTCTGTTGGTCGGGATGGGGAAGGGAGGGGAGCGAAAAGCCGGGAGACGCAGGCCTCGGGAGAGTGGCAAGAAAAAGCGAGGTTGGGAGAGTTTGGAAATGATTAAAAATGTATTGTTTACACAGCCGTTCCCCAACTACCTCTACCCCCTACACCATTCTGTTTGAAGGTTGCAGCGGCGCAGTGAGCATAAATGTGAGGTGAAGATGAGAGGGTGTGTCATAAGGGTTTGTTTAAGGGATCCGGACGGCTTTTCCGAGCTGTCGAAAAGACAGAGGTAATGAAGGAGCCGAAGGAAGGAACGACGCCATACAAAAGCGAACGAAGTTGACTCATACCTTTTTTTTTAACTTAATTCTTTTCTTTTCCAAAATTACCACTGGACTTGTCCATTTCTCTGCGCTGTATTGTTAGAAATTAAAGATTCTACGCGTATGCTGTAGACAAATAAGTGACCTCGACTTTAATATGAGGGCCTAGTTCCTTTCATAAGGCGGTATCTCTCTTATGTAGATGTACAAAATGGCCCTTATTTCAATTATATTTAATCTAGTATTTGGAATTTGTCAGAATTATATTTTAATTGCTAAATGAATATGGTGAAAAGAAATTGCACCAAAATACGTCCTATTATCATCTTGGGTTTATATAGTATACCCGTATATTAGATGTATTCAGGCTTAGATTTGTGGAAATCGCGTATCACTGAGGTAAAAATATGTATTGTATTTACAACTGTACAATATTGTAAAAAGATACATTTTTGTTTTTTTTACTTAGTTGAATACTCATCTGTAATAAATAATGACAAACTCCATTAACTTCTTTTTCTGCTAATGAACTCTTATCGAAACCAAACTTCTGTGAGTTTCTTGAAATTTTTCTCTTAGTTTTAGTGATTGTCAAAATGGACCAATCAATATATTAATATTTACACTATATCGAAAGTTTTAATTGTTTTTATTTTTAGATCCACAGTAAAAT
>NW_027287427.1:15603137-15665637 GCF_022747635.1 Hetaerina americana
TCGTATGTTATGCTGCTGTCCAGGGAGATTCCACTCGCTCTAGTGTCACCCCTTGAATTGGGGTATCTTCATTCAGCTATTCTCTTCTACACGTTAGGGTTTTAGTTTTCTTCTTGTGAATGCTCACTTTATATTCCCCTGGGACTTGGTCAATAGCACTTGTGGTTGCTTGCAGGTTCTCTCGTGTTTCCGCCACTACTGCGATGTGATCTGCAAACAGGAGCATGTTGATTTCTTCTCCGTTTACCTCGACTCCTTTGATATCCAATTATTATGTTTATTGTATTGCCTCTTCCAGATATACGTTAAATATTGCTGGTGAGAGGTTGCATCCTTGTCTTACTCCTTTGTACATTTCGGCTTCTATTTTTGCGCCATGTTTCGTTTGCACTGTTGTAACCTGATACTTGTAGAGGTTATGAATACTTTTTTTGTCGTGTTTGTCCAATTAAAGCGCTTCTAGTATCTTGGACCTCTTGTTCCAGTCGACGTTTTTGAAGACCTTTTCCAAGTTCACGAATGCCACATATATAAATATTTCATATTTATTATTTATATTTACTATTTTATATTTAGCTTACTTACTTGTCTCAATATTTCGGCCAGAAATCTCAAGCTGAGAATTGCCTCTCTTGCTCCTCGCTTTTTCCAGAATCCGAATTGGTTTTCTGAGAGGTTTTCTTCTATCCCTCCTTCTATTCTTCGGATAATTTATCTGGGTAAGGATTTTTGATGCTTGAGTCACCAGGCTCAATGTTCTATGTTCTTCGCATTTATCTGATTTTGGTTTTTTCTGTATTGCAATCATTATACTTTTATCGAAGTCTTCTAGTATCTTTCCACGGTCTTATCTATCTTTGATTATTCCATAGAGGGCATCCTTTGCTTTGACCCCGAGTACCTTGATTATTTCTCCGTTTTTTTTTGCCAAGTCCTGGTGTCGTGTTGTTTCTCAGGTCTGCCACGGCTCTCTTGAATTCTCTTCTTAATATCTGCGGACCCCTATCGTCTTTACCTATCATGCTTTCATCTTTAATAAATTCATCTTCTAGTGATTTGAGATCTTCATAGAGTACTTCAATGTATTCTTTCCGTCTATTCCCAATGTCTCCATCATCTATTGGTATTTTTCCATTAGCGGCTCGGATGTTTTTCGATTTGTTTTCTCTCCCGGAATTTCCTTTTCACAAATTTATAAGGTACCTCGCTATTTCCCTTTTTCACGTTGTCATTAATTTCTTCGCCGTAGCTTTCTGCCCATTCTCCCTTTGGCTTATTGCACTCTCGTTTGACCTGGTTCCGCAACTGTTTAGAGATCATCTTCACTCTCATTTCTTGGATTCTTGTATTTTCGTATTTCATTTATGAGACTTCCTATTTCAGCTGTATATCCATGGCTTGTTAGACATTTCCACCTTACTCACAAGGAGCTCATCTGCAGCTTTGATAATTAGGTTCTTCACTTCTTTCCGTCGACCGCCAGTGCTGGTATCTTCGTAATTTCCTTCTGTTTCCCTTTCGACGGCCGAGGTGAAATTTTCTCTTTTGCTCTTTTCTTCAATTACCTTTGTGTTTCACCTGGGTTGTTGTGTCACTTTCTTCTTCTTCCATCGCAGTCTGCTGTCCATGATAACCAGGTTGTGATCGGTATTTATATTTGCACCGGGGTAGCACTTACACTTCTTAACTTGGTTCTTATATCTCTTCCTGACAAGGATGTAGGCAGTTTGGCATCGGGCTTTTCTTGTTATTTGCCACTGCCATATGTTTCTTGTTGAAGAATTCTGTCAGTATATATAAATATGTAAATATATATATATATATATATATATATATATATATATATATATATATATATATATATATATATATATATATATATATATATATATATATATATATATATATATATATATATATATTTATTTATTTATTTATATGTATATAATCATTCAATCAAGTGTTGCTGATTATATGTGTGTGTCAAAAAAAATGACTCATTGGCATCAAAATTAATGACGTCATTTACAACCAATTACAAAATAAAATAAGTAATTATTCATAAAAATGGGGCAAAATTTTCATATTATCAGAATTGTATTAATGAAACTCAGGTTAATGTGTTTCTTGCACATTGTCTATTATGTTTTAATATGATTTTCGATAAACAGTTGGAAAGCGACTGGTGTTTTATTTATCGTTATTTTTTCCCTTAAAATACTTTGGATCTCTTTTAAATAAAATAATTTTTTTTCATTTTTGTTAAATTGTAATTACTTGAAATAAATGTGGCTGCACAATAAACACTTAGCGAATGACTACGTTAAAAATTACCGTCGTGGCATCTTCCGCTGCTTCTTGAAATCTATGGCGACATTCTGGAACGATCATTTATTTTTTGAATAAAATCAGCGTTTAAGTTAAGGAAATTTATCCCAAATAATCTTTTTGGATCAGGACAGTATGATATTTTTTGCACCAATCTTTAACTATAAAGACCCTTAAAGTGACTCATTTGTGATTCGTATTAATTTAACTGGGCATTCTTCAGAAAAAAAGAACTAAAATTTTCAAGTAACTCTGAATACGAAAGTTTTAAATTACTAGAGATTTTTTTGGCACTCATTAAGTCAGTAGCTCTAAAACCGGGTTTTAATTTGATAACTAATTCTTCAAGGAGAGGCAAGCGTCTATAAAGTAAGAATAATATCTTTCTAGGACAATATAGGACAATCGCTGCAAGACTAATTGACTGAGCTTCCACCTCGCTATAATAATCCATTTTCTGTTAGCTTTCCGCTGTGAGAGGATGGATGAGAAAAACCTTTTTCCTGGAGATCGCATAAATACACGCCATCTCGAGGATGGAAAAAAATATCCTCATTTTTCCTTTTAGTGATTCCCACTTGTTCGCTCCCTTGCGTTCCAGTTATGATAGCGTCATTAATTGTGAACCTGTCTAGAATTATACACACACACATATTATATATATATATATATATATATATATATATATATATATATATATATATGTGTGTGTGTGTGTGTGTGTATATACATATCGTTTATTATATATATATATATATATATATATATATATATACTTATTTATTTATATACATACGCAGACACACTTATATGCCTCGCACTGACAGAAAATATTAACTAAAGGCAAGCAATGTTTTATTAGTGTTTCACAGATAGGGAAGAGTGTTGATGGTAGAAGGTTATTGTCACTTTGCAGCGTAGGTGGAAACATTGGGAGCGTGTTGGAGTTGAGCGTGTGAGAGAGAGAGAGAGAAGATGAAATGAGAAAAATTGGCGGAGGAGAGGAGAGGTGTGGAGTAGGGGGAGGTTCCATTTACTGGAAGAAAATGCGGAGGAATTCGCGCTCCGAGATAACACCGTGGTTAATGGCCTTCAAGCTGGGACACTTCCTAACCACCAACGATCGCCCTGCACCGTATTTATTCCTTGTATTTAACCTCTCAGCCGCCCCCTTCATTCTTCTCCACCCCTTTTTCATCCTCTTATGACCTTATCTGTTACTTTGGGGGAGATATGTATGTGTGTATGTATATATATATATATATATATATATATATATATATATATATATATATATATATATATATATATATATATATATATATCACTACAAATTACAGCGGAGATCTTTTGTCTGAACTCTTTGTGCAAGGTTTAAAGGGGTCCGATGGTGTTGACTTTTGATTTTTTGCCCTACTGCTGATTTATTTGTGTGCGCACACGCCTTTTTTTCCGAGTAGAGCAAATGCGAGTCCATATATTTCATCCACTCGTAGTGAACTGATTCAGGGCAACTCTCTATAACAGCTAAGATTTAAAAATTTTATATAGTTTTATCGCTATTTAAAAATGTTATCACTTTTAATGCATAAAATAATATAACTCATCGACTAGGCTATAATGACATTCGGAGTTTATAGACTAACCGTTTAAAATTATTATCTAAAGTAAATGGGAGCCCAAAATTTTAAGTTCCCCGTTTTTTCGTACTAATTACTTTCAATATACTTTCATTATGCTTAAATACCCCCGAATATATCGGTAAAGAACAGTTTCCTGCCTCAGGTTTCAAAATAAGAGGCACATTACTTTACAGTCACGGAGCATAGTAGAGTAAAAGCCTCACCCTTGTTAAAACCCAGATGAGTATCCTTCTGAAACCATGCGCTTTAAGCAAAAGGAAATCAGTTTCCTGTTTTTTTCTGTTATTGAAAATGTTTCATTAAATTGTTTCTTAGAATTGTTCTTCGTTTAGAAGTACAAGTTCTATTTAGCTTGGAAAATAACGTGCATTGATGTTTACGGTTCCCACATTCCACTTTATTTTGTTTTTAAGGAGAATGTCTATTGTTAGTGTTTGCTTGCATATATTCAAATATTTGTCGATAGTTATTTGTGAAATGAAAACGAAAATAATTTTCGTTGAAGTCCAAAGAAAATTCTTAATCAACTAAAGATAAATACCTATTTGGAAATGAAATTCCAATTAGTTTATGTATATTTGCTCTGCATTTCCATCGAAATATATATTTTCATTTCCTGGAGATGATTATTATATGCGTAAACCCTTGAATCAATGTTTTTTCGGCCTACTATTCTAAAACATAGAATTCTAATTCTTTTGTGCCTGATGAATTAAAAAGAGGATACCTTTTTGAAAGCTTTTTTGCGTTTGCATTTTCAACTCTTTCAGAGGGTTCGTGCTTCCATGTGCCAACGGCTTGTGGTGGGATTCATAAAGTCCAAGCGCGTAAAAGCAAATCCGCGTGCATGAAATTTTGCCGGCTCTCATTGTCCTCCGTCTTCACATTATCTCCTTCTAGATTTTATAATAGAGTTATCGGTTAAAGAAACCATATTCTATTTATAATCACAATTACTTAATTATATTGTACAGTGGCTAATATTAATGCCTTAAATGCATTTTAAGAGATGTTTACGGAATATCTTATCTTTTACCAGGTGGTATACTTGTGGATTTGTAAATTTTAATTGCAACCTTTACATATCCTTCGATCAAACCCATGGAATTTATTCCTTGTAAAGACATTCTACGTATTAATGTACATTCAGTAACGACTGTTACGTTCGTTCTGTTCACTGCTTGAGCATCCGCTTTTTTCCCCTATCCTAGTTTTCTTCATTTTTTTGTGCATTTACCTTCCTACATGTTATGTAAATAGTATATTCTGATCTTTTCTCTCTTTTTTTCTTTTCATTCTCCGCTCTTATGGCCTTTACATGCATGGCCTTGACATAACATAACCTTTTATAATTTCTTCCAGTCACATTTTGTCTCATACAAATTCCTCTCGTCGTCAAACATTCAACTCGTGAATGTTTTGTCTTTCTCTGCGTCCAAAGTATTTTCTCCGTTTTTTTCCACACCAACATCTCATTAGCCTTTAAATCCACGATCATTCTCAAGTGTCATATACAAAGATCCATGCTATGCGGCGCCACGGTCCACACTTAAGTATGCACCTATACTTTCCTTACGTCTTATATTAGAGTACCTGAATCAACCCTCTTCTACTTGTAAATTCATGTTTCTTAATAGCAACTCTTCCTTAAAAATATTAAATGCTACGCTCAGTTACCTCTATATCACTGATGAAATATGTTTACTGCTGTACCTCCACTAGCTCATGTCTTCCTATTCTAATATTTGTCGTAAGTATTTCTACTTTTAAGAGAATTTTATTTTATCCGTTTTCTTTGAGTTAATCTTTATCCCTTTCTTCTTGCATTACGACTGTAAATCAGTCAACATAAACTACTATTCCTCGGTAGTTTGACTCCCTATTGCGTCTTTACATAATAACTAAACTCAAAAATTGCCATTCCATCTACATTTATTCCTAGCTGAAATTATTCCTTTGCTGCCTTCAGTATTTCCTCGATAAATACTCTGAAATGTAATCGTGATGAGGAGAAACTCTAACTCATTCTCCTGCATATCACTTGCCTACCCGGTTCTCCCTTTGCTAAACTTGCCTTTGCCCTGTGCATCACATACTATATGTTTAGAATAAGTGGTACACATCTAATATCTACGGCTGTATTCCAGACTACTTCATTTCCTGGTCCATTTAAAATGATCGAATGTCTTCTCAAAATCCACGAGGTTCACGTGCACATCCTCATTACATTCCTCTTTCCTTTCTACTAAAATTTCATCTCTACTGTGGAATCACGCACCTCCCTCCCCTTTCCGAGCCCAAACTGATCTTCGCTGGCGTAGAGCTAGGATAATGGGAAAACATTACGCTATTTCACGCCGGTATGTCATCTCCGACTATCAAAACATACCCTTGCTCAAAGTAAAATTAAAATTTTCGTTTTACAGTCCTCACCTGCAATCTCTTTACTCTTTTTCGATTAGGAGATCAAAGCTTGAAGGATATTGTAGCGGTAGCTGCTTCCTCATAAATACTACATGTACAAAGAAAAAGTCCAATTTTACCTAAACATTTAATAATTCTGCAACGATATTAACTGTTCCTACTACCTTTTGTGACTTCATTTCTCTTTTCTACGTGTATTGCCATCTAGTATATTTGGACCTTGAGCTATTTGACATAATTTTTCACCTGGTTTTTACCCCTTTCTACCAGTCCTGAATCTCTTCTGGCTCTATTAATAGCTTCTCTTTTTTAACTTGGCTGGTGAGTATTGCGTTTCCTTTTTATATTCTTGAAATACTCCTTCAATATTCTCGCAAGTTCTCAGAAACTTTGGACTAAACTTTTCTCCGCATTTTCTTGGTCCTATTAGACTCTGATCTCACTGAGACGAAAAAGTAATTAGTAATGTAATTAATTAGACCTGTGTACATTCTTCTCTCAATTTCGGTGTTTTCAATCTACTATTTTCTACTTTTATACATTATTATAAGTAGTTAGCCCGTGATCTATGACTTTTTAATTCTCATATTCTTGACGAAAGAAGAAACTTTGCTTAACCACGTAGAATATTATTATTACGACCTAGGTTTCATTACAGCGTAACATCTTCAGGTGATGTTACGCTCTTCTACTACTACTGCTCACCTGAAGATGAAACGCTGCAACGAAACCTAGGCCTTAATAATAAAATTCTATGTGGTAAAGCAAAGTTTCTTTTTTCAACGTGAAGGATATCGACCTTTGTTACGCCTGAAACTGTATCATCTGATCCTCTTGTTAATTCCTTTATTTTTAGGGCAGATAATATCAAATGAAAGCTGGAGAGAGAAATTGTAAATATTTTACGACTTTGCGGGTTGAGATGGATGGATATAAGGGATTACTGAAGCAATAGTTATGTATCAATATACACCGGAGGGGAAGATCCAGCAAAGGAGGGCAAAAGTATACGATAGGGTTTATGATCAGTTTGAGAATATATTTGTGGGTGCGCCTAGAGGGAATTATTTGATAGCGATAAGGGATAGAAACTGAGGAAAGAAACTAATAGGGTTGAAATTTGTGTTAGAAAAGACTTACTTTTAGGATTTAAAAAAATTACAAAGGAAAAATAAAATTAGCCCTCTGTGATATATACTTTACGGTAAAAGCAATTCCAAGAAGAAAAAAGAACATTTGATGCGCTATATTAGTGACACGGTATGGAAATTATTATTAGAGCACATAAAAGTCACAGAGAGGCAAAAGAAAACATTGAGGCTCAGTACAACAAAGACATAAGGCCAGGAGTTCAACACAGAAAGAGAATATAACGTATATCGGGATGGTTAAGTACCAGGTATCCTTTATTGTAATTTGGAAAGGGCATTAAGGTAATTGAAATCAAAAAAAGGCAGTGGGGGTACACGTTGATTGCATTGCGATAGAACTGGTTAACGATTTATGCAGCGTGTTCGCTGCATAAATCGTTAACCAGTTCCTGCATAAAGTTCGGATAGAGGAATTTGAGCAGAACAATGACGTGGATTTAGTACAAACCTAGAGTGTTATTTACAATTACCAATACGAGAATGAAGAGGAGGGAAAATGAACAATTGGAGCATGATCAGTTTGGTTTCAGGTAGAGAAGCACGCGTCATTCCATAGTAGTCATGAGATATTGATAGAGAAGAACATAAAATGCAATTAGAATGTATTTTCCTTTTTCTTATGTTTCAAAAAGGCACTTGAAAGAAGAAATTGGGGCGAATTAATGAATATGTTGCAGAAAAAAGGAGTAAATTGGAGAGATAGGAGACGTTCCCATCCCTCTGCATGTCTCCGAGTGCTCAGGTGGCAAAATGGCAAATGGAGAGCCCAGATGTACAGTTTTAGGAAGAGGAGTGAGACAGGGGCCAAACCTAGCTCTCGTAAATCTCCTCCACAAAAGCGGTGAATGAGAGGAACCCATAAATTATATACCCATTTCTTTAAAATTCACATCAGGGAAATTCATGTAATACCGTAACCCGTACATGCTTATATAAATACAACTGGGACATTTCAGCATTGATTTTCTGAAGTCGGTAAGGAAAAATACCCAAGTAAGTCCTCTATTGAACGATATGAAGAATTTGTTGGACAATATCCCGCGATAAATTAATACTAAACGAAAATATTGAGGTAAAAGTGAGCAACTAAATTGGGGAATTTTTATCTTTTCGTAACATAAAGTCGTTTTCGATGGGATGAGTTCATTAGAAGTGAACTAACTTGAAGAGTACCACTGTCAAGTATTATATACTCGTAGACTCAACTTTTCTTCATATATAGTTGCAAAATTAGTTTCCACGATAGTGTAACCTTGTATTAATTGTAGAAGGCACAGCCCAAGGGAAAAAGAGAAATAAGAATACCGGCTTAATGCGTGCTACTCCCTGACGATTTATACCAGGCATTGTTTGAGCACCAGACAAATGCTTGGGTATTGCACTGAAATCAAACCTTTCATAGGGTACGCATATTAACATGCGTGTCATTCTTAAATAACCAAAGTTTCCTAAAACGGCTTTCAGGATAACGAACCAAAAGGTGAGTGATGCTATTGCGCTTTAACCATGTCACATTTTGAATACGCGGTAGCTAATTGAAATATATGCGAATAAACGTTAATTAAGGAATCGGAAAATCTTCAGAGCAAATTTACTATGTTTGTTAGCGGATTTAGGACGGCAGCCTCTTAATTCACGAGGCGAGTAGTCAAGGCAAACATTTAGACAGGTATGCGACACCTGAGTTTTCTTGCGACATTGAGGGAATTACGAGGGTTATTTTTAAATTAAGATCCATTTGGTTACAAAAACATTGTTCGTTTGAAAAAAAATTTATCGAGGGTTTTAGTTTACCGCAAACCTACCTCACTTTTCTACATAGTTGCTGTCCAATTCCAAGCCATTTCGTAACTCTTTTAATCCCTCACCGTAGAAGTTCGCCTCATGGGCATTTCCACCAAGCCACCGTTGTCCACCAAGCCACTGTTTCCACTGCCAGAAGAGGATATAGCCGCTAGGTGCAAGGTCAAGTCTTCTCCTTCTTGTCGATGACGGTCCAAAAGCGCTCGTCCCCTTAAAATTAATTGTTCTTAATGTTTAGAGGATGTATTTTAGTACCCGCCTTGCACCTAATTTGTGATATAAGAGCTTTTCCGTAACAATCGTATAAATAGTGGTGACTCCGGAAAGATAACATTTATCAGCCGGAACCTTAATCATCAATTGTGGTTCAGGTCCTTATTCTTAGTCCACTTGTTGAAATAATTCATTGTGATGGATTTCATTGGTCACTCCGCTCTTAATCATGCACACATATGCGGCCATTTTTGAAGCCTCAACACCATTATCTAACTTTTCCTTCACACATTACTGTAGTGTCTAGCTTTTCTTCATTCATTTCCCATTAATGTGGATCATCTGATGATTCCATAGTTCGCAAAATTCGAATCACGGCGCGCACTTCGCTAATGGCGGGAGCAAAGATTTTCGCGAACATTGTTATCCACAATCACCGACAGGCAAACAACTACTGAATCAAAACAATAAATTCAAATGCTTTCGAAACAATCAACAAATGGCGTTGCATGCCAAAGAACCATGTTCGGCCCTTACTTTTCGAATATACCTTGTGTTGTGGCACCCAACTAGTAGGATATATTCCACCGTTGGGAAAAATAAGAGAGGTAAACACCATCACAGACGTTAAAATATACATTCTTCCTTTGTATAATACGCTAATAAGACAAAATTGAGCCCAGGCTTCAGAATGTGTTAACATATAGACAAAGTGAGCAAAAATGAAAGGCTGGAGGTATTTCACTCATATTTTATGTAATTTTCATCTATATATCTGTTTTTCTGTGTTTTAAATAGGGTTTGAGGGGTTATAATAAATGTTCTCTAAATAATTTATCCTGGCAGACTACTTTCGCTTTTTTGAAACTACACCACTGGAACAACTATTTTCGCGTTTTGTGCGTACTCTGGGATTGAGAGATTCTACTGTCGGATACTCCGGTAAAATATTACTTTTCCTCATTTAGTCAAAACTGCTCATAAGGATTAGTTTACAATTGTAATGCAATATCGATTTTAAATCTTTTTTGCTATCTCTACAACAGGAATAAAACTGCTTGATATTTAAAAAAAGGTTTTTATGCCGCTAAAAGTTAAGGCGTAGGGTTTTTCCAGAAATTAAATTTTTCTACGGAAACAAAATGAAAAATGAATGCTTT
Source organism: Hetaerina americana (assembly GCF_022747635.1). NCBI lineage: Eukaryota > Metazoa > Arthropoda > Insecta > Odonata > Calopterygidae > Hetaerina > Hetaerina americana. The sequence continues at coordinate 15,613,860 of NW_027287427.1, forward strand.
AATTTCTTGCGCCCCGTAAGTTTTTCACTTGGTAATGTTGATGTCATAATTCCCTTCAAGAAAAAAATAAAATGTCTAGAGATTTGTTTAGATTGATTTTTTTATGGGTTAAGCTAAAAAGGAATGCGCTACTTATAGCTTCGTGGGCGATTTCTTGGATGCAATTAAGTTTTTGGGTTAAAAGATATTATTTCTCAACTTTTTATTATATATATATATATATATATATATATATATATATATAAGTTTCATTAATTCTTTTCTTTCATTAAACTTATGCTTACCTTTTCAAGATAGCATTTAAGTAATTGAATTTTAAATCTAACCCAGAGGAATTACGGAGATTATATGAGATTCCATTGGAACATCTTAAAATATTTTCATCGGCCTTTTACCTTCCAAACCATGCGAGTTCCTAACCTAAAAAATAATCTGATAAAACATCGGCATAGAAACAGAATGTGCTCAAATGACTTTTCTTAACATGTAATTGACGTTGAATTGGTAGTAATAAATTAAATTTTCAATGATAGACGGAATTCTGCCCACAAATTAAGAGAAAGTATTTATAAGATGAGGATGTACCATTGCTACCTACGGTGATAAGCTGAAATTTCATGTCATATTTTAAAAACAGTTTGTCTTAATCTCATTTTTAATTAAGTTTCTTCCGATGATTGTTGGGTTTGTGTTTATCACGTAGAGAGTATTATAATTGTTTTCATGAATATATACTTTTGATGCTTTCGAAAGTTGTTTATGTTTACCCACGTCTCTTGGTGCAAACGAAACCAAACTTGTTTTTGTATACTCTGGTGAATTAAGTTATAACCTCAGCTAATTCACTTTCACACACACACGGGTCGATTGAAGATTATTTGTATAGTAGTATGACTTACAAAACAGTGAATTTGCCGCAGGTTTTCAAAATAGAGAGTAATATCGTCAACGTTGTTCATTTTTATGTGGGAAAATAATGGATATTCGGCCGGTTTCTGTGAAAGCTCAATATTCATTTATTCAGAAAAATTTTGTAGGTAGAGCTTTTAATTTCAGGTTGAGCTTTAGCCCCCTAAATTTATGGTTTTGAGCTTGTAACTAGCTTTCTCAAATAACCTGAGAGCAGCTATTTTATCATTTAAATAAATTCCATCGGGATATATTATATTCAAACAATACTTATAATGTAGAAGTTTAAAAAATTTCCAAACATTCTTCTGTCACAGTTTTTAGCTGCATGCAATCATTCGTGTTCTATTAGCGCAGTGGACTTATCACACGCGAAATATCTGTGTGTCATTATCACGGCTGTTAACCACCTAACTCTCACTCTTCAGAGTATATAATTTCTCACGTTTCAGTTATTTCCGTTTAATATCATCAGCATCTGCGACTTCTTTAGGTCCATTGCCTATGTATTATGCCACGCGTGTGTGCTCCTCCTTAGAAATTCGTTTGAATTTGCAAGAGCCTAAATGATTTTATTGCATCAAACCGGTTGTATACATGCGAATCATTTATAGGACTCGCATAGCGATAGGTATTATGAATTTTGTTCCTTTGCTGAAACTTGATTTTCAAATTATTAGTTATAATGGTCATATTTCAAACAATATTTCCCCTAATCATGTCCATCATTCACTTTGTTTTCCAGTCTACCTCAAAACGTGAGAAGTGTTATGTTGTTCAGAAAATTGGTCTTTAAAAATGTGGCTGGAGAGGATCGAAAGAATAATTTTTATTTATAAACGTGGGAAAGGATAAGAATACATTGAATACTAAGGAAAGAAGTCATGTGTAGACACTTTAGAAGGAGTTGGCCAAGACAGAACATTCATTGTTAAGAGAAATTCTAGCAATCCAGGTTTAAGAGTAACTGTGGAAGATATTTAAGTGAATAGTTCAAGACTGGCTCAGCATCTGGAGCAGTGGTGACGGAGAAAACAAGGAGTTTGGGCGTTATAAATGAAAGAAATAATATATAGGTGACATAGCAAGTAGTGTAAGATGTAATACTTGAATAACTCAATTATATTGAAAATGTCATCAGAATGTAAGTTTCATAGTTTCCTAAGTACGTCATCACTTACCTCAGCTAAACCCATGACAGTTGTATATTAATGGGTTCACTGATCTAAATAATAAGGTGTCACGCCCTGGTGCGCATGACAGAGTAAAACTATAAAGAAAAGTACGTCTGATAATGGATGAGTCTAAAAAAATGAATACCTCAACTAGTTCTGGGAGTCTCTTGTATCAAATACTGAATGCTAAATTTTGACATTGGTGACTACTAAGGGTTTTACAAAGCATAGAAATGAGTAATAAAATGGGATTGAACTGTGCATAATTAGGTTCAGATAGAAAAAGGTAGTTGCACGTTCAATTATGAGAATGAACAATTTTGCGTTTTTCGGTATCCTGTAAGTCACCGCCAGGGTGTGTGGCAGGGGGTTAATGCACTACAGACTAGTTTTCACCCGAATATTTTTACCCCTAACCGCGGTCGTACAATATCATTCCTTATCATGTAATCCCCCTGATCCCTGATTGTGCTTGGAAAAAATGAAATCTCAAATCTATCTGTTCTACATTTAATCTCTCTGATTTTGTTGACTTGATCTTACCTACCGTAGTACGATTGGGGTAATGATGCATTTTCAAAATCATTGCCAAAGAGATATCCTTTGACAATTGCCACTGCTCTTCCATTATTTAAGTGTTGTGTGCTTCGTAATAGAACATCTAGTAGTAATGCAGGTATTACAATTCAAGCGAAATTTAAAGTCACTTCTGTTCTTCCCACCAGACTTTTTGACATCAAGCTCTCACACACCTCGCACCGGCCAAAAAAATGAGGCCAATTAAAAACAATCCAGGGCGTCCGTGCGTGGACGTCCATGTTACCTGAGGGTGGATAAGGCCCGACTGTAGAAGTTACAAAAGAAAGGGGCACACGGTGCGCCATTTGGACGAGAGGGATCAGTGGAGTTGCGGGAGAGTGTGTGCGTATTTGTGAGTGGGGAAAGAGTCGGATGCGTTAGAGGAGAAGTATCGAGTTAGGATTGAACCACGAGGGGCAGCGCCCTCGTCCTCCCCACTTATGCACCGCCTTTTCCGTGTCTCCCGTGTCATTGACAGAAGCCCGTCTCTTACGCAACCCGGGGGCCCTAGAAGTATCCCTTCGTTTCTCTCTCGTCTTCCCTCCTCGCACCTCGACCCAACCATTTGCCACTTCCTAATCCTCGGCTCTATCCTTTTCTCTAACTTCCTCCCCTGCCAACTCGTTCTCTTTTCCTCTCACACACTCACTCATGCCTCTGGCCCGAGTACCATTGATAAAAAACTTTCTTCATTCCGTATGGCTCCCCAGAAGCAGTCGTACGTCTAACTAAAGCCTGTCTTATCATTTTCTCTGCGCTAAATTGTGTGTTCGTCGTATAGTTAAAGCAAATAACATACTGTAGAGACGTTTCTCTTGTTCATCTAAGCCCACATGATCATCAAAGGAGGCCCGGTTCGCATATATAAGTATTTCTGTGGTATAGAGCTCATTATAAGATACACACGAAGAAGAAGCAATCACAAGAGCAATATCACATTTGGATGGCACAATAAAACACAAATAAAATGGATAACACCTAAAAGGACACTAATATTTTAGATGGTTTCAGCTTTCGGCCTTCTCTGAGGCCTTCTTAAGCCTCAAAGTTCAAGCAATCTACAATATGAGTGTCTTTATGTATCTATATCTTGTTTATAATATATATATATATAAATTACATGTGTACATATAACATTAGTAGCTATATATTTTTAGTACATACAGTATATATATATATATATATATATATATATATATATATATATATATATATATATATATGTGTGTGTGTGTGTGTGTATATATATATATATTATTCACATGGAAATAGATGTAAGAAAAACGGATATAAACACATAAAAAGGACGAACAAAGTAGAGGTGGGGAGGTGGGAAAGATGGAATCGAACGGATCGCGGGAGTAAAAATATTTCCTTGCCCGGGACTCAAACACTGGATCTTTTCACTTGCCGGACGGATGCTCTAAACCGCTTCAGCTATCGAGGAAACGAAATTTACACTGAGATCCATCGGTCGAATATGTCACCTATAGTCACGATTTTTGGCCAAGAGATAGTGTCAGGGGGCTGTTTTACCTACCAAAGGAGAAATAGACAACACACAAAGGAAAGGACAGTGGGTTTAAATACATGCAACATTATACAGGAAAGGTACAGTCCAACAGTGCGTTTCACGGTACGCATAGCCAGAAGAAAGAGATTTGCCACATTGGCCAAAAACACATTCAAACACGAAATCCCGCCATACGGCGAGGAGCAAATATTCATTCACATGCAAATAGATATAAGGCAAACGGATAGGAACACATTCAGAAGGACGAACACAGTAGAGGTGGGAAAGGCAGAATCGATATATATATATATATATATATATATATATATATATATATATATATATATATATATATATATATATATATATATATATATATATATATATATATATATATATATATATATATATGATTGTGTGTGTGGGTTGCGGTAGTCCAGGGGGTAGAGCGTTGGACTACTGACCGGAGGCTCCCGGGTTCAATTCCCGGACAAGGCACTCCTTGAAGTAATGAACTTCTGATGAAGACGGAGCGGAATTCCGTCGAAATGATCAAGAAATAACGTGTGAGTGAGATTTTCATGTGTTTCCGTATTGTTTGTTGCTGTCCAATTTATTATTCAACACTTCCGTGTTACGTTGACGAAATCATCTATATATACACATATTTATACACAAATATATATTCACAAATATATAATCTCCTTAACTTGTGTTAGGCCGTTTCTTTTCCTTTGCCTTGCATATACTATATACCCGTACGATTATACCAATCCCTTTTCTTGATATCTATTTCCATGTAGATGAGTTTATATGTCGGTACATGCTTATTTATTTATGTATTTACTTATTTACATTTATTTTTTATATTTGTATGCATACTTTCAAGCTTAACTCGCAAAAAGCAATAATATCATATGATTTTATCTAGACAGACAATTTCGCTCGTATAATTGTAGTATGGATATATTTTCGCACTATTTTACTGATACTTGTTCCTGGTTTCTGCGCACGTCGGAGTTCTCCCCGCTGTTGCATTCGATGTCCAAGTGTGAGAGAGGGCAAGGCCCGGATGAATAAACGTTTAGTCCGGGCAAGTCTCCCGAACTTCATCTCGTAAGGGGAGTACTGAATGGCCTTCGGCGGTGGAAGTTGAACGTGGCTGCCATATTAGCATCTCTCTCTCTCCCCCCACCTCGTCTGGTCTATGATATGCAGTTTTGCAACGAGCATTTTACGGGCGGGAGTGTAGAGAGGAATGGGGAAATGCGTTGTTTCCCGTGCTGATGAGTGTTACGGCATATAGAGTCTGCGGGCAAGGCTAGAATGAGGAAGGGCAGCGAAGTAGTGTGGACGAGTAAAGAGGAAGTAGGAGTTCGTACGTTTAAGTGAGTGATGCTCATGCGTTTAAGCTGATGATCATTTGCCGAGCTGCGCTTCGTGCTCGACGACGATTTCTCCTGATGGCTACTGTTAATGTTCCTGGAACTATTTTCTGGAAAAGCTGGCATATTAAAGAGGTTTGGACATTCGCTAGGTCAAAGTAGTCCTTAAATTTTGCGCAAAGTCTCCGTGATCGATGGCTAATATTCATGTATTTTCCACATCAGTCCTATATCACTTCATTCATCTCTTATAAGTTATTTTGATGGATGTATGAACATTTTCCATATTAAGGGCCAACTGAGGATATATGGAAAAGAAACATATCCTATGAGCTTTTGATCGTGCTCTTCCTAAGTTTTTGTACTATTTCTCCGTACTAAAATATTCGTGCCGTGTGATATTACCGCGTGTACGAGTTTCAAGTGGCTTAATTATGATTTTTTTTGCGATATGGCTTCAGCCAACCGATTCTAATTTCCAGTTTCACCAATGCTATTTAAATGATTGGCAATTATGAGGGTATTCAGGTGAAGAGAATTAAGACAAACTTCAGAATTATTAAGTTATCCAGTAGATTTGCGTGCAATTGAAGAATAGTATCTTTATGGGTGATTTCAACTATGAGTTCAACTAATGCAGAAATAATATTAAACCTCTATCTATATTTCCATAAGACAATGTATTTCAATCGCCGAAACATTTTCTGTCATACTTATTTCTTTTTTCTTCCATAAATATATTTACTTGTGTCCTCTTAAAATGTGCAAAATCTAGGCTTAAACAATCATTTTGAATCACACAGAACGATACAAATGGACCAATTCTTCGAGGCAAAATCAATGCAAGTAAATTACTCGAGACAATTCTTTTTAGGATTTGAGCAAAAAGTATATTTTGAGCAAAATATTGCATTCAGTTGAAGTGACAAAAATATGTGATTCTATTTAGTTTCGGTCCTTAGAAATCACGAGCGATGTCTATTCATGTCACTAAATGATGAAATAACTAGAAGATAAAATGGATAATATCTTGAGGCAACTTAAGTAATACAATGGAACAATTGAAGAGTATAAAAATCATTCCCTGACATCGAGGAATCCAGGTTCGAATCCCGGTCAAGGCGAATGACTTTGATACTCTGCAGTTGTAGCATTTTATGCATTGAGCGGGTGACTCAGTCAAAAAGTTACTATCTCCTGCAGTTTCTTGTTATTCCGCTTAAGTAATTCGAAAACTTGCATTGTCCACCAGCAGTCGTGGGTTATCATAGCGATTATTGGTTCACAGCAACGAGGTTACTTGCCAAACCTTTCATTTCTGCTTAGCTTCTTTCGGAGACAATTTTCATCATCTCCTTGCTTCTCGTAATTCATGCTTAGCCTTTCTCTGTAATTCTCTCCTTTGATATAGCCATAAAATATCATTATTAAACTAATGATGCCTTCATTTCTCTCCATGAGTATCTTTTTTCATACTTTCCTACACGTTCAGCCGATCCAATATCTTCTTTGATATTATTTCTTTTCTTATTATGTGATAGCGTCATTTGTACTAAAAAAATCGAAAACGATTTTACTCTATCAATTCATTCATAGACCGTTCCTTGGTACGTGTATTGTTTAAAAAATGATTACACATCCCCTTTTATATATTTTACATCTAAAGCGGGCTTATTCATTGATTTAAAAATATTTTCTCAAAAGGTATATAAACCTATAGAAGTAAGTTATTGCATTATTATAAGCTAATATGTGTGAAACTTAACTTCAGTAAAAAAATATGTAAAACAGAATATGAGCATGCATAAATCCATGCTTTCTTTCCTCCATTGATCCATCGCAGAAATGTTAAGGGATAAAAATTAGAAAACAAATAATTGGCGAGGATTTGGTAAATATACTATCTTATTTTAAATCAAGAATTTGTATTTTTGTGGCAGTAAAACGTGCAAGTAAGCCAAAAGTTATCGTCAAATATTTAATTGAAACTGATGGGGCTACTCCACTCTCCCTGCCACAATGATTATTAACCTCACGATTGAGTGGTTTCTCATCAACACCCTTCTTTTCCCCTTCTAGGAAGAGCTTAATGACTCTCAACGTTTTTGTAAGGGAACTATTTTAATGTTCAATGTATACCCACAATGGAATTGGTATCGATGTAATTCAGATAATTTCATTGTCTTATTTTGCATAATATATACCAGTGTCATCGTATATTCGTAAATTATTTCTAGTTTGAACTTGAATTAATAGATTTTATAAATTTTTCTTCGAATCCTCACAGTTATGCGAGACCTGATTTGACTCATAACAGAGCACAGATTATTGACAGTTAACCCGCGTCGGAGTCGCCAAAAATTATTTTTGACTGCGGTTGAAATGCGATGGCGAATTAAATGTGGTGGGCGGTTTGCCCTTTCAACGCAGTGGGTTACCAGTTTGCTTTGAGCAGTCTTGAGCGGAAAGAGGTGTCTCCGCGTGAAGTGTGTTTTTCGGCTTTGTAACTCGGCGTAATGGGGCGCTCAGCCACACAGCAAATGACCCCAGCCACACGTCCTTCGTCGTAACCAACTTCCCGGCCCAAAGCACAACCCCACTCAGCATTAGGAGACCGTGGAAAACATCCAAAAGTATGTTACAACGTTTCTGAGAAATATTCCCGTTGAGGAGTTTCAGGGTACCTTCCAGGAGTGGCAGACACGTCTCCGCAAGTCTATTGATGCGGGGGGATAGTATTTTGAAGAATTTTAAGCATTTGTACAAGTAAGATCAATAAATGTATTTTCTCAGAGAATGTGTATTACTTATATAGAATACCCTGTAGTTAATATCTTACTGGGGATCGAGATATTTCGGTGGCTAATGCACTTCTTCATGGATTTCATGAAATCGACTTCTGACTCATTGGCCCCGGGTTTGAATTCTGGTTACATAATTTTTTCGGATGTATCCTTACTTAAGGTTCTATGTGGATATCACTTCAAGTGAGGTACGCCTATCGTCTAATGAGACATTAAACTATCGAACCTTTGGGTCAAGAGGAGGGTAATGCCAACGCCTTGTCTCTCGTCATCCTTACTCTATTCCTTAAATATCCACCCCCTACCTATTCTTAATGGAGCAAACGACTTAAGCAGTAGGTCCACTTCCCTAATAACTACTGCTACTATTAATTTCATACTGTTAAACTATAAAATCCTAAGCGAATCTCACACCAGAGATAATTAACAGTCACTGCGTTCGATCACCATGTCACTAATTTTGCGAACTGAGAGAAAATTTCCAGGATATGTAACTACAAAATACTTCACCTTTGCACATAATATTAAAAGTGAATATTATGGAAAGCTTCAAGTCAGGTCATATTAGGCATTCCACTTCCAACATTTTTTAATTAAATGAAGGCTATAAAATAAATTTTGAAATGCTTTCAATCCTCTCAAGATCAAAGACGATAATTTTCTCTATCATGTTTGAATGGGGTTTTGACAGCCCGTTGATGATTTTGCACCAGTGAAATCGGAGATGTGTTCTCAACTTGCATCAGGATTTGTTTCCAATGACAGAATCGAACCCGAACTTTGCGTATTAGCCCGCGGGTGTTTTAACTCGATTAGCTCGCCATGTTGGAGTTGGAAGCCTTCCAATTACTGGTAGGCGTGATACGCTTTCAAGTTCGACTAAGCTCTTGAGGATGATTCTCTGTCTCTGGAATACGGTAGGAAGTAAGGTAACGGAAGTTAGGAGTAGGCGGGCCCTGCCGGGCGGTGATGGACATGGGAACAAGTTGGTGAAAACCAAAGGAAGAAGACCACGGTTGGGGGGGAGGGCAGTGGTAGTGTGTGGGAGAGAGAGAGAGCAGGAGGGGAAGGTGGGTTTGGAAAAGAGCCTTATTGAGATACTTGGGGAGGATGAAGGGAAGGCTGGCACCAGGAAAGGCGGTATAGTCCGTCATTCCGTGCGGTGGCGGGTGGAGGGGAATGCGGGCGAGGGAGTGAAGTGTGTACCGAGCCGGGGAGAGGAAAAGTGAGGGGCAAGGAGCGTCGGTGGGAAAGAGTGGGTGCGAGAAAGCTTTACGCTGTTCGAAGAAAGAAGGACTGTCGAGGTCCGAGCGTGTGAGGACGCCCCAATGCCTTCCCCTTGTCCCCAATGAATACTCCCGGAGCTCCCCGCCCTAATCCCTTTTCTTTATTCCTTTGCACCATCAGAGTGCAGGCAGCATCATCGGAGGAGATTTATCTATGAGATTGTATGCTTGAAATACGCTGCTAGCAACTGGTATTGCAAGAAGAACGAAGACCATCAGGAAAGAATTTTAAATAAATCAAGGGTACAATATTTTACAATGAATCCCAAATTGATTCGTAATTTCACGAGTAATATTTCTATTCATTTTCTATAATAATATTAAAATGAAGTGGAAAATAATAAAAAAGCATCTTTGATGAGGTAGAATTCACGTGGTTACAATCGTTCTCCAGGATAAACGTAATATACTGCTCATTTCTTGTTAAGCCCTGTCGTAATTTCGCAGCCATTAATGTGTCATTGAATTTGAAAACAGTCGACTCAACGTCTATGGTGTATTGTGCATATCATGTACATGAGGTAAGTGCGTTCTAATTTCAAACAAATACATTTTTATGGAACAACTTCAAGGTGTAAAAATCATTCCCCTTGAACGGAATGATTGTTATACTTTGAAATTGTGACATTTAATGCATATTGTCTTATGAATCCGTTTAAGGTTACTGTTTCTGCATCCCCCGCAGTTCGTTTATCATACATTTCTGTTGTTTTCATCGGGTTTTGTTTCTAAGAATGAGTCTGAAATCTGCAAACATACCAATTCGAGTGACAGGCGAAAGATTTATGACGTATTTAAGACGTTATATTCTTATTTTATTATTTTCTATTAAGGTACTTTCATCAAATATATATTTTTCAGCTGTTTCCAACCACTTTAGTTATACAGCAAAAGTAATGCACACGAATTTAAAGAATGCTCTTTTTCCAAAGTGCATTGCATACCGAGAACCTTTTTTCCAGAATAAGAAAAGAGAAATGGTACGGTGAACTCATGTAATAAAAGTTTTCGATGACAAGAGCCTTTAATCTGCAACCTAATTTTAATAAGTGCGGAGGAGGGGTCGAGATCCTCCTCTGTAATCCTGTTTGCTGTCACCTAGCCATCTCCTAATAAATTTCCTTGCTTTTAAGAAAACTCAGGGAATCGACAGTCGTGCGCTTTAAATTAAATCCGCCTCTCCTTTTGCATTTAAATTTATTGGACTTCCTCCGCTCAGCATGCCCAGATTCTGCTTGCTCTCTTTCCCCATAAATAAAGCCTCCTCCCCTCTTAACTCCCTATTACTCCGCATTGGCAGCACCATCGCATCTCGGGTCCCCAGCGCGACATCACCACCCTCTTCAGTCCCCACGTCGAAGTTTCGACATTCTCCCTCTTCCCTCTCACTCCCTCCCTCTCCACAAGATACGTACTTCGCTTCTAGTATTTTTTTTAACTTTACAAAGCTCCGTCTTTCTATCAATTCCAGCCTAAACACGTCTACTCCTGCGGATATTAGAATACTTTACATGCCTTGGTCCCCTACAACTCTGCTTGAGAGACATTTTCTCATACTTCTCGCTTCCACACCTTCCGAACTTGCTACAATTATTCTTTGGTTTTCCAACGCTTATATTTCATAAACTTTTCGTGAACTTAGATGATCTCAGTGTACATCTTTTAGTGCAATGATGCTAGTTTCATTTCTACCGTATGTCCTATTCTCGCCATTGATTGAAAAATTTAACTTAATATTTACCAACCATAATTGTAAATTTTTTCGCTTAGAATGATAAAGGCCAGGTTAATCCACACTTGGAACCACCATAGAATAGAACTTTAAGGGCATAGATATTTCAAAGGTCATTTCAAAAATCATTTTTTTTGACTTACAATCAGACCGTTTAAATTCTTTCTCGATTAACTCTAACTCGTAAGTTTATCCTTCATGTACGTCACTCACGTAATTAATACCTGATACAAATAGCTGGGGAAACCTCCCAGGCACCTGGTGACGTATTTATTCACCACAGAGGGCTTCATCTATTCGCACGATCCCTCTTCACCCCTCCGTGTCCGTGCATATTCTCTCCAGTCGCGCTTGACTACACTACCCTGCATCGACCGGAGTAGTGACTCATAGGCGGGTGTGCTGCACCTGTCAGGGCACAGGGAGCGTAGTTCACACATTCGGCTGTCTGTCAGGCCAAGGATGACGAGTCGGAAAGGTTTGACGCAGAAGCAAGTTATTGCTATGCGGCGCGACATTCTGGAGGATGTACGTATATGTTAGGAAGTATTTTAGGGAATACTATTCGAATGGCGATTATCTCACTTAGGGTGGCAGTGCAAACTCTTTTGAGAACGATGAATTAGACAATTTTTATTCATGCATTTTAAAAACTTTAATGTCGGATGATTTGTCGTTTGGATTTCATGGTAGGAATTTACTTCAGAAAACTGTCGAATGTACTTCCTACAACAGTTTGACGAAGAGTTTCACTAATTGTACATGACTTATATTTATGCGCAAGGTATAGAAAGCGGTGTACTCAGTTAACAAAGTATTTATATGCGGAAACTGCATTCAAAAGGTTCGTTGGATTTTCTATTGCTTGCAACAAGTTTTTGCGGTGATTTTGTGCTCTGAACAGCAAAAACTGTATGGCAATGTAGCGATCAGCAATACTTGTGAAGCCGATAAGCGAAATTGCTGAACTTAAGTGAACTAAAACCTGAATTGGTTACAATTTTGTTCTCGCATTCTCGAGCAATAATTTAAGAAGCATGCACAGAAAATACAAAGGTTATTTTTTGAAGACTCGTTATGAATTTCATTTACATGAGATAGACGACGTGAGCATCTGCAATGCTAGTAAGCTAGCACTCATGAAAAATATTTCCGTACTATAAAGTCATGGTTTGAGCTTTATTTTTTTAAATTTAATTGCACGTCATATCCAAATTAATAAAATGGAGCAAAAAAATAAATGCACTTACGGAAATTACAATCAAATACAAATGTCATAAATAGTCTGACAGAAAACCAAAAATCGATGTCATTTAGAGAAGAGTGAATAACTATGCAGTCAGATTATGTAAATATATTTGACAAGGCCGTGGAAATAACCAAAATTAACATTAATTATCTTTTGAATATGTAATTCAGAAACATTAATTATAAAAACCTACTCTCATTACTCAAATATTACATTTTACGGTAGATTGGAATTGGATAGATTCAGGCATAGGAGGAGGTAGGTCGAAAGTAGTGATCATCCTTATTTTAATTCAGCAGAATAGGCGGGAGACGCCCATCAACAAATTCTAAACAAACCACCTAGTTGCACAGGAAAATACTCGTCGAATTCGTTTTAAAGCAAGCATGCACCGGAATCAATAATTTATTTTCCTGAGACTTGCGACGCCATCACGTGGCAGTAAATAATATTCCAACCATTGGAAAGCATTGGTCGATACCTTTTCATAGAAAGCATTAATTTATAATGATGCAACTGCGATGCATTATAAAATATAAGGTAAAGTCCTATCAAAGCGAGTACTCACGCGAAATGATAAATAATGCTGCTCAATGGCAGGACTCTCTTGCCATCACTAGGTCGTTAATTAATTTTCCAACCTCGGGATATCAAAGGACGGTATTCGAAGTGATCATTCATTTGACCTAATAATGGTGAAGTACAAAACACAGGGATGGGTCGTAAAGTGAAGTGAGTGTGGAAGTAACGCTACAACTAAACGTTCTTTGACGGTTGACAGGCGATACCGATTCCTATTAATTCAGCTATATTGGAAAATCAGGGGCCAGTAATCATAGTGAGGAGTCCCTTCTGTTGACGCTAGTATTATGCTACAAAACATATGATGAAATTTCATAAAGGGAGGAGCACGAACGTGATTCAATAATTGGTTGCTCGGTGGCTGAGTTACAGTGCCATAAAAATGACGTTAATGAATTTTACAATCTTGAAAATATAATGACCATTGGTCACGGTAGTAGTTCAATCGAATTGATAAGGCATTAGGAAACTCTTGACCTTTTGGAATCGCTTGAAAGTTACAACAAGTCACGATTTCGTAACGTACCTCTTTCGAAGGCACAGGCCAATCATCCTAAGGGGTACGTATTTCACGTATGGTTGCATCTACTGATTTGTAATTTGTGAAGGGCACTGGCAATAAATAAAAAGTAAACAGTGAATGAATGACTCTTGATAGTAATAGAGGGATAGAATTATGCTTCTTCAAAAGCCAATTTTTTTAAATCTATTTTTTATCCAGAATGACTACGTATTCATCAATTTTAAGAGAAAACATCAAGTATGTATACATATAAGTGGGTGAAGCTCGTCATATGCAGAACGATAATTGCCACTCACTTCAATATATAGCTCTCCTTTCATTCAGCCTAGTAGAAGCAAATATTGTGGTTAAGTCATATCTATCTCCCTTAAAAACTACCACAATAATTTTTAATATTAGAGATTTCCCTGTAAATAACAGTGATTGAAATTCTTCAACAACTTTAACAGAGATCAGAAATATTTTTAAATAAGTAAGAAATACTAGGTTTTGTAGTATAATGTTATTAAAAGATATATATTATAATATACGACTGAGATTTTGTAAAATTGCTAATGAATATTCTCAAATAAATATGCTAATTGAATTGTCTCAAGATGCATGTTTATATCCTGAGAATCAGTAGTTTAAGTTTTTTTACTCCTAGTGAGTAAGCTAGATTATTCACCTCCGAGCACCCCCAGTGGTGCATTGAACTTTTGGAATCCTGATGTGCCCTTGGCTTGTCATCAGATTTCCCAGGGGACGAAACACTAGATTTGACGCTCATGTCCGCGACGGGACTCAAACCGGTGGTCTTTTGGATAACAATTGAGCGTACTACCCACCTGAATAACTTGTCCATAATGAGTAAGAAAATATTTAAATTCAGTGAAATGTAACTCCTTTGAAGTTGATACGAGGGTGGTCTGAATAGTTTCCGACCCGAACAAAGATACAAGACATCTGAATGCGTTGTAGTTTTCGATAAGATAGGTCAAATAAGACATCGTAATTTATCTAAACTTCAAATTCTATTGAGTGTATACTAAGTGAAAGTAATGGTTTCTGCACGGTTCTGCTGGTAGACAATCTATTACGTTTCGGGGCTATTTAATATTCCTCGTGTTCATCGATAAACTTCTTTGCCAGCCTGGGTGACTTTACCTGAAACTGGAGGGGTGTCCATGCTCGTCTGGAAAGAATGCATGAATAAGGATCCATTCCTTTGCATTTGTCTGATGCCGGGATAAAGGAGTTGGCGAAGTTCGAAAGAGAAGGAGAAGGGGGGGAAGGCGGGGTTTAGAAGTTTGCTTGTCGAGGGGCAGTATTGAGGGGAGGATATGAAACAGGGGGAGTGGGAGGGAAATTGGGGTTTAGTCGAAGCAGGTGGAATGGTTTTCGGAGAAGTCGTGTCGAATGGCATTCGAACGTGACTGTACTTTGTAAGAACACCTCAACGACGTCTCAAGGAGGGAAAGGAGTAAAGGGACAAGGAAGGAGAGAGAATATCGAGCACCGCGTTAGAGAATCTGCCCCTCTTTGTGTTATGAACTCCCTTGAAAGCTGTCCATGGCTTCCTTTTTGCCTATAGTTTTGAGTATCCTTTTGAATCGTCTTTGGTGAAGTTAAAGCATTTTCATAGATGGTAGTGCCGGTTACGTATCGAAATGCGGAAGTTGGGTTTAAAGGTAAAGTGTAATGGCTCTAGAGTTTATGGTTGTTTAGCACATAAGTGATGTCCAGAACGGCGGAAGCGGAATGCCGCAGGAAATGGATGCACTTGCGGATTATATAGCTAGCATTATGTGGAGTTGTTATCTCATGTAGAAATTGGGTTAAAGGAATGAAGTAGATGCCATCTGCTCTAAGATACTTTTGTCGATAAGGTTTTATCCAGCCTACCATACAGTTATTCCGTCATTTATTTATTTTGTAATCCATCCAGAAATTAAATGTAGTATATGCCGTTGCTTTACGCTTAGCTTAAATAAAATTAATTTTAAGGTTGAAGTAATAGTTTTGCTTTTACGCCTATAACTGTTCTTTAAAACAACGGTTAATATTCCCGTTTTAATATCGGTTAGCTGATCATGAAAATTATAATATTGTAATAGTTAACGGTAGGACATGACATTTGAGATTCATATATGGTTGAATTTTTATAAAGTTTCAGGTTATTACGAGAAATGTTACCAAAGTGTCGCCTTTGTCATATTAATCATCTTTTAAATAATTTAATGTTTAATCGAAGCCCAAAATGGTGATCTTTAACGTTAACTTACGTTATATCCTGCTCAAAAAATAAATAGCAGTTTTAAAAAATTTGCATGATAATAAAAAAAAATTGATAACGAGCAATTAAAAATCATTATCCAAGATAAGGGCTTCTATTTTCGACGCAAAATGAGGAATGGGTGGTTTCCCAAATCCAAGACTAAATCCGTTTTGGAGATAAAGGAAAGACTATATAAAAATTGCTGTGGTAATTTAAATTCAGAATGTTGCGAAATGTTCAGAATACAAATTCACGAAATATTCAAGGGATTTCGTGCAGCGCGCTAAAAATAAAAGTTAGTCTCATGAATCAGTTTTTTTTAATTCCATTGTTCATTGAAACAATTGAAGTTACATCTAGGCAGTTTTTCTTTATGAAATCTAAACTCATCATTTGATTGCTGTTTGAATTCATAATTTCGAAACGACTTTTAGGGCGTACATTAAAACGAATAATTTTGAGGTGATGGCTATTTTTGGTCACGCTAGTAGAAAACTCTTTAAAGTCCAGGGAGGTAACTTTAAAGCATAAACTACGTTTATACATGAAGAAATCGTATTGGAGTTTAAAAATCAAATGCCTAAGATTTGTGAGCCCATGCATAAATATACACTTACCGCTATCCTTCAAGCCATCGATCCATTTGTGTCACACTCCATTTATAAGAGCGTGTTTCATAGGCAATTTTCTCATTGAACCAATGTTGCAGTACTCCTTCCTTCCTTTTCCCGGAATGGTGGAGGTGCAGACCGGCGGGACGTTTAGGTGCGCAAAGGACGCAGAAGATGCGTATAGAACCGGGATTTGACTACGGCATGTGTCAAAGGGGACAAGGGCAGCCGCTTTTGGTTGTGAAGAGGGGTGCAATGTTATACAATGGATCCTTGGTATTGAGGGGTCGTGACGTGGTGGTACGCCTGGAATCCCTTTCTCGTCTGGGAGCGAAGAGTTTTTAGAGAAATTCCTTCTTTGACGTGCTCTTGTTCCCCTAGGTTTCATGTATTTTCCACACTATCCCACGCATTAAACCTCTCCTTCGCTGCCTTTATCTTCGTCCTTCACCATGCCATCCTCCACGTTCCTTCTCATTCCTGCTACTTTTTGTCAATTTTATTTTTTTTAACATCCGTACGTGAATTATGGGTCTTGTACTAAAAGAAACAATTGTTTATTTTTTTCTTATTTTATAGATACCAATAGGGAAATAAATGGCATCAAGGTTATTTTAGCAAAGTATGTTCATCCAAACGGTGCCTTCTGAACTTAATTATTAAGGACGATTCGCCTGCATGTATCAAATTCATTTTGATACAAAAACGTCCCATGGTTAAATTTTTGCTTAATATGCATGGTGGCGGTTATATTGAAATCTATTAATTGTATATGTACCATATCATCAAATTATTAGTTTTTATTCCTCTCAAACAGTGTCTGAGTACTTGGTAATTTCCTTATTGTGACAAGTATAAGTTCATTCTGCTAATGTGAACATTTTTCAAAAAATTATAATGAGATAATTGCAAATATTTGTGGACACATGCATCTTTTATGTGTTGATTCATTTAGCCCTTGATCTATAAATGTTTATATTTTAGATTAAAACTATACTAGACATTAAGTTAATTTTCTAGGCTCAGGGCATATGAGAAATAAATGCTTGCATTTTTTTAAAGCATTAAAATAGGATTTTGTCGACTCGTGATTTCCAATAGAATGCTTTGTGCGAGATTCACCCCCAACTGTGACATTATTTTCGAAATTTTCAATAAAATACTCGTTTAAAAACATTGGTTTCTCGTTACGTGTGAGCTCCTCAGAAGGATGTAGTCAATTTTACTCTGCAAATTAACTTCTCACTGCGAATAAGAGGGAGGAAGACTGCGTATTTGTGATCAATTTCGTATTCACTCCATAATCAGTGAAATTCAAAGTGGCAGACTTATTTCTAGTTCTTAATTGTTTTCTTTCCTTATTTCAGCGTACGGAAACCTGGGAAATGTCCTTAGTTCGCAAGGACGGACAGCAGAAGCCGAGCGAGCGTACAAGATGGCGCTAAAATACCGGAGCAACATGGCGGATGTCCATTACAACCTGTAAGTACTATACCCGGCTTTTTTCTTAATTCAGTATTGGTTTTTATGTCTTTGATAATATATCTCAGCAGAAATACCGTCAAAAAAAATAGCAGAAAATTAAATATATAAATTGACCGAAGCTTCGATAAATATATTTAATGAAATCTTACGATGAAGTCTGCAATTAATTCTTGCGGCCTTATGCTCGAAAAAATCTCACATGGAAAAGATAAACTAAGTACTTACGACCACTCCATTAAATAACATTGCCTTAAGCCGTGAAGTGGTTTTACATCACTGTAAAAGTAAAAATGGACGGAAATATGGACATTGGTGTTGTGATTTATGGGGAAAGTGAAACCCGCGCCAGTGATCATACAAACATGGTTTCATAATTAGTCGATCATTGTATGAAGTTATAAACACATTTTCACTTCAAAAATATTCTCGTTCAGAAGAACTACAGATACGAGCACATCTCACAGTTTTACAGGTTTATTATAATTCTGTTTTACATTGAATTTGGAATTGTCTAAATTTGAAATATCCCTCCCTAATACCCTTCATTATTCTTTTATGATTTTCAGAATCCAGCAAAAATAGACTTGTTCAAATCTAAAAATTATCCTCAACTTTTGGATAGGTTCTTTAGTTTTTATCTCAACCGTGGCAAATATTTGGCTGCGTAGATTTTCGCGGCGGTGGCTTGAAGAATTCTGCATGTCCGGGTTTTCACCGCGTTGTTGTTTGAAGCCGACAACAGTTTCGCCGAAGTTTCATCCGGCGTCTTCAGGTCGAAGATGAGGGACTCAGATTTTGGCCGTCCTTATATAGGTGGTCCCGTCCAAGTGCTGCTCTCTGATTGGTCCTTTTTCGGAGGACTCTCTTCCACGCGTTGTGGAGATGGTAGCCTTCATCTCTATTGAAATTCGCCGGGTGTTTGGCTATCTCAATAGCTTCTCTGATTAGGCGTGGGTAATATCTACTTTCTTTACTTATGATTGTAGCGTCATGGAATAGCCATGACGCTACAATCATAAGTAAAGAAAGTAGATATTACCCACGCCTAATCAGAGAAGCTATTGAGATAGCCAAACACCCGGCGAATTTCAATAGAGATGAAGGCTACCATCTCCACAACGCGTGGAAGAGAGTCCTCCGAAAAAGGACCAATCAGAGAGCAGCACTTGGACGGGACCACCTATATAAGGACGGCCAAAATCTGAGTCCCTCATCTTCGACCTGAAGACGCCGGATGAAACTTCGGCGAAACTGTTGTCGGCTTCAAACAACAACGCGGTGAAAACCCGGACATGCAGAATTCTTCGTGGCAAATATTCATTTTCCAAGGTAATCAATTCAATGATTGTTTTCAAATAACTCACCAAACTACCATTTCACTGCCAATCTTTTTATTCTCTAATAACTGTTTACACATGTATATTCTGCTATTGTTTTCTCATAGTAAAAACCATAGCATTGAACTGTAATACTTCCATTCTATGTTTATTCGGATAATGAACTTCAGTAAGCTATCGTAAACTTCCGTTATATTACTGGGCTTTTTAGAAATGTTGTTTTTAATTGCTTTCAAAGTAATCATTTCGAGATTTATTTCTGAAAATGATCATAAGAATATGGATCACGCAAATTGATAGAATTGCGAAAATGTTAATGTGGAAGATTTCCACTATTTACCAAACTTTTAACATATTTTATACAGGTTACTCGTACTTTGAAAATCAGAAAGACAGGATTTCACATCATCCCTTTTATTTTACGGTCAACTTACTTAATGTTTTTATATTTTAAAGCGCCAAACAAATTCTAAGATATTATTACGAATCATTATGACAACTTGAGTAAAGTGAAATGAGATTTTTCCTAATCAAACGCACTAGTAAGTAAGTATTGCTTAAGTAATAACAAGTTCTCTGTGTTTTGACGGTATTTAAAAAAAATTTGATCGGCTATTTCCAAGTGCAAGTATTTTCGAATATATTATTTAGAATTTACAGCAATCTAATACTACTGGCTAATTAGCATTCAAATCCTGACTTTTGTGTAAAATTTTGGTGAATTATTTTGATTGAAATTTGCTTTTTCCTTTCTTGGAGACATGGTCAATTTATCTTCGCGTCGCTGAGAAGCAAATAAGTGGGAATAATGTTCTCATTTATCATCTCAGTTATCATGTAGCGAAGGCTACAGCTTATTCACTAAAAACTGACCGGCGACCTAATTTCATTTTGAAAATTTCCAAGCCGCTGAGTGAGATTTTTCTTGTCATAACTTCCTTATTTATTCCATTATTTATGCAAAGTGCCAGGTGAAGATAAGGTGTGATTCTCTGTATCCATGCGACTTTTAATACCTTTGCATGCGTAAATCTGATTATAAATCCTCCTAAATTCTCCCATTCCCAATTTCCTTCCGAATTGCTTGATTAATCCCACGAAGTCATTTATATTTCTAAATTCCTAAATTTAAGCTCCTGGGTCGCGCACTCGGTCTTCGTTTTGGAAGGAAATCACTCGTGTATCTGGGCCACGCACAAATTATCGCATGTTTCACGGGCCTTCGCGCCAGTCAGTGAATAGTTATTCCAGCTCATCAATTCTAGGTAATTGTTTCGAAATGCCAACACGCAATTCGGCATTCACGAGACCCAAACGTCCGCCGCCACTCTCAAAACGATTTACCCGCCTGGGAATCAGACCGCATTCACCCTATTCTCAATCATGTTCTCCCACCAAGTCTTCTCTCGATTTCATAGATTGCGCACCTACGTTTCGTGACCTCAACTTCTCCTTCTCCAAGCAATACTCGCGAATTTCACTTGGGTCAAGGAGAGATTTCGGCGTACCGGAATGATTCATGGCCTTATTTTACATTCAAAATGCGTGCGCGGAGTATACCCAGATGACCAATTGAGTTGCCATGGTGATACTCATGCTTTTCAATTAAATTTTCAAAGAGAGATCGTTGGAAACTAACAGTAGAGGTGTTTTGAGTTTTTGGTTTAATTTTTACCAATAAGGTAATATTAATGGCCGTATCCATCTAACTGAAAAAATTACTTACTTCTTTTTATCACCTTAAAATTATCTCCTATCCCCAAAAATGGAAGAAAATGGTTGAGGGATAATAAAAGTGGTTGAATTTTCTAATTAAATTACTTTGTAAATAATGTTCCTAAATAGAACCGGCCACTATGGAACCGATAAACATTCAGAACATTTTATTTTTTCCTGATTTATAAGTTCAAATTAAGGGATATACTCATATAAGGGAAATTAACCGGAGACCAAAAGTAGAGGTGATTATCTGCTTTCGAAGACCTTCTGCAACGCTTCGCGACAATTTTCCAACCTCCTTACAGTTCTTACTTGGCACCAGCAGGCTAATTCCTATTCCCAAAAGTGAAATCCTCCTTCAAAGAGCACCTCCATGGGACCGTAAGTAGAGGTAAAAAAAGGACCTGTAACGCTGAAAATGGTTGAACGGTTACCCTCAAGAACCTACCGGAACTCGCTTACCAGGGAGCCTTCGATTCGTGGAAGTGGCTGGCAAAAGTGTGCCGAAGTCTAATGGAGGTACTCAGACGAATTTTGGAACATTGCATCAATATCTAAAATGAATCTATTTGTTCCGAAATTTTTCCCGAAACCTTTTATACAAACCATGTGTTGCTGTTAATTAATGAACAAATTAATGCTTTGAATGAAATTTTACTGTTAAGAGTTTCACCTGCCTAGGATATTTTTCTGGACAAGGATAAGACTGAAAATACGACACGGGTATACATTGCATGTTGAGTTTCACCGCACGTAGCAAACTTAATCTCAGAAAATGCGTAAAAGGAAGTATTTTCACCATGCCTGGTTTCATTGCATACAAACATACAAGGATTGGGTTAGACGCTCATATAGATAAAAAATTTTGATTTGATAAATTCTATTATTCTCAATGCGCGTTGGCATTCTCTAGGAATATTTGTGCACAACTTTATAAATATATTTACACTCGTGGAATTCAGAATATATACAGGATACCGGTAAAAATGTAAGCAGTAAAAACGCGAATTCATCGTTTTATCGGTTTATCCTCTCTGTTTCAAGTGTCCAATCGAATAGAGAGCTTATTTAAATCATGGTACTGTGCTTCACAAATGGTTTTAGATACATTTTTTTCACAGGTGTTTGCATTGCAAATATTGGTACTTATTGATTAGATTTTTTTCAACTATTACAATTCATCAGTTCTAAACACAAAGTGAGTTTTTATTGACATACGTATTCGAAATAAAATTTTTGTTTTTCTATTTGAAATAAAATGCATACCACGATTCTTAAAACTCAAAAATATTCATAAGGCCAACTTTTATCCATGCGAAGTAGAATATCACTATTTAAAGAAAATATTTAAGGCACTGTCTTCCAATTATCAATTAATATCTCTATTTTTAAAAGAATCAGTTTTATCAAATCATTCGGTATTGAGTTGTTATTTTAAATAAAGTGTAAACATTCCTTCAACGAGTCCTATTTCTGCGGAGACGCAGTGTCATTGAAACATACCGTAATTTCAGTGTGTCATTTCAGGAGTTCAGTGGATTTTGTTCTTTTGGTTCGTAAATTTATATAAATACATATTTTTAAATATATTACGATTTCTCTTTTCATACATTTGTGTCTATACGTATTGACATCAATATGTAAAATAAAATCCATGATTGAACGTTCGGGGTTTTAAACGTTTGTTGAATTCAAAATTTTAATACGGAAATTAGTGCCAATGCAATTTGAAAGATTAATTGTGGCGCAATATTCTTCTTGCATCTAAAATGTTTCGGGAAGATTTCCGGAAAATATAGATTTATTTTAGATTATGCTGCAATGTATCAAAATTCGTCCTCAAAGTACATCCCTTACGCGTAGGCACACTTTTGCCAGCAGCTTTTCCACGAATTGAAGGCTCCCTGGTGGGTGAGTGGGTTCAGGGAGATTCTTGAGGGTTAGCGTTTAAGCTTTTTTAGCATTACCTATCATCCCATGGTGGTGTCCTTTGAGGGAGGAATTCACTTTTGGGAATAGAAAATAGTCTGCTGGGGCCAAGTCAGTACTATAAGGGGGTCGGGAAATCGTCACGAAGCGTTGCAGAAGGTCTTAGCAAGAAGACACTCAACTCTGCTTTTGGTCGTCTGTCAAGACCTTCGGGACGAGTTTAGTGCAGATCTTTCGCATCGCCAAATTTTTTGTGATAATATGAACACTGTCATTTTATCAATGCCAATACGATCTGCGGTCACGCGCACTCTTAACCGACGGTCTGAATTAAGTGCTTCACGCACACGTTGTACTTTGTCATCGGTTCTTGGTGTCGGGAAAAAATTGTTTCCGCTACTTTTAAAACAAACCTTCTATTTATATGTATTGAATAAAAATTACCAAAATATTCGGCTTTCTGTCTTTTTTATATTTCGGCGAGATTTGCATTGAAGAGTACGATCTAGGCTAACTTGTTGCTATCGTTCTTATTACTGCAGTATGTTTAAATTTCCATTTCAAACAATATCGACTTGTCATGACATATAATTTAGGAAACTGCCTTCATGCAGGTAGGTTTTTTACTTTGAGCAACTATTTGCTTCGGAAACTAACAACTTTGAAAGTAATATCCGCACTGTTTATCCGATTAAAACGCAGGTATACTAGTATCTGGTCTGTCCCTCAAATATATCATTCGGAATAAGTCTGGAGGAAAAATGTATTCCTTGTGAGCGTCAGTTGCCGCAAATCCTCTCCGCCGCAAGCATCTCCTTAGTCCCTCGTTTGACCCACCCCCCCCCTTTCATCCCTCTTCAACCGCGTCAGCACGCATCCCAGCCTTCCTCCACTCTTACCGCCCTCGCCTCTGCAAAATCCACCTTTCATGCACTCCTCAAACGTTTTTGAAGCCGTTTTTAGGGCAAAGCTACGGGTCAGGAGCTCGTTATCGGTCCTAGAAAACGTTTGGCAAAGCACGTTGGTTACCGACTTCCGACCCCGAAATCGGTCACCTCTTCTTCCTCCCTCCCCTTTCCACGTCCGCTTCCACTCTTCTATCCACCTCTTTCCTCCACTCGGTCTGCTCTCTTTGCAAGGAACGTCGACTCACGTCCCACGGCCGTATCCAGTTCTCGGTCCTTTGCCCAAGGGATTATGGAGATGTATCTGTCTCCTCTCTAATTTCATACAGAGGGATAGGTTGCATGGGATTTAATGGGAAGAGTTTGCATCCCTGTGGTCTCGTGGTTTCAGTTCCATCAGGTGTTTTTTTGCATGTTGCGAGCTTGACTATTTGCCCTTTTTCCCTCCGTGCTAGAAAAAGTTACTATATGCACTGATTTTTGTGCTGTATCATAAAGGCAGTTACTTATTCGAGATACTTTATGTTTCTCAGGTCGCTGACCGAAGTATTAATGGAATACTGCTGAAATGATTGGTAGGTGTGTTGGATTCTATAATTGTCCAACTCAAATTTTGCTCTGGAAATTTCAATAGTGACCTGTGTTTTTTTGAATTTTCATATGCATGCATTCCTATATTAGAAATTGTAATCATGTTCTTTTGTGGACAGTTTGTACCTAGGTCCTTAAATAAGTCTTTGGAGTATTCAAGAGATGGTGCTCGTAGTATCGGTTTAGTTGGCTTTTAGTAAACCTCATCTCTCATCAGACTGATGTTAAAGTTTTAGCTAAATTCATCTCGTGGTTTCGTTTTCTTACTCGATTGAAGAAACAAGCATTTTTTTATTTAGAAAATGGAAAAAAGGATTATTTCACAGCGATTTAATACTTCTACTACTTATTAATAGGGTTAACCCCGAAAGAGATCAGCGCTGGAAACATTGTGTCGAGCTAAAAGCAAATTGTGTTTAAAAATGAAAATATATATCCAAAATTATGACATTCTATTTTATCGCAAGGACTTATTGAACAACCCAAGTGTATGTGTGTTAGTTAGGCTACTAACATATTTTACCAGCATAAGAGTAGTTTTTACTCCCCAAAACAAAGGTGCACTAGTTATTATTTCTCCTTTTGCTACTTCCCGCATTATTACATTTGTGTAACCCTTAACATGAATGAATGACTTTATATTAACCAAACAGAGTTATACAGGTATGCCTGAAAAATTTAATCATTCGAACGAATGTTATGTGCACCACACAATTATAGAAAATACCAGTAATTAAGTTAGTCCTTGATTAATTTCATGTATTCGGTGAACAAATGGATGGGAAGCTGGATTTTTAATGTAGTATTCCAGTTTCAAAGGGGTATAGATCGTGAGCAGTAAACCCGAAGTGGGGGTGAGAGAGATAGCGAGCGGGAAACCCTTTCACTGGATCCTCACCCGCAGCAAGTTAATGATCAGTGCGTCATCAGTGACGGATTAACTGCCTTTGAGAAGGGAACACAACGCTTATCCGTGTACCCCTCACGCTGCGAAAATGTATGCTGTGCGTTTGGAGCGTACACTCGTGGTTAGAAGTTCAGTGTGCCATTGAATTTTCCTAACAAACGCCTGACTAATTTACTTGGACTCAAGTTTTACTCATGTTGTGGTGTTTCTTTTTCTACGATCATTATTTGCGTCACACCTCATTTAACAGGAAATTAGAATTTTTTCGTTCTCTGTATTTATTTTTGTAGTTATTAGTTAACATTTCATTAATAATTCTGCTAAAAAATGGTATGATTTGATACATAACGGGAAATGAAAGTAAAGAAAAATACTTCTGATATCTAAAACAAAAAGATATCA
The DNA here is from genome assembly GCF_022747635.1 of Hetaerina americana. Classification (NCBI taxonomy): domain Eukaryota; kingdom Metazoa; phylum Arthropoda; class Insecta; order Odonata; family Calopterygidae; genus Hetaerina; species Hetaerina americana. The sequence continues at coordinate 15,639,740 of NW_027287427.1, forward strand.
AAATATTCCAATGCATGTGTCGGGGTAGCTTCGTTTTTACTTATCATTAAAATTGTTTCATTTGAAATGTCATGCAGGTACTCTTAGTATAATCTCGTTATAAATAATAAAAGTACTCTGTGAAAATATTTTTAGGATGCTGGTTGGGTTATTTATAGTTCTCGCTAGGTTTTTAAAACTGGGTTAGGGTGACAATCATGGTTCGGCTAGAATATCTATGAACCAATGAATCCATGCATTCAAATAGCCATATCATCAATGCATTATGAATGAGGCTTTGCTGAATTTCGGCACTACGAAAAATCTTTATCTAAAGCCTTAATTTTTAGTATCTATTTCGGAAATAAGAAATGTGCACGTTTGGCCGCGAGAAAATTGAACTCGGCCAATATTAGTTGGAAAATGCCGTACACGTGGTTTTTATAATTTGAAATTTTTTCTAATTAGGTTTTCTAAAAATTGATTTTAGCCCTCAAACCTTTATGATCCCAGGATTTTCATCCTCAAAATCTCTTAAAAGAGACTGGAAGGCTACAAATAATTCTTTTACGGTGTTTTTTGAACTATAAAATAACCATCATTAGCTGATTTTTTTCCTTTTTTAATCCTATTTTCTCGTTTCTTTTTTCCTTTTTTGTAAGAGAATTTAAACGCCTTTGTAACAGGGACTTAATAACTCTTTTACAAAATTGATGCTTAAATTGAAATTTCAAGGTCTACTTTTCAACTTTAAAGAAATTTTCTATATTTTTAAGACACTATTTTAATCATAAATATCATCGGAATAGCAATTGAAGGATGATAGTTTCACCTCTGTTTTTAAACATGCCAAACTAGACTATGTTATTGATAATTATACTAGGAAACGTGGAATTTACCAGTGTTAATATTGTGGTATAATAATGTAAGGTGAAGATTCTGTAGAGAGACTCCGCTGAAAGAAATGATTAGCACACCGTTGTTACAAAATGGTAACTATCAGCAGATGAATGGCTTGTGTTTCGAAAAACCTCAAGATTATGAACTTTGAAATTTGTATATTTATTGACAATTATAATCAAGGGATTTTTGAAAGTTAGTATTCATTTAATGCCATTCTTATGCTCACATTGCCGCTATTTTCACATCCATTAATTAATCCAAGAAGTATTCGTGAGTTAAAATATTTACGTTAGGTATTTGAAAAACAGCATTTGGAACCCTTTTTAGCCATCCAGTTCCTTTTAAGAGTCCTAATAGCCTTGCACACATTTGAGTCGTTCCTAGCACTCCACACGTAGCGTCAGCTTCTCCTACACTCCACTCCCTCGTGCCCTTCGAAAATTTAATCTCACCCAGAAAGCTGCCGCTATGCTCTTCTCCTCCCTCGTCTCCTCCTCCACCTCACCCTCACGCAACGCGGCGTTGAGAAATACGTCCCTTTTCCCAATTTAAGCTCGAGAAAAGCATATGCATATGAAGAACCTGGCCCTGGCACCCACTCGCGTTCTCTGAGTCCGTGTGTGTGAGGGTTCGCGCTGGTGTGCGTGTGATGAGTATGTGTGCTTGCCCACGAAGTGAGCTTCGCGCGCGCTAATGGCCGTGCATAATTCGTCGGATGGGTTGGAAAGGGTAACGGGACGAAATGCCTCCGTTGCGATGTGGGGGTGGCGGAGAGAATGGAGTCGTGGAGGTGGCTGGTTGAGCCGTGTGCAAAGCTTGTTTCAGTACCTACGTGTGCGTGCTTGTACGGGGTGAGGGACGGTAAAGAGAGGTTAGCGGGAGTTGGGTGTTGAACGTTACTTTAGAGAATGGGCCGAGATGGGGTTGGATAGGTTTGGTGAGGAGAGGTTGAGCCTCGCTGCGACGGCCTGCTGCCATCTTCCTTACCCCCATTTTCCCCGCCCCCTTCCCCGCTTCCATACCCCCGCCACCCCTACTCTAAGGACTGGTGGAGGGGCGAGGAATTGGCGGCCCCTCCGGGAGTTCCCGCCGCTGCCGCCGAGTGTGGTCGCGGGACTCGGTTAAATGACGCGTGCCACGTGAACGCCGCCGCCGTTTGTGTTCGCGTGGGGGATGGTTGGTGAGGGGGAGGAGGAGAGGAGGGCATGGGGATTGTGTTTTTGGCAGCATGTGGGCTTAGCTCGTGGTTGCGAGTGTGTGTTGCCCCCAAGGCCTGCCGCCGGCGCTCGGAAGGAGATACACTCTTGCGGGGGACTAAGAGGTGCTTTCAAGACCAGGGATTAAAATTTTGGGTCACCACTTCTTGCTTTTCCTTAATTGTTTTTTATTTTGGTTTCTTTCCGTGAAAGCCCTGATGTTTATTTTGCTTGGCGTGCCCAAGTTTACTTGAAATTTTTTTCCTGTTAACACTGCGTTCGTTTGTTTTCATTTTTATTTAAAAAATAAAGAATAATTTATGAGCTTTTGCACTAGAAATTGAATTATAAGTCGAAATGATTATTGGCAATACTAATTTAAATATTTCATTGAAATACAAGTGTTGCTGATGATTGTAAACTAATAATTACCAAATATTAAAATTATCACTTGCATTTCTACTGTCAGGAACAATGTCTTCATGCGATCAGCAATGATTTTCATTTCTATTAATCCTAGTTTTATGCCTGTTAAATCAAGTATTAATCAAACTTGAATGATATTATTTTTTCAATGGCATAAATATTGAATATTAAGTCATAGTTTTCTATGATTACCTGATTGGCCTATATCTCTTCTTTCGTAAATGTTATCTCCTATGGGTTATCAATATTAGAGTAATATATTGTTTAAGTTCAATAATTGTTTTAATGAGTTTTAAAAGACATAGTATAGTCGTTGTATTATTTTGCAATATTTTAATACACATATTGGTATTTAGATGATGAGAGATACACATTTTATGAACACTATGAAACGAAGAAGTGAAAATTACACTTATTTGTCGAGATTTAGTATATAATAAATCATAAAATCATACTATAAGCACCAGAGGAGTGCCGACCTAGAATACGAATGGAATTAAATCCCCTTACTTTTTATTTTTTCTCAATAGCACATTGACTTTTAAAATAAGGTTAGACACCTTCAGTTGGATGGTGTCTCGTATATTTGCTGAAGAGGAAACAGTATCCCGTTAGCCAACCTGTTGTCGTGTTAAGGTTACAGGAAACCGGCATTCTCCCGAAGCAATTCCCTCTGACACAGTGAGTTTACTCCGTACTTCTGTATATAGTTTGGTAGGTCCTCTTGAAGAGCTTGAGGCGACCGTGACCCTTGCACCCCACTGTGTGAGTAGCCGAGTGCACGTTGCCTGCCACAAAAGCGAAGTATCACAGAAGAATCCGACTTGTTCATGAGTTTACCGTGTGTAGGGGTATGTGATTCTTCAGTTGCGTGCCGTAACTCCAGTTTTCCTTTATAAATTTCCTCCGAGTTGCCAACACAACGCCACTCCTTTTGGTTCCAGTCTTATAGATGGACCATTTGGTCTCAATTTCTCCCAAAGAAAGACCTCTATCTATCTATCTATAGCTGGTGAAGCCGGAAGTTGACGTCCGGGAAAAAATGAAACCGAAAAAATCATTAATTTTCGTTATTTTTTCGATTTGTTCCTCTTTAATTGTTTTACTTTGCTTTCGGAACTAATTTCTAAGAATAAATTCATTGAAACAATTTGATCAAAATTTGATGACAATGACGATTTTCCAGTTCGTATAATGAATTTTTAAACATATACTCTTAAAAGGCATCGAAAAGACTGTAACAAATTCAAAGTGAGAATCTGATACTTCGGAAATACAATTACTGCTAAAATGTTAATGTTTAAAACCAGCAAATTGAACGCGAATGATTTGCTTAGTTTACGAATAGTTTGATTGGCTTGTCAAACCCCTCATTTATACATTTACAAGGTTTGTATTAAAAATATCAGGAAAAGTTTAGGAAAAAATTTATTTATTTCAGATGAAGCTAAAATGACTTGAAATTCTTCCTAGTACATCCCTTGAGCTTCGACTTACGTTTACCAGCGGTTTTTTCAAGACTCGAAGGCTCCCTGTTAGGCAGATTTGCGGAAGGTCCTTAAGGGTACGCGTTCAAGCTTCTTTGGCGTTACTTCGGTTTCCATGATCGTATCCTTTGAGGAAGGATTTCACATTTTCACTTTAAGGAATAGAAATATCTGTTGGTGCCAAGTGGGGTCCATCCAAAAAGTCAGGGTCTTCTACAACGCGTTGCGGAAGGTCTTCGCAAGAAGACACGACTCCGCTGTTGGTCGTCTGTCAGTACCTACGGGACAAATTTTGGTGCAAATATTTCGCATTGCCAAATTTTTAGTAATAACACATATATGTGCTGTCATTTTATCAATGCCGATATGAATCAATCATACGCACACCAAACCGATGGTCTTAATTCAGCGTTTCATGTACACGCTCCATGTTTGTCATCGGTTCTTGACGTCTACGGCAATCCAGCGCGGGACCATCTTTGAATAGCTTTTGCTACTTACAAACTGGAGTTCGTAACATGCTATCACCCTTAAACACTTGGTGAATCATGCTCAAAGTCTCTTTACTCATTCCCCAGTCCGAAACAAAATTGATGGCGTGCCACTGTTCGCTGTATTTTACGTTTCCCCGAGGCACTCGAAAGAGGTCCACTAAAAACACGAACTAGCCTAAACAAACGCACGCAGACGATTAGCGCTTGACGCATGTTGAAGGTCACCACAACACTGATCCTACAAGGTATGAAGGCACTGCCCGGTACAGTCATATCAGGAAAATATTGTTTCCAATAGATTTAATGCAAATCTTTTAATCATAAAATAAAAATATAATAAATTTCTCCATTTTATGTTAATGAATGCATATGCTTATGTAAAACTTTATGCACTAATATATATCTTTACATGCTTATTCGCCACATTTATTCGTAGCCGAAAAGGTGTTCTTGTTAAACGCAAAATCTGTTGTGACTGAAAATACCTTCTTATTTTTCGAGCAGGATATTTAATGTCAAAGAATAGTGGAGTTTACCTGGAGAATAAAAGATAAGAGTTAAGGTACAAAAATGGCCGAAAATTTCTCACTACATTCTCTTTTGATCAATATATCATTTTCCTTTCATCGTGTTTTAGATATACTATATTATATTCGCTTAAGAGAATGGTCAACTTCGGCTTCTGCTTGGCAGTTAAATTTCATTACTTCACTCAATTTATTGCTATTCTTTGAGAGTTTCCATCATTGAGAGTCATTTCCAAGTTTATTTTAGAGCTTACGAAGAATCATATCCCTTAAACCTTAAGTTGAGAGGAACTTTAATTCTTGATGACATATTTTCTCAGGATAGAGAAGACAAATATGGGACTGAAAAGGGGATTAGGGGATTATTATTTTTTTTTGTTTCCTTCTATATCTCTCTCTTTCTCTCTTTCTCTATCTCTCTCTCTCCAAACGTCGCGTTTTGCTTCTAGCCACTTCTCCCACTCCTCACTCCTTCCCCGTTCCCTCAGACAGCTGTCAAAAGGCTCAACCCCCCGTTTCTCTCTTAATTCACTGTTACGTCTCTGTTCTTGTCATTACCTCGGTTGGTTCGACAGTGCTAAGCTCGTTTTTCCCTCGCTCACTCTCTATTTCCTTCTTTCTCTCAATTTCTCTCTTTCCTTCATTCTCTTCATTTCTTCTTTGACTTCCGCATGTTCTTTCACTGTCTCTCCCATTCAAGAGTCACTCTCCTATTTGGGCATCTCTCCACCCAACCCAAGGAGTTTCACTTCCTTAAGATTTTCAGATTCTTCCTCATTCTTTTTTCCGCTCATGGCTCTCAGCACTCCACACGATTTCCAGCCCTCCCATCGTTCATTTTGCAACAAGGGTCTCAAGGTCTTTCTCCCATCTCAGAACAGGATTCCTTTTCCTTCAGGATGCTATCTAACAGCATGAATCGCAAGGTTACTCATGTCATCTTCTCGTACTTTTAGCCAACGTCGTGATCACAAGGAAGAGGAAACGAATTTCACGAGAAATTCGTTGTCAGTTTACTTTACTGTTTTCTTTCCTTAAGTCATGCGGCCGCTCTAATCATGCTCCGCCATTTCGGAATTCGGAAATAACATATCAAAACCGTTGAGCCTTTCGTGTTTATTCGTCGATGCCCTACTATTCAAGGTTGGATATCAGACATGTAAATGAATAAAAACGTTGGATTAGATAGATATTATGCCTAAATTACGAATAATATGAGTTAATTTCCGTATTTATTCTTTACTGAAACTATATTAAATAAAAAAACCGTTATATTTTTGTTCCTAAATAGCAAAAAAATGTCTACTATGGAACAATTTTTACTCAGTAATACGTTTTTATTTTTAGTATGGTATCTTTTAGCATTTTAATTTGAGTTTTCCTTTTTACCACTTCAATGTAATTTAAACTTTTTCTGTAGTAGTCTAAAAATTCGTCAATATTTTTGTTAGTATTTTATTACAAGGTTATCAGTCGGTTTTTGGATATTCATGTCTAACTAATGCATTGAAAAATAAGTTATTACTCTTAACCCTGTGATATCTTACAAAATAATGGTTATTCTCAACAAAATTCTCCATCCTTTACAATCTTTTGTTCGATAATCTGGATTAATCATTTTTAATTTACTTTCCGCGATATATCTAGTCTTCCACGGTGTCACCTAATGGCTCTCTCGTTGACTCAAACAATTCCAGTTCCACTTTCACCGCATGCAGTCCCGGAATGTATTTTTCAAACCGCTTTTAACCCTATCTCCACCCGGTCAGAAGAAATAAAAAACTAATCATCTCGTCTTTCATTCCAAGACTCTATTTTTTCTTACCTAATGTACTCCGGCACATTCTTTCTCCCTCAAATGGACCACAGGTCTAACATGCGGAATCTCAAAAGCACCTGCATTTCCATCTACCCTCGTCCCCGCGTCTTTTAGCGTACGTTGGCAGTCAATCTGTCGTCTTGAAGAAGGTTTAGAAGCCGGCAATTCACATTTAAAAATGTTCCTTTTGTTTATAATGTGTTCTTGCTACCAATTCTGTCCTCAAGTCATCATTAGTATCAGTGACGGCTTAGTTACAAAACGTAGAAAGAAATATCTGATTCTTAACTAATGTAATGCAGATTTGTTTCGTTCATCCATTATATAGATGTTGATCACTGAAATAGGAGATTAACCTTATCCAATTAACGGTACTCAGGGATTTGTTTAATTCATGTTTTCAATAATTATTTATTTACACTGTTAAACCTTCGAGTAATCTATTTTGAGTTATTAAACAATTGTTAAAAAACATGTTTTAAGGAAATTTAAAAAGGCCAGGAAAGTCCTATTAAAACCCTATGAGAAAGAAATGGGTCTGATTAGTTATTGCATTTACTATAGCTCATTTTAAATATTTCATGTGTTTTCCCATAAAATTAAATATATGTATGTATGTATGTATATATATATATATATATATATATATATATATATATATATATATATATATATATATATATATATTTAAAGCTTAACATAAAATATGAGGGCAAAAACTCGAGCAGGTAGAGGTGTTTTGGTCCAACACGGTCAAAGTAGTAAGGACGTAAACAGAAGAATTGCGCTAGGTAAAGAGGCTTTCACAAGGAAGAGGGATTTGATGACGGGGACGTTGAGTAAGGACGTTGAGAAAAGACTCATAAAAACTTTGATATGGAGCGTAGCTATGTACGGCGCGGAAACGTGGTCATTGAAGCAAGAGGATGGACGTAGACTGGAGGCTTTTGAAATGTGGGTGTGGAGAAGAATGGAGAAGGTGAAATGGACAGAGAATAAAAGAAGCGAGGAAGTACTTGGTATGGTGGGTGAAGAGAGGGGTTTGTTGGGAGCAATCCTATGGAGGCAGGAAAAGTGGCTGAAGGGGGGTATTGACCGGCAGCGGGATGTTGAAGACTGTAATTGAGGGGACAATGTTAGGCAAACGAGGAAAGGGAAGGAACAGGATAGGGATGTTGGACGGGATGAAGGGAGGCAGAAAGTACTCCGAGCTGAAGAGGGACCAGATGTAGAGAAGGATGTTGTGTTTTGCTAGGGGCCACAAATTATTTAATTAGTAATTACGTCCATCCAAAATCCTACCTTAACCGGCAGATCACCTAATTATATATATATATATATATATATATATATATATATATATATATATATATGCACACACACAAGAGCAGAGTAAGTTAACCCTGCTATTTATTTCGCAAACTTGTTGTTTAGTCGGGATGAAAATATAGAGTTGATTCTCTGCTTATCGAAAGCATGGCCCGCTGTGTACCATCACCTCTACCTAAGACCAGGGATATCGAAGGCCTTATTTGATGTTGAATATCGATAATATATATATATATATATATATATATATATATATATATATATATATATATTATATACACACACAAGCATGCATAAGAATGAATGTATGTATGTATACATACACATATATATATATATAGTCGTAGACAAACATATACATATATATATAGTCGTAGACATACACACATACATATACATATATATATATATATATATATATATATATACATACGTAATATTGGGATAAAAAATTCCTCAATCGCCATAAATTTTATGGCAACCACGTCCTTTTTCCAGTTTATCTATTTATGAGAAAATCCATTGACATCCCGCATTCAACCACTTAGTTAGATTCCCTTCAAATGAGAAAGAACAATGTTCCAGAGTGCCAGAGGCCATCTGAAACGATTCTTCGAATGACTGCTGTTTAAGTGAACAGGATAAGGGCATAGGAGAGCCCCAACCACCCTCTCTCTCTCTCGCAAAAAGAAGCCAATCCCCTTCCCGACTTCACCCGCATGGCCTCCAATATCGCTTCGTAACCGGTTTCTCGGGGGGGCTCCTCTTTCACTCTCCCGCCCTCACCTCCACTCCCTCTCTTCCACCACCTCCTCCTCCGATGCCTCACTTGTAATTCTTTGATTCCCATCTCCAAATGCGATGACGCTTATCCCGATCCTCCTCCCGGAATACGAATCACCTCTTCTTTTTACGGCGCGTCGTTTCCACACGCCCGAAAACTCCTCTCTCTCTCTTCATCGGTTTATTTTCTTCTTTCATTTCCTTGGCAGTGGAACTGCATTTTTACACGTTCCCTCCTCTTTTTTGTTCCTTCCAGACTCGATGAAGTAAAACGGTAGGGGAGGCTCGAGTCATTGTGCGCTCATTTTGGAGAAACGTCCGGCGATAGCGGGGAGCAGCGGGCAAGCACCCGGCGTAAAATTAAGCTGGAGGCCGTTGAAATCGTCGACGCTCCGTGTAAAAACGGTTCTTTCGTCCCCAGTAAATATAATTGTTAATGTGGTGGGTTCCTTTATGCTTCTCTCTTCGGAGTGTGGGTATATTTAAATGAGGTTCTCCAAATTCCTGTAACACAATTGAAATTAGATTTGACTTCAACTCCCTAATTTTGCCCAAGGAACGGAATAATCTCTGGAGACCGCCTACCAATGGAATGGTTTCCACGAAAGGCATTGCTTTTATTTTCCTTGAAATGATATTTTCGTTTGAGATTTCCAATTGGTTTAAAAATTCTGCAGTAGGACTCCCCACTTGAAATTTTAGTATTTCCTCTTGTGCGTACTCATAAAGAGGTAGTGAGAACACAGTGCCTTTTCCTCGTATGTACGATTTTTCTGATTAATAAATTGGATATTGTATGAATAACCCATCCTTTATTTAGCGAAAGAACATATTATTTAATGCTGAATTGTTGATTTATGCTACGATATTATTTATTTAAACAAAGGGTTATGTGTATACTATATTATTATACACTACGAATATTTTATTCTAAATTATTTTTGAAAAAAGAACAATTTATTTAAAACATGAATTTGTATTTAAAAGCCTAATTAATGGTTACACGAAAATTTAAAAATTTCATATCGTCGTCAACACAAAATCGAAGTAGAACCTGTCATTAAATATGAGAGAACAAAATCTAGTGAAATTTTTGTAATAAATAATTAATCCCCATATATAATATAAACATGTGTGTTAGAATTAGCCTAACGTAATTAATATGCGCATCAACTTTAAATGTATAAATAAATCCATACTAATAACCTGATATAAAACTTTGTGTGATATATATATATATATATATATATATATATATATATATATATATATATATTTACAACATTGCAATGAAATAATTTAGCATATAAATTTACCAAGGTTGAAATTATACCGTAATTAATCAGTTGATTTTAATTTATTAAGCTACTTCCTGGAAATGTTTTAATGCAATATCACGATTTTAAACGGTTAAACCTAAGCTCTAAATTTGAACCGGATTACCCGATAATGAGCGTTGGCTTCCTTTGGGCATGCCGATAATTCCGATCCCCCTTCGCTGACATTCAGATCCGACCCTTTTCCGTCTCCTCTTCTCCTAAACCAGTCAAGCTTCACAAGCTCGGATCTGGTTCGGAGCAAGAAGTTACAAAGGACTACCGCAGAGGAGCGCCACCGGCAACGTCCTCTTCCTTTGAACATACCTTGTTCATATATGATACCGTGCATGCGATATTAACGTTAACGGGGGGCTTCATAGCACTAGAATGGTTCAACGGAGCATCTTTTATATCCTATTGATTATTGAGGTTATTGGATCGATGCACGATAATGCAAATTTGTACTGCCTTGCTGTTTTATGCCGAATAGAACCACAGTACCTTAGATAGTTCTCTAAAATTTTCCGTGGAAAAATTCCTTTTAGCGTCTCCGAGTTTAAAATTTTATGTGAAATTCTTTTTTGAAAAAAATTGTATAATTCATTAAATAACTCACCTCCACAAAGGAAAAGATTATTTCTTTCTCCAGTCCCTATTATACTATTGAAAGGGGAAAAGCATTTTCTCCTGGTGATTTAATGCTGAACACAGAGCAAATCCCAATGGAGAGTCGGAGCTTTCTCGTTAATTAGCAGACGCGCCATCCATCATTCTCATATTACGCTTGGCAGAATGCCGTAATTTAGCATGTCCTTCCCTTGCCGCATCTTAATTCTCGGCTCAGCAAAATCTCAAACCACGATCCATATCGAATACATTTAATTTATCATTACCGTTTTTTATTACCATTTCATCTACTTTCAATGGAGTTCTAACAAAAAATGAGTCCCGTCTGAAAGTTATTCATCCTGCTTTTCTGATTTCAAACTCTTAATAAGCCAATTAATAATCAACGTTTCCACAAAATGGAAACAAACATATTCGCTGCTAAACAAACATTTTAACATAAAAAAACAACTTGAATACTGGAATGCAAGGAATGTGTAGGCCAAAAATTAGACGAGTAACCAGTTCAAAAGTAACATTCTTACACACACAAAAGGGGCGGAGAACATATTTCTTTTCTTAGAAAATGATGGGACAACTGATGAGTGTGTTACGGAATTATCGTGTAAAATGAAATACGTCGCGAAGTACGATTTAAAATTTAACTGAAAAAATTCACACTTTGATGTTTTCCAAGATTTCGCGGAAAAAAGAACCCGTCACCATCAAAGCATGGAGAAATAGTGTGAAAGAAGCTAATCCTTCTGCCTGGAATAATAGTAATAATAATTCGGCTCTATTCATACGAGATTGAGACCGGCAGTCCCTTCTTCCATCTAACCCATTGCCAAATGTATTCAATGAAAGTATTATTGCATTTATGTGGTACATAATATGAAAAAGAACTAGATAATGACAATGAATTTTCAAGAATATGCATTAAAACAAAGATATGCAGAATTGAGGGAAAAGCGTTATGAATAAGGCTTTTATCCTTGAAGAAATAACCCACCTTATGAACTCCCCCCCAAAGGAAGGGGAGTGGGAAAAACCGGCGAAAAGCTACAGATATAACATGCTTAAGTTTTAATTTGCTAAATTAAAATAAATAAAGCAATGCATGAAAAATGGGTTAAGAAACAAAAGGGGAACTGATATACCTGTACATGTATAAATGCGGAGAAAATTAATTAAAATTATATTTATGATTAATAATACCGAAGAAAGGAATATTTAACAAAAAATTCTACTTAAGCACGTATTTTATATTAGTGAAATACTTTTTAACTATAACCCATCACCAGAAGTGAGATTTTAACATTAAGATGTGAAGTGAATATTTCTGATTGATGGCTGTGTGGATATGATGTGGCCGTGAGCTCCTTTAGTGTTTTGCCGCAATTCTGCTGTGATTTTTGTAAGATTCTTTTAAATGATGCAATTGAAAGAGCTTCATCTAGGCTGGACTGAGGTTGTTTCACTCGCGGCAAGTAGAAACAGTCAATGATTTATTCTCTCGTATATTTTTGTTGGAATGAGTGATTATCAAAGGCCAAAAAAAAGAGTTTCCACGTTTAATGAGTGTCTTATCGGTGCCTCGAAAAAATGGCCGCCGGTATTAATCTAGGTACAAAAACCTCGATTTTGAAACCGGCGACTTGAAAAACAAGGAGTAATTTCGATGCAGTAAAAATGTTTCTGTGTGACAGGGACTTTTAATTTTATCTTTATTATCCACCCCCACTTATAAAATATAAGATTTCAATTAATAACATTATAGTTGGGGATAAAACTAGTCCTTACTCCAACACTGACATCTTCGGAAATCATTTCATCGGTCAATTTCCTATTAAGTTAAATTTATTTTCCAGCGACAACAGCGTTCGACGCCCAACTGGTTGGAACATGCTGGTTCAACCAGTCGTGGCGCGCCGTGATTTCACCCTGTCCGCACTACATTTGTGTCTCACCCGCTGCATAGCTAGTCATATGTTTTTTTTTTTCCTTTTATATTGCCAATGTAAAATTTTCAAATTCTAAGCTGAGTGACACATGGTGTTACCAGACAATACACGCATTCAATTTTCAAATCTAACATCAGGTCAGACTTATTCAGGTCAAATTCAGACTGAAGGGTAAGCCCCCGAGGGAAAGGAGAAAAGCTTAAATAAAGTTGGCTTTAACCTCGTGGACTGTGGCGCCTTGCGCACGACTACGAATGCCTGTGACATTGTATGTACGGTATTTCGTCACAACATCTTGTTCCTTTAAAAGCCCCAATATTTCAGAGTTTAAGAGGACGCCTCGGTAGCTTAAGTGGCTAAAGCACTCGACCGGATATTGAGGGATCTGGGTTTGAATCCCAGTCAAGGCGAATGATTTTTACACTCTGAAATTGTTACATTGAAATGCACATTAGCGGATGACTCCGTTAAAAGTTACTGTTGCGGCATCTCCCGCAGTTTCTTTGGAATTTATCTTAAATGTGTTCTCTTTTGTTTTTTATGCATAATTTTGTTTTCTGCTGTGCCCTACAAGTGTAATATGTGAGGTACATGCATGAATGTGTTTATATATATACGACCAAGGACCTCGGAAGCTTTTGATTGTGCAATTACAGAAGTCAAAGCTAGAGTAACGCAAAATATGCTGAGAAGAATTTTTAAAAACTTTTTGAACGGTTCATCTTTGCAGCGCTCACTAAGGTTGTCACGCAGATGAAATAATTTTCAAAACCTAATGAAAAATAACATTGGATACAGTTTTCAGAAATAAAAACCTTTAGAAATTATTTTGGTTGATTTTTTTACAATTCCCCCGTCAAATCATGGAGTCTATTCTGCTGCACTTTGTACACGTAAGGGTAATTTTTAAAGTTAATGTATTTTGAATTTACCTTTTAACCAATGTTCATAAGGTCTTTCTGAAATACTAATGTATGGCCATCGATCGAGGACGAATGAAATTGATCTTTAGTTGGTTTATTTTCATAATCAATTGTTCAAAAATTTTATTGTCCGTTATGTTGTAAGACTAATTGGTACTAGGTTGTTATTCACTAATGTAAATTATGTACGGCAACAACTGCCGAAATCAACAAAATGTTCCGTTTCCCTTCGCATACACTCCACATGGATAAACACGAAAAGTGACATTAGAATAGATGGGGAGTATAAAAAAGGTTGTGAAATACATTTATCCTAGATTTTAACGACGTATTCTCTAACGATACTTTTCATGAGGTTCCTAGCATTTTTCGTAGTTTACATTTACATTAATGTGTGGTAATGTGACAAGGTATTTCAACATTTACTGAATATCAAAATATGAAACGCCCATAACTTTCCCAGCAGAGGCCACCGCCTTGGCTTTTTTTTCATGGTGTTAGTAGTGGCGGATATTTCCATAAAAATCTTAATGATTTTCTCACAAAATGAAAATCATGCAAACATTTCATCTGCAATAATACATTTTGAAACAAATTTCCCTTCCGTATCACAAGTAACGTCCACGAAATCTATGTACAAACGTACTGTTACCATGGGTATGAGGCGTCACCGAACCAAGTGGGCACCAACACGCACCATTCGTCTGTTCCCTGTTACGTGCCAACGAGTAGGTAATAGTCAATACAATTTGTTATAATTCTTAGAGTTTTCTTAACGCTATTCGGCAAGCTTCCCTCAAAACCACATAGGAGGTGTTAAATGCTTAATTCCATAGAGCATTGATTGGAGTCCATTTTCCTTCTCTTCCAACATTCAAAACCATATCTGGCTGTTCATAAGGAAGATTAGGTCATCAATCAGCCTCAAGCATCATTACGCGGACTTTGTGTGACGATATTTTCACTGAAAAGCCAAATTTCAATTATGAATATTGCTTTAAACGTGAACAAGAAACCTTTGAATGAAAGGTTAAGGTGACTCTTACCTCTCCAGCGCTTGTAATAAAAGATAGACTGCCCAATTATCATGTATGTTTTTCTTGTAAAGTATAAAATTTTTCAATGGTAACTCCAAAATAATGCATTTTTTTCTTTATGTTAGAATCAATTCTAATTTAGATGTCAACCCATCCCATTGCACTCTAGTTTCTACAATTCCAGTTATTTCTCAGCACTCAGGATTCTGCTACTCTGGCGTGCAACACGAGAGTTTAAATACAATTAAGAGGCCAAGCAATTAAGTGCTTCTGTATGGTCCAGTATGCATCCTTGCATTCACTCGTCTGGGGCCTAAGAGTTTCAGTAAGCCCGGTAGGGCTCGCTCGGGTAGTGAAGGGAAAAAGGAGCCGGCCTTCAGGAGGTCCTCACTGCAGCCTGGTGTTAACATCAAACCGGACTTCCGTCCCGCGGGAATCGGGAGAAGAGGAATGGACCCAACGGGAAGCTCCAATTTGAGATGGAGTGTAGGAGGGGCGGGGAGGGATGTGCCCGGGGGTTGGCAGGGGGGGAGGTGAGAAGGATAAAGGGAAGTGACGTGAGCTGGGGCCTCGAGGGACCTTGCCGACCGCCTTGCTTAGGTGTTTCGCTGTAGTTACATGCCATACAGCGAGAGGAGTAAGTGGTGTACTCGTAGTAATTAAAACTATTTTGAGTATTAAAGGATCTAAATGGGAAATTAATAGTGCTATATTATACGAGAGATCGCATTCAATGAACTAGCAGGGATACAGTTGGCGATGAAATTGGAGTATATTTCAATCAGTATACATTCGTTAGGATTTGCGTCTTTATGTGTGTTGTAAATGTATTAGTATGAATTAATGATGAATTGAGGGTAAAGAAACAATTTGCTGTCAAATAACCGATTGAAAATAATATTTCTCTGAACTTTTTTACCTCGAATTGAAATTTTAAAAAATAAATCATTGTAGACTCAAAATATCGTAAAACATGCCAGATTTACCATTAATATAAATAAGGTATTGATAAATGAAAAGAAAATAAATATGGTCAGAAGTCGATTTCATAATTAAAGTCAAATTGATATTGTTTTAAAATACGTAGGTATGCCGTCATCTGATCGTTTCTGAACGTTCATTAATCGCTCAAATCAATATTGATAAAAATTGTGGTTACGAAATGATTAGCATCAACACTGCCTTTATAAAAATAAATACATATCTAAGGTCCTTTTGGTTGCTGTGAGAACTGGAAGTTATGCAAGATATATACTCTGCACTTTATACAAACGTGCGATAACAGAGACAGAAATACGTATTACGTTACTCATACAACGTGTTTTCAATATCAGTTTTAAGGACTAATTCGGGAGTTGGATTATAAGTTTCTTTGCCTGGACATGGTCGTTATCTATGACTCCTCTTTTCTCTGGAAATTACATTCAAACTTATTTCACATTTTTTAAATAAATTAACTATATTGCTAATTTCATCGTTAATAGCTGAATGAAGAATCTAATAATTATTAATTAATTTGATTGGTGTAACTCATGTAATCACTGTGAAAACTGGGATATGGGACAATCAATCATTTCTGTCACAAGTTGTTTATGATATGACTAAGAAAATCCTAATTTATTATTATCAACATTCACTGAAAATTTTCTTTGATGGCTTTGGTAATATTAGGTGACACTAAAACATTTTTCTACTCGCACGGTCAAAGTGAAATACAGCTCAACAAGTCCTTAGGTGCATGAAAATGTGTAAGGGTGCCTCCCTTACACATTTCCTTCGCACATGGTGGATTCCTAGGTAGCCCGAGTAACTAGAAAATTGCAACGCTGGAGTACTTATAAGGGCTATTCTTAAGATATCACCCAGGATGTAACGTGGTCCCTTCCCTACGTAGGTCAGCACAACGTTCTGCCTACTGCAGAACCAGCAACCGAATGAATTGAATATTGTAATCCGTGGTATCACAAGTATGCTTTCATTAATGATGCATATTAGACAAAGTTTCCGTTAAACCAAGTACTCTTGTATGATAATGCTCACTGCAAGTTTTGAAAATTTGATTTAAAGCAGCAATTGATCATTTACTTCATATTAATTTCAACAAACATTTCTCCAATAAAATTTTGCAGTCAACTGCAGTTCTAAAACGTGCAGTAAGTAAATTTTATTAAATAAATATATTATAACGCATTATATTTTAAAATATTTATATATTGCATTAGCATAATTTGAAATCTTTTCATGTAATTTAGATTAGATGAATACCAGTATATTAATCCTCTAAAGCACTATGCACGGAAATCAAAGCAACAAATGTTCTGAAACGAAAGTATCTGAATATTTTAACGGCATATTTATTTTAAAAAATTTATAATATTGTATTGAAGTTAAAGCCTTCCACTTACTGTAATAAATGTGTTTTCTTCCCTTATATCAAATTAAAATCGCCGTAACCTACCATAAAATATTTGAAACATCACAATCGTTACTAATTTCAATGAGTTTGTAACGGTCACTATGACAGAGTATCACATTTCCTTTTTTCTCGGTCTTTCTTCCGTGCAACTGTGTTGCTATTCCTGAAAAATCAGTTTCATTGGTTTTGTTTTAGCTTGTGGACATAGGCATGAATTTAACTGAAGAATACATTTTCATTAAAGCCACACGCAATACTCTGAATATAATCTCCTGAACACTTGTTAACAAAATATAAAATTAAAACCTGTCTTGGTTAAGTTCTTGTTGAAGCTGTGTCATTCGTGGCGATTCTTCATGATTTGCATTGTTCTGCATCTCTACTTCTTTCTTCCGATACATACTCGTGCACAAACCTAAAAATTAAACATGTTTACGTTTTGATTGATTGAAAAAATTAGACTTAATTGTTATAGATGAGAAAAACAGATATCATTCGAAGATATATGTGTACGAGTGCATAAAAACTCTCAAATTAATAATCAAATGCTGTTACTAAAGCTAAAAGTTGACTGAACTGCTAGCAAATTGCTTTCAGCCATATTTTTCTGGTCAGTTCAAGTATTTTTATATCTTAATAGTGATATTTGCAATTGACAATCGTACAAGTTAAGACTTATACATTAAAAATTATAATATTCATAATAAATGTGTTAAATTTATTTTGAAATACTGTTTTCAAATGGCAAATATATTTTCATTTTTAAGTACATATCTTTGGTTTTTTGTCTAGGCTACAGAACTTAAATTATTCAATGCAAAATATCAAAGTTTTTATAAAAATAAAAAGCCTATATTTACTTTTTTCTGGGGATCATGGAAAGTGGCTTGTGTGTGTTTGTATGTATATGTGGATATATATATATATATATATATATATATATATATATATATATATATATATATATCCACATATACACACAAACACACACAAGCCACTTTCCATGATCCCCAGAAAAAAGTAAATATATATATATATATATATATATATATATATATATATATATATATATAGCGAATGTGAAAATGTCACGGATGTGAATAATAATGTATATCAATTTAGCACTAACACTTTCAAAAATTCGAAAACGTTTCGAATTTTTGAAAGTGTTAGTGCTAGTTTCTTTTCTTTTTTGCGTGTTTATGTGTTTTTATTTTTGTTTGCTAGTGCTAACTTGATGTGCTTGTGTGTGTATTTATATTATATGTATATATATATATATATATATATATATATATATATATATATATATATATATTCTTCTATATCCGACTCGAACTTCTTCTATATCTGACTCGATCGATACTATATCGATACTTCTTCTATATCCGACTCGAATATTACCTTCCTAGATATCGATATTCACCTCCAAAACAATACGTTTCACACTTCAGTCCACATTAAACCAACCAATAAGCAACAATATCTTCATTTCGACAGCTGCCATCCTCCTCACACAAAGCGCTCCATCCCATTCTCACTCTCTATCCGTGGCTTCCGTCTCTGCAACAACACCCCCTCCCAACAGAAATACTTGGACCAGCTGCATGAATCCCTCAGAAAATGTGGGTACCCTGAAAAACTGCTAAACAGTAAAATCCTCAAACCGTCAACCCAATACACTCCCCTCCCCAAACCAAACCGCCCAAAATGCCCTAATCTTATCACCACTTTCTTCCCCGGAACACACAAAATTAAACATCTAATCCGTGACCTCTTCCCAATTATCAATAACACTCAGTCCACATCACTTTTATTCCCCCACTGTCCCTCTGTTTCGTTTAAACGCCCGTCGAACCTGCGAGACATCTTTAAGTCCACAAATACAACTTCAAGCACCCCCGTCTCTCCCCCGCCCCTATCCGCACCATGCAACCGCCCACGCTGCAAATGCTGTCATCTTTTAAGACCCTCCCCCTCACTCAGTACCAACTCCCAACCTCTCGCCACCTGTACCTCAAAAAATATTATATATCGCCTCTCCTGTAACTTCTGCCCTGCCTTCTACGTGGGCGAATGCACGACCGCACTTTCCCTCCGCATGAATAACCACCGATATTCCGCCAAATCTCCCACCTTTCTTAATTATCCCATCCCTACTCACACCGCTTCCCACAGCCAATCTTTTGACGACTGCTTCTCTGTTTCGGTTATTGAAATCCTTCCAAAATCTGCGAGTATAATAGAGGTGAGAACCCGCGAGATGGCGCATATCTGGGTGGCCCAATCATTCAAACCGCCCGGGTTGAACCAAGCCCACTGAATGCATCAATTGGCTGCCTACATATCCCCCCCACCCCCTTGTTCATTTCCTATTGGTCCCTTTACCTCTCCTTCCCCCACCTCTCCCCCGCATATCCTCTCCGCTCTTCCCCGAGAACGCCATTCTGAAGACGACAGCCGTGCTGTCGAAACGTAAAATAACAAATTGTGAGTGTCCTTTCTTTGTGTCTCTATATTCTAAAAATCTACATCTGTGTTTTTATATATTTGTATATATATATATATATATATATATATATATATATATATATATATATATATATATATATATTCACATATGAGTATACTTGCACAGAAATATGCATACACAAACACACACACATAATATATATACAGTACATACTATATTCCTTAAAAATTAATTATTGTGGTTTAAAAAACTTCTAAGTTTCAACAAAAGAATAAAGTTGGTATGTATGATTTTACTAGGTTATCAAACTCCTTTGGGTCAAAGGTCGAAATGAGCTCCATTAAGACGCTTTGCTGCCATGCAACTGATATGCCATTTGAACATGAATGTATCCCGAATAGTCCAAGATGTTATCATCCGCGGGCGGGCTCTAAGGGGTGGGGAAGCGGAGGGCGCCTTTAGTGCTTCGCCATTGTTCGGACAGGACGTCCGGGCGGTCGTCTCGCGGCCCAGTTGTGAAAGAAGGGCAGCGCGAGAGGCAAAAGGGGGGGAGTAGCGGAGAAAGGCAATCCTGGCGAGGGGGAGGACCGAGTCTCCGGGACAAAAGAAGGAAGGCAGGAAGGAGGAGAGACTGGGAAGACGGAGTCTGAGAATGGCGAGAAGAGACTTTTCATTCTTTCGTCCCGCCCATCCCAATACCCCTTTAAAGGCTCTCCTTTCACCCCATTCCTCACTTTATGAGCCTCAAACCACCCCTCTCTCCTCCTGGCGCGCCGCTATAGTTTTCCAGCCCATTGTGAAACTTTCCTAACCATTCACATTTCATTAATAAAGCGAGAGGTAAGGGGAGATGGAGCCCGTGGACTCATTCCTTACCCGCTCTTGTCATCCCCCTCGACTCGATGCTCAGCTTTCCTTCACCCTCCTTCCCCTCAACAGGAGGCGCCATCCCCTTCTCTCTTGTCATCCCTCATTCTAACCCGCAATCTCTCTCTCTCTCTCTCACACACCTTTCCTAAAACTCCCCGCCAATGCTGCCCCAAGAAACTCTGCCTCTAAGCCCCATCGTCTCCCGCACAGCCCCCTTTTGTTCCTCCATCTGCATCTCTCCCCAGCCCGCCTTCCATCAGCGCAGCCGCCTAGGAAACTGCCACCCCATTCCCTCCTTCCTTCCCCCACGCGCCTCGCCCCTCATCCCGCCCGCGAGAAACTTCAGGGACCTCGCGCTCTCTCTTTCCAACTCCCGCGACGAGCGAATCTCCCTTTGTCTTCCCCCTGCCCTGCTCCCTCCATACCCCTCGACTCTACCCCTCCCTGGTGCCATTTGCCCGCCGTTTCCTCCCTTCTACCGTACCCCGCCCCCAAGGGTAGTCCCGTATCCTTCCCTCCCCAGCCTCGCATCCCTATCCCACCAACACCACTCCATCCTTCTCCTTCCCTTCATCTTCGTCGGGAGAGGAGTCATTTTAGATTTGTGTGGGTGGGTTGGGGGATGTAGGGGGGAGAGTTGGCGGCAAGAATATAAGGCAGCCAAGTGGGGTTTTCCGGTGTTCGAGGGCTTCAACTCACGCCCTCTCCCCTGCCCAGGACAGTTCCCACGAAACAGACGGGAAGGACGGAGAGAAAAAAGATGTGGGGGAAATGGGGGAGGAAAGGGTTAGTGGAGTGGGGAGGTTGGCGAGATTGGATGTATTTTTGCGGGAAGAGAGGAGAGATGGGTGCGGGGGGGGAGGGTGGCGAGAGAAAATAATTCATGTTCTCTTTCTCTCTCCCTTTTCTCACTCGTGTATCCGTACTATCCGTTCCCCTTATCCGCATGCTCCCCCCCTCCTTTCCTGACGTGTTTTCGCTCATGAGCACCCCCATCCCTCTTCCAATTCTCTTCTCACTGCCAATTTATCTCTCGCTTACTCTCCCACCGGATTTCTTTCGTTCCTTCCGCAATCTTCGACCTGCCGCCGCTCTTGAGGGTGAAAGGAAAGATCGGGAGGTCAGTTTTTCAAGGGCGACGCCCTCGCGACTTTTCTTTTACGCCAAGCGGATGGCGGATCCCTTCTCTTCTTCATTTTCTTCTTTTTTTTGATGCATGGTAACCCTCTCTCCCTTTCTAGTGATCATTTAAACGCTATCTCACACGGAGGGATAATAGTCTGTGAAGTCATTACGTACTTTAATCATTTTCTAAATTCCTTCGTTTATTACTTGAAATATGAACAAGGTTTGTGAAATTTAAATCTGCTTTTGAGCCAAAATAATTTAAAAATGGGCTCAAGGTTTTGACAGCACCAATTTTCCGTTGAAAGTGCTTGATTAGCATTCGTTTGATAAAACCTTTGGCACTTTTAATGTGGGGATACCTTTTTATTTCTGAAAATCAATAATGCAGCTTTCGTGACCAATAATACTTAATATTAGCAGTATTTCTATTAACTGGAAATTAATCAGCGCCTTTTAAATTTAAAAGAACTCGGATCAGCATCATGAATCATCCATTTAGCGACCGGTCATTTTGCAGCCTTTTGTGGCTTCAATCCTTAATAAATGGAATTTGAATGGAGCTATTTATCAATCAGCTTTACTTCAAGAAATATTGAATGCAATTTTTAGACAAATATGGATGGACATTAGGACGAAAATGAATTTATGAGAGAAAGCTAGAACATACACATTGAAATAATAACTTAGAAGTTCAGTCGGAGAAAACTACAGTACAGAGTAAATTATATCAGTTTGTAATGCAACTTATATTTTGAATCATGCCATGCTTTCATCCGTTTTATTGTTCCCACGCCTTTCACTTGAGCGTTACCACCTTTCCGAATTCACGCGAATAACAGCCAGTGTCATGACTCATTTATGTACAAGCGCTGGTATTGGCCCTCAGATTTTGAAATAAAAAATTATCAATACTTAAATGATTTCCTCAACCAAATTAAATGAAGTAGCTGGAATACTCCAGAACTGTATGATTGAGGAATCCCATAAGAGTTGGCGTTATTGTATCTTCATCTAAAACTACGCACCACCTCGCAAGACATTGCATGGGTCCATGACGGGGGTTGTCAGCCCACAGCCATACATGCAGAATCGTTAGTTCATAAGTTCAGTTGAATACATATTAGCACATGTAAAACTCTTTTAAGATACATGCCCATGCATATATAATGCTATATGCATCATGTATTTACTGTTGCATAACATATAAGTCCATTCACTATTTTCGGGTTCTTGGGTTCAATTTTGTTGTTTTCGTATCGTGCGGGGGAATAACGAGTGCGTGGATCGGTCTGAGTCGGTCTCTCATCCTTCTATGAACCGCATATGATCAGAGGGGCAAAGATCGCCCTGAATGAAGTTCTGGGTATTACTTATTTATAAAAATCC
Source organism: Hetaerina americana (assembly GCF_022747635.1). Classification (NCBI taxonomy): domain Eukaryota; kingdom Metazoa; phylum Arthropoda; class Insecta; order Odonata; family Calopterygidae; genus Hetaerina; species Hetaerina americana. Next base: position 15,662,805 of record NW_027287427.1, read on the forward strand.
CGTCAGTGTATTTGTGTACGTTCCAGTTATGTTTGCTTCAGATCTTCGTATTTACCCTCGATTTGCGTCGCATTAATATATGATGGTCTTTAAATGAAGTATTTTGTAGGTTTTGAAAAAACAGGAGGTAGAATTTTCCACTGATACTATCCGATGCCCATAATACAAAAATTGATAATACTTTTATTTGAAATGTCAAAGATGTTCTCAGATCCCTGTTGAGATGGATTATAGTTCAGATTTCATGTCAATTGCATTAAAAGAGAAGAAAATGCCATTGACATACTTATTTAAAAATTTATTTGGAATTATTACCTTTTGAAAGATCATGCATTGAGAACAACGTACATACCTTTCAGGAGTAGGTGAAAGGGTGCAAGAGAAACAGGACATAAATCAACTCTCAAGGCATTTTAAAAGATGCCGATTGAAGAGTCAGTCTTACAGATTTGTCCTCATTTATTGAACGAAAAGTGATTGAGAAATATTTGTGAATGTTTATAATTTGGAGCAAGTTGTCACAAATGGATATACTACGCATACTTCAGAGCAACAGCTAGAAGTTTTATCTAGTTTATGGGTTTTTTTAGGATGATCTACCGAGTTTATTTTCAGGTGTACCCCAAAAAAAGAATATAAGCCCCATAAAGATTTAGTTGACAGCACAATAAGTGATAATAATAATGAATAATTACTTTCCTAAATAGTAAACAAATTCTTATGAATATAAAACACTCCTATTGTCATTGAATACTTGATAGATTAATAATAGTGTAAGAATATGTGTAACAGTTTTGTGTATGGAAAGTAAATATAATCTTTTTTACTACCACTCAATGGTTATAATGTAATTGAAAAGACGAAAGGAAAATTATAATATTGGGTTAGTGATGTAGCAAGTGAATGAGCAAGGCATTTTTATGGATATCAGAATTTCAAAATAATATGAAATCTATTTTTAAAAATACTATTCATCAGGCTAAGATGGGAAGACACTTCTGACTTTATAATAGACGCCGGTTGAATTTTGAATAATTTTTAGATGCTTAGGCAAGAGTAACAAATTTTGCTTGAGATTATATTGACAAAAAAACCATAGATATCTTCACGAAAAGGAGAAGAGTACGGTTTCTCAATCTTACTAGTTAATATTTTCTCTTGTCCATCAACACTTGAAAATTATATTTCTCACACGCGTCAAGACCATCTGCCAATGATTAGATATGTATTGATATTATGTTATGAAGAAATTTTTTGTTTCAAATTGAACAGTTACATGTTCAGCATAGGCAATATTAGGCATTTACTAGAATCGTAGTTCTGAAGAGTTTAAAATGTGATGCCTAATTCTTATGAAACATTTGAATACAAAATAGAGCTATGGGCTCTACGCCACAGTAAGTGATTAGGACAGTTTTTTTCGGTAATATCCCCTTGGATAATTAACTGAATTATTTCAATATACCTAATGTGCGGTGAACGTGTGCGATGATTGGAAAAATCCTTTGAAATCCTGTAAAAAAAAGTTCACCATAGTTATTTATTTGTAGTACTAGTAGTTTTTAGGGGAGGCGACCGACTGCTGAGTTCATTTGCGCCATCGGGGATGGACAGGAAAGGATGAAGGGTGGAGAGAAACCCGGCGTCGGCATTAGCCTACTCTTTACGAAAGGCGCTAAGGGGTCCGCATTTTAATGTCCCATCCGACGGACGGCGTACTCACTCAAAGAGCTCTCTTTTTACCACCTTTCCTATGGCTTAAATTTTCGATTTTATGCATGTAATTCAATAGTGCAAGTCGAGTTTCAAACATATCGTCATATTTATCTAACTATTAAAACCACAAACCTATTTTAGACTAATATTGTTAATCTAAGCCGTTATTACGTCAACAAACTCAATACCTTTGCTAGCGCCGTCCATTATATTTCTCTCAATTTCTAGATCATTGTTTCCTTAAATAGTACATTTACGAAATAATCATATATTTAGTTCATGTCGCGACAGGAAACCTGCCGTCCATTTGATTATCGAACTTTATTTGGTTTAGCTTACTTGATCCGCTTTATCCTAGTACATGTATATCTTGTCAATGTCCGAACAACTAAGACAAGAAATTTAATATGGGGTACTCGGGAAATCATTGTAGATGTGTATGAATACAGAAATGTGATACTAAAATCTCGGTTTCTATCATGATAAGTTACCGTCAGCAATTTTTACACCCGGCACCTATGTATTTGGCAAATTTGAATTTACGAGATAAGCGCTCATTTTCGTCCTTGATAATTCTAGTTTCAACTCTGCAGCTAACATTTTAGCCAATGATTAATTAATCTTGAGAAAATTGCATAACATACTGATTTAGATATTTATTGGGTACCATTATTCTATTTTTCTCTTATTATTTTGTTCCATAGCTGTAAAATGGCCGTCAATATATCAATGTTATTGTTGTTTTGAATTCAAGTTTTAATATTCTATTTCCTGTGGAAAATTGATAGTTGCTTCGTGCGGCTAAGTATCCGCATTATCTTGTAGCAAGTTTTTTGTTCATTTTTTTGGGTGTCCTTAAAATTATCCAATCACTCATTATGTTTTCCTTGAGTGTAACTTTGCACAATCACGAGAGCAACAGGATATATAAACGTTCTCTGTCATGATTTGATTTTATAATTATGACCAACTTCAGTAATAATTGCTAAAATGTATTTACGTTGAGATATTCAGTAGTTAGCTTTAACAAAATTTTCTTTTTATTTCAGGTAAGTTTCATCAGTCATACTGGTTCAGGTGTTTCTGTACGTAAGTGGAATATTTTGTTATTAAATTA